>NC_048304.1:28497732-28538043 GCF_013100865.1 Trachemys scripta elegans
TAGGCAGCGCTCCGCATGGGGGGGGGTTCGGCGGCGCAGGGCTCCGTGGGAGGCGGGGGTGTTCGGCAGTGTGGCGCTCGGTGGGCGGGGGTTCGGCAGCGCTCTGCGCGGGGGGGTTCAGCAGTTAGGCAGGGGGCGGGGGCTGTTCGGCGGGGGGTTTCGGTGGCGCAACACTCAGTGGGGGGGTGTTTCGGCGGGGCGGTGCTGGGGGGGTGTTACGGCGGGCGGCGCTTTTTTTTGCTGCTTGGGGCAGCAAAAAAGTTAGAGCTGGCCCTGCTTGGGGAGAGCAGGGGAGACGTGCAAGGGGCAGAGGAAGAGCGAGAAGCAGGGGTAGGGGGGAAGAGGCAATGGGGAAGGCACATTCCATTTTATGTTTTTTTTTCTTCGGCGCCACTCCAGCCTCTTTTTTCTTTTTTGCACTTCAGCCGCACTCTGGCCGCTTTTTTTCTTTGTTTTTCTTTTCTTTTTTGCGTTTCCGTAGCGCTCCGGTTGCTTTTTTTGTTTTGCTTGGGGCGGCCGGAGCCACCTTCTGATCGCGTTATATCCAAATTCACGCTATCGCGGGGCGCGTTATAGCAGGGTTTCCCTGTACCTCATCAGATGCCCTGGATTCATGACCACAACTTCCTCTGTCAGCTGAAACTGCACCAAGGAGGCATGGCAGTATGTGGGTTTATAACTGTAAACTTATTTCAGTGGGAGAATTGCTGGGTTTTGAGTTTTAGGCTAGGCCTACACTACAGCGGGGGGTCGACCTAAGATACGCAACTTCAGCTACGTGAATACGTAGCTGAAGTTGCGTATTTTTAGGTCGACTTACCTGGCTGTGAGGACGGTGGCAAGTTGACCGCTGCCGCGCTGCCGTCGACTCCACTGCCGCCTCTTGCCGCGGTGGATTTCCGGAGTCGATGGCAGAGCGATCAGGGATCGATTTTTATCGCGTCTTCACTAGACGCGATAAGTCGATCCCCAATAGATCGATTGCTACCCGCCGATCCGGCAGGTAGTGAAGAGGTGCCCTAATTTAAAGCTATAATTTAGTCTGTCTGACCATTTGAGCCTTCAGTCTCTGCACCTCAACATCCAAAACATGAGCCCTTCCTTTCCTAGGAAGGTAATTGACTAAACTCCAGGAGAATGGGCAAAATAGCCACAGAGCACTCTTTTGTAAGTCCTTTCACAGATGAACACAGAATATATTTTCTTGACAGATAGCAGGCTTTTATTATGATGAATGAGTCCTGATTTATATTACACTGATTATGCTAACCAAGGAACATATTTCAAGTTAACAATTCCCTCGAGACTATGTGTCTGTACTGTTTTAACAACATAAGAATTGCAATACCAGACCAGTCCATTAGCTTCAAGTCACAAAATTATATACAGGTTAGAAACACACGAAGTTTATCAAAGCTATTCTGAATTGCCCCATCAGATTATATCCATCTGGATGATTTATTGCATGCTGGGCTGCTGTTCCTGGAACTGAGACGAGACTCAGAAATCTGTAATTCCCAGGATTACCGCTCGTTCTTTCTTAACATGAGCATCATGTTGACCACCCTCTAGTTATTTACAAGATTAATGTGAAGGTTAGAAAGTGACTAATAGTCATACTAATGAATATGACTAGAAACACCACAAACTAAGGGACACCAAAAATGTTTCAAATACTTTGGTAACTTCATAATTTACCATTTTACTATTGCTTTATCCGTTTTTGCTAATGAGATAAGTGAGTTTCAAACAACATGCAGCCCTCAATTAATCCTTCACATTGTATAGGTGATCTACATCTGAAGCTTTTAATTACGTGTATTAGCATTAGTAAATTCTCATTTAGCAAATGTACATAGTATAAATTATCCATTGCTTACGATTTAATGAAAATGCAGTGTTGTATCTTATGAGGCTTGCCCAATTAGCAGGATGTTTTAAAAGCTCAAAATGTTAATTTAGTTTTATTACACCAATATATTAGCCACTGCATGTTAAATAACATCTTTAAATACTACATAAAATACAGGCTCTGAGTTCACTTCTCCTCTGCAACCAGGCTCTCCAGGGTTGCAGTGGAGGTGTGGGGTTGCAGCTACCTGACCCTGTGACCCAGAAGATGTTAGAGCAGCTGGAGCCTGTGCCCTAAGGGACCCTTGCCAGTGGAGGGCAGGCAAAGTATAATTCTGCTCTGACACCCCCCCCCCCCCAGAATAACTATACCAGAGGTGGGAGGAAAAGGGGAGTAGGGAAACTGGGATAAGAGCCAACACTGCTAGCCTTACACCAATGGTGATTTCCCTTACACAAGAGGCATTTTCCACTAACCAGCTCCAGTTGGTATCCATCCACTTTGTGCTGCCCAGGTGGCACAAAATGGACTGGAGAATCTGGCTCTCCAGATGCAGCTACATCTTCAGTGGAGATCCAGCTTTTCTGTTTTATGAACACATGCCACCACTCCACACCATGGAAGGCAGCAAACACAACTTTATCATTTTAAACTTTATCACTTTATCATAACATGTATTTTTTAAAAGGGGAAAGCTATTCCGCTGATAAAGTTGCATACAAAGAAAAGGTAGCACCGCTCTACTAATATGTATCTCAACTGTTTCACAAAAATGATTAAAGCAGTAAGAATGCTATACGCTTTTCATGAGTTACAACTGCTTTGTGGGTTTTCTATTAATAATTTATAACCCTTTACAGAAGATGATATATAGCATGACTTGTTTCTGTTTAATATAGATGTAAACCTAAGGCTCCAGAGTACAATAAAGTAAGTCTTTTCCCCCTCCTCTGATAGACATGGCTGAAATACCAGTCCTGAGAGGTGTACTATTAGCATTATTTGCTATTTATACAGCACAATAGTAGTGCATGATGACACTTCAAGGGGGAAAAAAAGGAAACAAAGAACAGGGGCTGCATGAAAACTTCTAACTTCTTGCTGTGAGACTTCCACAAAATTTATCACTAGAAACATTGTGTGTGTGTTTGGGGTCCCTTGGTTTTCAAGTGAACTTGGGAGATGTGCTATTTGTTTTTTTAGTGGCGATGGGATCATGACTTAAAAAAAAAACCAAACAGGAGAATAGAGGGGATTTTTTTTTTTTTAGGATTGATAGGCAAGGGGGAGAGAGAGAATTTAAATCTCTACACAGGTGCTTTCTTTATCATGGTGAAGAAGCATGAAAGAGAAAGAGGTGATGGGGAAGAAGCAGCTGTGGATGCACTGGCTGTTGTTGAGGAGTGGGGGAAACTGGTTAGGTCAGCTGAGTATAATCTCCATGTAAACAAGGCCTGAGGAGCTCTGGATTTTGTGGTTGGAGCCCCAAAAGCCTTCACAGGAGTGCCCTGTGCCCAGCTGCCCAAGTCCGTGTTGCAAGTGCCAGAGGGTAATAAAACAGATATGTTCGACAACCAGACAAACCTGGTGTAGTAATTTGCACTATAACTAGTAAATGTGCTGTCAGCTGAAGACCAAAGTGACTCTTCCTCTCTCTGTAGCCTCTGACTTGATAACTAACAGTTGCAATAATGAACAAAGAACACAAAAGGGCAGCGTACACCATAACAGGCGTAGCAGTATACAGTAAGGGCCTCGTGTATAGCTTGGGGGGCACCATGGACAGTGACTTGAGTGAAGATGCCTCATCCTCCCTGTCCTTCACAGGCCACACAATCACCTTGTGGCAGCAGGTACTTTTTCATTTTATATAGGTGAGTTACTTCTCTAGCCCCTGTCAGAAGGTGAGTTTACACATCAGACACAAGTGTGCCTGCTGTACTAAACACTCACTCAGAATAAACACTGGAAGGCGAGCAGCTTACATAGGGTACAGTTACTTATGATAGCACAGGCCACAGGTCCCTCCTGAGCTGCAGTAGGGACTCTGTTGGCAGACGAGAAATTTTGAAGATCACATTGCACCATCTGTGCAGCCCAAGGCTCTGGGTGTTCCTCAAGATCTCGGGCAGGCATAATCAATAGGTGGACCACGGACCAAATTCAGACCACCAGATGCTTTTGAACAGACCGTGAAATCTTTTTATTTATTCATTATCATCATCATTATTATTTTTTATTATTTTCTCTGGGGTCTGGACCTTGACTATACCTTGACCAAGAAATTTGGATCTTGACAAAAAGTAATTAATTACCTCCACTCTATGGTAAGATATACAAGTCTACCAAATGTCCCAAAGGAGCTTTATATCATGTGTGCTGCTAATGTTAAGTTCGTTGCTGCCGCTAACTCATTTATCTTCCTCTCAACCATGCTGCTGCAACCAGCCATCACCACCACAAAGGGGCATAGGCTGAGTCCATACCTGAAACATGGAGCAATCAATATTTGATTGCACTAATTTTCTGAATCTAGGTAGTGGTCATGGTGTTTTAGAACTGTGGATCCAAGAACACGGAGAGCACAGAACAGAGCCATTGTAAATTTTAGACAACGGTTAGCCTGTTAAAGTTAAGTTTTTAGACTCTAAGAAGTGTTATACTTTTGTTTCATATGTAAACATTCTGTTTCCAATATTCTTACTTGCTACTCATTTGAATCTCTGTTGTTCGTTAATAAACTTATTCTCATTTACGTTATAAATACATCTCAGTGCTGTGTTGTTTTCAGTTGAATCAAACAAGCGAATGTGTATATTGTGTCCTTTGGGGACAGCAAGCCTAGTTATTTCCGTGAGTGTCCAGTGACAAGGGCTCAACACTGCAGGGGATGCTTTCCAATTAGACATGCCTTGTCTGGCAGAAAGCCTGTTTGTCAACTCTGCTTGGTTACATAGTTTCAAATATATTTTTAGTAGGTACGCATAACTCCTTTCATGTCATTCATACAAACATTTTGCAATGCCTATGACCAGTTTGTTACTGGCTTTCATTTGATACTTTACATGGCAAAGTTTGTGGATAAATACCATGAAAGTGGTTTGTTAGGTGCAGTGAGTTTGTCAGGCCTGATAGGAGTTGCTGTTCCAGAACAGTGAACTCTTTGCTAGCTGGCACTGAGGGGTTTTGAGTGTCACACGAAGTCAGAGAAAAGGTTGTTGCAGTAATCCAGACGCGAGATGATGAGGCCTGGGCGAGAATTTTAGCTGTGTGTCTGGGTATGAAAGGCTGCATGTTAGAGATGTTATGCAGAGGAATATATGGGATTTAGATGTAGCCTGGATGTAAGGACCTAGGATGGTCCAAGTTGAAGATGATGCCTGAGTGACAGGATGGATGGTGGTCCTGACCATGGTGATTGAGAAAGGAGATAGTGGGAAGGATGTGGCGGGGTGGGGATGGAATAGAAGGAGCTCTGTTTTGACAATGCATAGTTGAGCTGATGGCTAGACATCCACAAGGAGATGTTAAAGAGACAGGATGAGATTTTAGTTTGGACAGGCGGAGACTGGTCTGGAGCAGAGAGAGATAGCTGAGAGTCAGCAGCATAGAGAGGGTAGCTGAATGTGTGGTTGCTGATGAGGGTTTGTAGGGATAAAGTATAGAGGGAGAAGAGGGACAGAGCTCTGTGGAACCCCCACACTATTGAAAATAATGGTTCTCTTATGGGACGTTGGCGACCCCCACTATTCAGATCTTGTGCTGAAAATTGTCCGTTTAGTTTTACGCTTTTACCAGTTCCTAATTCATGATTGACTAGACCTGCCCTGTAAATGAGGAAAACTCTCTGTGAAAATTCACTTCCTGTTTTTTTTTGTAGAAATTTTATCTTGCTGGAAATTTTTCTGACAAGCTGTACCACACAATGACTTAATTTACCAAATAGCCCCTTGTGAGAGACAGTATCACAGCAGCATTTATGTGTGCCCTTATTCTAGCTTTCGGGAGCTCCCTATACAGTCCCCTCACTCCATTTCCTTCTGCTGAGATCAGAAGGGATCTCCACACACAGCTGGGAATCATGTGATAGGCACATTAGCACATGGGCCATGACCCGGTGCCGCTCCTGTTGTGAAGTGGTATCCCCATGAAGTTTCAAGGTGGCCAAAATTGAGATTGTCAGTTTTGTGCCTCTGCTGCTGGTGGTCATTTTTCAGCCATGCACTATCATTATGGGAAAGCGTTTGTTCTGCAGTAAGGAATTGTATCTAAAGAGAAATCTGCTTTTTTGGTTTTTACAGACGTAGAGATCTGTTTTTATCATCCTCTTGCTACTTTTGAAACTTGCAATAATTGCCTTACAGAAACCTCTCCTTCCTATTTAGCACATCTCAAAGGACCATTAAACTTGATCTTTGTAAAACCAAACAACCTTTTTTGCTAACTTGAAGCAACATCCAATAATGGCTATCTAGCAACATTCTTCAGAGATCAAGTTTGGTAGGTTTTATCATCTGCTGCTCAAACAACCACATTGTTTTTTAAAAAAAATTCAGTTCCTGTGAATGTGAGGCTTTACACGTAATAAACCAGAAATGTAAATGCACTGTCATTTTAGGACCAATGCTCTGAGAGTCTGAAGCCGGAACTTGTGCTTTTTATTTTTGGATATCTTATTGTTAGAACAAATAAGAAAAATGTGGGTCTGTCAGCCAAAGCACAAGTAAGTAATACTTTTGATATAAAACTGCAAATGCAATCAATGCTGGATTCTAGCTTACTTTCTAAAGAGAATGCTATTGTTACTGAAATTGTCTTCTGTAATTGCTGCAATGCCAAAAGAGAGGATGCAGTTTTAAATATCTGTTACTAATGTAATTCAGCTTAGTAAAAAGGCACTCACATGCTGCTTGACATGCGGGTAGATTCAAAGTCTGTTACATACCAGCACCATCTGCAGCTACGTTAAAGCAAGGTAAGAGGAGTGCTGTGGGCAAATTTTAGGGGGAATGATTTGAGCACAGGGAAACATAGAAAATAGGACTTGATTGTTTTATTAGAGATGTTTAGGGGTCATAGGTCAGAAAGAAGAGGTGTTTTTAAATGGAGTTTTAAAACACTCCTGGAGTCAATTAGGCACCAGAAGTAGAGTGAGAAGGAGGTTCCAGATGGCCCTGGAGATCTATTGCTCACTCTGGCTGGACAAGAAAGGGGAGAGACAAAAAAATTCTGGTGAGTGAGGCGCACACGGAATGGGAGAGAACAGAAGAGAAGGGGAGAGAATGTGAGATTCAGGGAATCACAAGTCCATGAAACATGTGAAGCTAGTATAGGGTTATATTGTAGAAGGTTCGGTAACGGGCAGGATGATGATATGCAGTTATAAAATTTGCAAGTAAATGAAAGGCATCAGGATTAATTTCATCAGACTATATTGTGCTTGGTCCTTAACCCTTGTGACACTAGGATTTTCTGCCTACTGAATGCTTTTAGCTACGCACAGAGGTTTTTGTGCAATTGTATAGAGCACAGGCATTTCTCACGATACTGTGCCACATCGTGCACTTGTTTCACCCCTGCTGGCATAGGGGGTGTGAATTGTTCTCCCAAAGAGGAGTCAGTTTCAGGAGAGGAGGTTCTACCAAGGGGCAGCACCTTTACTTTGTGACTGGGTCTCTTGCAAGAGTTTTTTGCCTGTGGACATACTGAATCGGCACATCTTCCAATGTCCTGGCTATGTCCTTCCCCTTACCCAGCTCTGCCCTTCTTGGTGCTGTACTGTTCAGCTGTGAGCACCCCGTGGACTAGCGCTTGAGGGTAACACTAGCACAATTTGCTCTTCCTGGATGATTTCCTGTCTATGGGGACCTGCAGGCCTGAGTGACATGGAAGTTGTAACCAAGGGCTGAGTAAAGTTGTGTATATCTCAATGAGGGACTAATCCCTAGCTCTTGGATATATGATATTTGTTGGACAGTACCGTTACACAATGCATCAAATGGATGTTTTAGCTGAAAATGTGCAGTCAGTTACTTCTTGCAACCTATTGGATGTGTATCATCGAAAAATTTGGAGGCAGATTTTCAAGACCTCAGCTTCCATTCAGGCACCTAAATAGGGACCAGTTTTTCAAAATAGCTCGACATGTTAGAGGCGGAACTCTCTAGAAAAGCTGCCTAATAATGTGCATACAGAGAGCTGCCCTATATTGTACTTCTCTAGCTCCAAACTAGCTACAAAATACCCAGTTCAGCAGCTGCAAGTGTTGTCTGCTTACAAACAAATTTTAAAAACCCACACATGAAGAGTCTTAATATCTGTCAGCACCACAAATCAGTTTATAGGTTTCAACCAAGTATCTTATCTTATGTTTTCAGTGTTTTGTGCCCACCCCTAGATAAGTGCACAAAACATGTATCCGTCACTGTGTATCCACTTTCAGTGCACAATAGAAATCAAAAGACAGAGTCAAGCAACCACAATAAAAGTACCTTGCTGTGTTGATATGTTGGTCTGCTGATCAGAAACAGGGAGTGTTTTCCTCTGCTTATGCTTTGATCTATTGCCTGTATTTAGGGAACAGGGCACATGCTGTATGTTGTACTAAAATGAGGCCAGGAATAGAGAAGCCACAACAAGGTCCATCTTTTGATGTTAAAAGCTAGCTGTGTGTTATGTTATTTTATTTTTTAGAAGACTAATAAGGAGTGAGAATCATGATCTCTCTCTGTCCTGGCAGACATTCACAGTGGCCTATTCCATGCGAATGGACATGCTGTTCAGTCCCATTGATTACACTGAGGTTGCACAGGGTGTAAATCAGCACAAAATTTGGACACTGGCATTTTAAGCTCAAAACACCAATCTTGCAAGTGATCTCTTCTGGCTACGCATATGATGCTGCTAACTGCGAACAGAAGAGAGAGTACTCCTTAAAAGCTTGTTAAGAACCATTTTCTCCACTTGGCATCCTTGTTTTTCTTTACTCATGGTGGACATGTCCTCTCCCATCTTCTCTCCAATCATGTGGTTAGAAGGTTCTGAATCCAGCTTTACTGCTAAGGTCATGCTGCTTGGGGAGCCCTTGAAGAGACACAATGGGGAATTGTGGAGGGGGACCACACCTTCATGCCAGGGAGCGCAACTCTACAGAGGTGCCCAGCACGCTCACGAGCAGGAAGATTTTGTGATCTTCCAGATCCACCAGCCCAATCCCTGATGGAGCAACAGGGGGTGGTTATTGGTCAATCAATAGCAGCTCTAGAATGGCTCCATTTGCCAGCCCCGTAGCATTTGGGGTAGGATTCCTTTCCTGCTGTCAGCCATAGGACCTCCTTCCCCAAGCTTCTGTACTTTGGCTTTGGATAGGGACCAATAGTTGCCACTAGGAGATGCTATCTCTAACAGATATTTGTTACACCGTTAAGTGTAGCATATTTTAGTTTGTAAAAATCTCGCAGTGGTATTAAATCTGCTAAAGCAAACTTTTAAAATGGTATACTATTTATCAGCACCTCTCATTGGACGGGTATGCTTCTGTATGTCCCCTTCCCACCAGTTCGGTGTTTGCCACCCCTTTGAAACTCATATCTCTGCTGCCAATCCAGAGGCTAGCTTCATTTTCATCCATTTTACCCTACCCCAGCTTTCAGGACACACTTTGCAAACACCATCCTTCTAGTCAAAAGGATTGGATGAAAATCCTTCAGAGCAGTCAGTGCCTATTAGGAGTACATTTTCAGCCATCTTCTGATTTGTGTTTTTTTGGGGGTTTTTTTTGTACACCCACTTTTGCATACATGACTGATGGTTCTCATAAAAAAAAAGTTACATATCCACATTTGAACATGCAGGTCTAGGAGCCCAACTGACCAATCTGCGTGCATAGGTGGTAGCTTATGCATGCAAAACAGGTGCAAAACCCCAGTTTTGTGGTGGCACAAACAAGGGGGTCTGCAAATATGGGCATACAAAATCAGAAGCTGGGGAAAATCATTTGGCCCTAATATTCCTGGTAGTGTGCTATGGGGCGAGAGACTCCTCCTAGGTGCTCAGCGTGTCAGCCAACAGTGTTCCCAGACACTGGTAGCCAGGTGAATGAGAGACTGGGCTTGAGAATTTAATATGGATCAGTGACAGAACTGCCACTGGGTTACTGGTCTAGAGCCTCAGCTGGTGCTACTATGATTTACAATACCTGTCATTTTTGGCCCTTTATATTCTGTTTATCTTAATTTAATAGAAATACATTATAGGCTTCAAGAATCTCAAACCTGAAACAGCTTCTACAAGAATGTTGGTTTTATCTTAAGCTTAGCCAGCTCAGTGAGGAAACTGTCTGACATGGATATGATTCAGAGGATGAACAACGCCCTGGAGAAATTGCTCCGTTCTGTGAAAAATAGTCTTCCTGATAAAGTTCTGAAGTCTTCAGCAAAGATTAAAGTGGGTATTTTTGCAAAAGTTGTTGCAGGTTTTAGGCTTCTTTAGGAGTCTAGTTTATCCTGTATTCAGTTGAAGTTAAATAAATATTACAGGAAACCTTAAATACCAATTGTACTATGACAGGTTATATGTGAAAAGTTATGGACAGCAGTGTCCTGTGTTCGCTGTGGGCTGGTCATGCAAACTTTTATGCTTATGAGTAACTTTACTCGTGTGAATATGTTAGTTCCAGGGAAGTCATTGAAACTACTCTTGTAAGTAATTTTACTCATGTGCATGGCCTATAGGAGTGAATCAGTGACTGCAAAGTTGGATGTAATGAAGCTGAGCGTCAGTTATGTGGCGTTTGTCGTTGACTTGTGTTACTAACCATGTGTGTGGTAATCAGGCTTGGACAGTAGAATGCACTGACTCTTTTTGCAGATTATTTTTTAAAATTTGAATTGAATTGGTCTTTGCAAATAGAACCGGTGCTCATGCAAATTAACCTCAGAGTCTGAAAGAGAAGCGATCATCTCCGATTTCCTTTTGGCATTGCCTGTGTATTTCACAGCTTATTCACACCATAATATTCCTCTAGCTACTCTTTGACTAGGTGTAAAGCACATAACAAGAGACAACCAGACCCTGGAAATGGCAATGTGTTGTTAGAAAAGTTTGTATGCAGTTACTACAAAATACCTTCGCTTTCTACATTTTACTGACTTCCAATTAATAAGAATAGTTATGGCCAATCCATTCTGGGCTTGCTTGTGATTAGGGTGATGCCCCTGCACAGAGGAGTAAGGGGAAGTCTGCTCCTCTTCTGGAGCAGTGGGATAAGGCAAGGCCTGGAGTAGGAGGAGCTTTGGCCAGGGAATTGTACTTCATGGATGTGTCTCAGAGGGGCTATCCCTTACTGGGACAACTTCCTGGGTGGTGTAGTTTTCACCACCTCTTTCTCAGTTCTGTCCCTAGAAGCACAGTGTAGCACTCATAGCAGCCCATAAGTATCTTACTTTGAGAAGAATTCAGCAGATAATAATCTAGAAATTAGTAACTCTTTTTATCAAGGCATTTTATAGTGTTGGAAAAATAAGTAAGAAAGTAAAATAAATTAAAAAAAGTTGTAGTTATACTACATGTGAGAAGTAACTTTTAGGGTCACATTCACAAATGCATAGGGAATGGCTTAAATTAAAAATTAAAAAAAAGAACCCCACCACTTGTGTGGTTTCACATAAGCATATTTTTCTTGTTACATGGCCAAGAGTCTGCATTTGCTGTTTAAAGCTCTTGTGGATTTCAGGGATGAACATTGGTTGTAATTGCTTATCAATTCTTTTCTGTGCCTGCTTGCTCTTTTGACACAATGTTAATAAGTGTTTGTATGTTAAGTGCAGAGAGTTGGTGAGTAATATTGTCAACAATAACATGTATATAGTGTGCGAAGCACAAGATGTCAAATTTTGTTCTAAGGCAGTGACTTTTTTTGTTTGTTCTTTTGAGCTAGGCAGCGGCTTTTAGAAGGAAGTGGTTTAAAACTTACCTAAGTGGTTGGTGCGCAGACAAAGCAGGGAACCAATCATTAGATGCTTTCGGCCAAATTCAGAGGGAATGAACAAAACTGGTAATCATCAAGTGATCCATCCGTTGTTACCCATTCCCAGCTTCTGGCAAACAGAGGCTAGGGACATTTCAGAGCATGGTTTTGCATCCCTGTCCATCCTGGCTAATAGCCATTGATGGACGTATCCTTCATGAACCCTTTTTTGAACCCCGTTATAGTCTTTGCCTTCACAACAACATCTGGCAAAGAGTTCCACAGGTTGATGGTGTGTTGTGTGAAGTAATACTTCCTTTTGCTTGTTTTAAATCTGCTGCCTATTAATTTACTTGGGTGACTCCCAGTTCTTGTGTTATGAGGAGGAGTAAATAACTTATTTATTTTATTTACTTTATTTAATTTGCTTTCTCTACACCAGTCATAATTTTATAGACCTCTATCATATCCCTTCTTAGTCATCTCTTTTCCAAGCTGAAAAGTCCCAGTCTTATTAATCTCTCCTCATATGGAAGCTGTTCCATACCACTAATCATTTTTGTTGCCCTTTTCTGTACCTTTTCCAATTCCAATATATCTTTTTTGGGGTGACCACATGTGCATGCAGCATTCAAGATGTGGGCGATACAATATTTTCTGTCTCTTTCCTACCGATTCCCAACATTCTTGGCTACTGCTGCACATTGAGTGGATGTTTTCAGAGAACTATCCACAATGACTCCAAGATCTCTTTCTTGAGTGGTAACAGCTAATTTAGACCTTATCATTTTATATGTATAGTTGGGATTATGGTTTCTAATGTGTATTACTTCGCATTTATCAACAATGAATTTCATTGCCATTTTGTTGCCCAGTCACCCAGTTATGCGAGATCCTTTTGTATCTTCAAATGATTAAAATTCAGTGTTTATAAAATTCTGAGTTTAAACCTGAAGCAATTTTGAGTAGCTGAGCTCAAATAAATCCCCTGAAAAGTAGATTTGATAGCAAATGCACTAATGAACTTTTAAACAGCAGTACCAGGAAGCAGTGTTGAAGAATTCAGAGATTATGCTTTAGGGTGACAGAAGTGGATAGACTGGTGCTAATTCATATTTATTTGATGGCTTTGAAATGATTTTTGTCAGCAAACAGTTATAACTTTGGAATATTCCACATCAGTTTGAAAAAAGCCTTAATGCTCCTGTGTGACCGTCTACCTTTTGAGAATAGTCCCGTGAAATATTTACAATACTGTATACCTTTAACCCACTCAAACTCAATCTAGATCCACAGGTTAGTGTTCTGAGGTCGGTAACACGTAAATCCAGTGTAACTCCACTGACTTCAGAGTCTGATCTCAGTGTAAAGTTAGCCCTGAGTAGGTTGCATTTGTGAAGCTCAGCTCATGTTCCTGAATAATTCACAAAAAAGGCTGAAGATTACTTCAATGTTTAGACAGATCCTCCTTCTCAAGTGTTTGAGATCATCTTATTATTTTAAAGGGGAAGAAGCAATTTAAAATAGTCCATTTTAAAACATGAAATTAATAATAGTTTCAGGAGCTACCTCTGCTCCAGAGTCCCCTGCCAATTTTTTTGCATTTAAATTCACATTACAGTATTTCATTCAAAGAAAAATCTCTCCAGTTACCATGTTAACACCCACACAGACTGACAATAGAGAAGAAATACCCACAAATACCGTTAAATTCCCAAAACAAACTGAAAAAAGAGACTCTTTTTCTCTCTAATCTGTCATTTATACTAGTTAGAGATGTTACTTGTAACAATGGACTTGATTCAGGAAAGCAGCCCTTGTTCAGGAAGGGCACTTAAGCACGTTTCATGGTTTAAATTCTGATTCCTTTGAAGTCAATGGCAAAAATTCTATTGACTTCAGTGGGGCCAGGATTTCACCCAGTGGAACTTAATGCTTAATTGCTTTTCCTGAACAGCGATGGATGCTTTCCTGAATCAGGGTCAATAGTAGGCTGAAAAATTTCAGAAAGTATTACTTAAGTTGACAATGACCATGTAATACTAAAGACCAAATTAAGACCTACTGTGAATAGGTGCAACTCGATTAACTTCAGTGCATATGCATCAGGTCTGAACTTGGCCCAATGTGTTTATCTGCAGCAGTTTTAATCAGAATTAGTATTAGACTGGGACAATGTACACTGATTGTCCAAAAACACATTCTGATTGGCTGGTTGGGCCATTTTTGATGACATCACAACCACATACAGTATCAACTTTCTTTGGTACCTGTTGAGACCGTATCAGTGAAAGCCAAAACAAAAAGCAAACAAACCTACCCCCAATATATTAAATTGGGTGGGTTGTTTTATTTCTCCAAACCCCTTAGGAAATGAATCAATAATAATTTTTTTAAAAGAAAGAAAACATCTTAGTCATTCCCTTTTCTGGACTTGTCAATGCATCATGTCTCATCTGTCTTTCAGACTATCAGCCCTCTGGGGAAGACCGTGTTTGTACGATGTCTTGAATTTATAGGCATTTAACAAATAATAAACAGCAATATTATGTCATTTAAATTGTTAATCTAATTCTTGCAAAGGATTGAGGCATGTTTATCATCTGTCTGGTGTATCACAGGCATTTGTGATTCATCCATTCTTGAATCTAGATGCTGATTTACCAAGTAGAATGCAGTGCCTGTGCACCTGTATCTCTACTTAGAGGAAGCCTATCGAAAAGGATTTTATATATACATACTCCCATAATCATTCACTGTTAGATCTATTTAGCTTCTAGTGAAGAAATTACTAGTTGTTTGGAGAAATGAATACCGAGGTTCATGACCTCTTTCAACCATCCAGTTTAAAGTGATTGTCAAAAAAGTGGATGTTTCTGAAGTGATAACTTCAAAGTTAATGACTTTTCTTTCCTTCAAATAACTGATACAAGCTAAGCTACCAGAGCCAGGACAAGCTGCTTTTCAAGGGGAAAAAAAGAGGAAATAAACATTGACCCATTTCTTTTTCCAGGTTGCCCTTGTGCTCCTTTTCAAATCAAATGTCATATTGACTCAAATCCGACATTGGAAGCATGTGGCGAGTTGCAGCACATCGGCCCTGTACAATGTATCCATCAAACTGGAAGGAAGCCCAAAACCAAATCTCCATTGGCCAAAACACATCTTCTGCAGAAACCCCAAGGCAAGTGGTTTTGTTCCTCCAATATTCATACAATTTTCTATTGTGCTTCAGGCATAATGTTTTAAAAAAGATAGTTTTAATTTGAAAATTAGAGCTGTTGTCTCATTGGATACAGGGAAAGTACAATTAGCATGACTTCGTTTTCATTTTTCCAGTGTTAAAAATTCAGTTGAAAAAGCTTTGGGGGAAAAAATGGACTCACGAATGACATAGATTAATTAACTTTTCAAAAATGTGACCTTATACATTTTCAGTGTGCATATCACATGTAACAGTAAAGATTAGGATTTACTTAAAAATACTGTTTAAATTCTTTATTCATTTTTATTATAAGAACAGCTTAGCACTCAAATCTAGAACTCCTTTGTGTTGTATTGAAAACAGCTGCACTACACCTAGCACAAAGAAATGCCTGAAAAATTACGAATATATTTTTTAAAAAGGAAACAGTAACCAAACCAATGTGTACAGCCAAGCATACCATTATTAGATGTAATAACTGTGCAACCCCATCAATTCAAGAATAATCACAGTGAAACAAGCGCCTCCACCTTACTTCCAGACACAGGATGATACAAGACACAACGAGCCAGCTCCTCGGCTGGTGTAAATGTGTGTAGTTCTGTCGAAGCCAGTGTAGCTACGCTGATTGACACCAGCTGAGGAGTGGGCCCCAGAAGTGCAGAGTTTGAGCATTTAAAATCCCCAGGCTGTTTTTTCCCTATATGCATCGAAGTGCTAATTGCTTGAGGAGACTAAGGCCCAGTCCCTTGTATGGGGAGAAATTATTTCCACATGTTGCAGTCTGTACAGTGAAGTGTTAGTCTCTTTGTAGTACCAATTATTGTTTTTCTTACTAGCTCTTTAGAAATTGCTTAGAACACTGTGCGTACTAGAGGTTTGTCTTCTCAGCTAAGATACATGCTTCATTTATCTGAAAGTAATTTGAAAGGCCTTTTTTTTTTTTGACAAGTGCAGGTGAGAATATCCCAAAGCTCTTGATTTAAACAAAGCTCATAAAAAGCAGTCGCATAAGTAGGTAGGTATCATCATTATGTGACAACAGGAAACAACCATTTTGGTCACTATCAAAAATATTTAAATATACTGTACAAAATGAGACTCCTATGTTATCGTCCTGAATGCCTGTAGAAAAAGCAACTTTCTGCCTTGCCTTTAACAATTGGTATCCATAAAGAAAAACTGTTGACACTTCTGAAACTGAAAGGACAGTCTTAAAGTGTAATATTGGTATACTAGTCAATACTTCCCTCCCTGTAGGTGATGTGTTGTGTGTGTGTGTGTGTGTGTGTGTGTGTATATATATATATATATATATATATATATACACACACTTAGTTTTCATCTAGAGTTCTTTCTCTTTCAGATTTCATTATTGAACAGTCCATTAACATTATTAATAATGCTTATAAGGTATTATGATCAATAGGAATAGCTAAAACTAGATCATCAGCCTGTGTATATCAGTGAAACTGCTCTGGAATTAGTGGAACTGTACCTATTTATAATAGCTGATCTAGCCCATTATCTCTATCTTCATCAGCTTGCTCCATTTGATTCAGATCATGTTTAAAAGTGCTCCAAATTGCATTAACATTGGTCAGCCTCATCTCCATTTGTCAAATATCAACATTCCTGAAATGATATATCCAAGCCTTCCCTCTCTCCCCCATATAGAGCAAGGAATTTATACTAAAAGGAGTAACTCTCTTTCTGTCTTGCTGAGATTCAGTTTAACACCCTGAGTAATAAAAAGGTATTAAGATAAAATGGACACACATAAAGGAAGACATAAGTTTGAATAGTTTCTCTTGCTAGTACTCCCTACACTCCTGTTGCAAACCAATTTGACACTAGTTCCCAAAAGTAGATGAAATATATTCAAATAGGAAAAATAAGAATGTAAGCGAAGATTTTCAAAAGTAGCTGTTGCCAAGTAGCCACCTTCTGCAAATCAATCTCCATTTCCTGACAGTCCCACCACTCCTGATAGTCACCCAGTGGGAATCTCACTAGAGGTTCAATTGTTAACTTCATAATTCCTACAATACTTTAAAAATATTATTACACCTAATTCTGGTTATCCTTTAGCTTAAGTTGTAGAAGTCTGGTTTTCTAGCCCTATTGCCACATGTGTTCATTAGCTGACAAACATACTGTGTGCATGCAGCCATGGAGTCATTACTCTTTGGAGTAATGATCTGTGACTTGCATCTGCTTCCCCTCCTGGACTCAGATCTACTCTTCTTCTGTAAGAACCAAATGAAGCCTCTAGATCATTCCAAATTTCCATTGCTGGTTTGATTTCCCTGGGAAAAGGTCTGCACGTTCTTTTGCACACGTGTGTATTCACATTTCCTCACTGTATAAAATGTTCTGTTTGAAGGTTACTTATCCAAGCCTACAGTGATGGATCTTCAGCTAAGTCTGAGGAGATTTAAATGTGCAACCACCAATATCATTAGTGGAAATTGGATTGCTAAATCAATTCAAGTTTGTTCAGAATTGGCTGAACTGAAGATGTAGTTTCACACTCCTCTGTTCTCTCTCCCACAAAGTAAGAGGAGGCCTTTTGACCCCCCAGATAATAACCTTTTGACCCCCAGTTTGAGAACCCCTGGATTAATGCATGCAGCAATTTACAAACATTTTATAGAAACTAAACACATTCTTACAAGTCTAACACCTATCTTGAACAATATTAATATATAGGCAAGCTGGTCTGGCTTCCAGCTATGAATTTGTCAGTGGTGAGCTGATGCCAACAGCCTTGGCCAGAGCTGGCACCTGGTCTGCCAGCGTCACAGCCACCCTTTCACATGCAAGAACATTTCCTTTATATTACATCACCCCACTCCTCCTGTGCACTTATGGTTTTCTAGAAAAAAACCCAATAGCAACCCTCTTATTTTTGATAGGGAATTCAAGGTGGCCTTGGACACTAGGCCAATCCAGGAGTTTAATCCTACTGCTCTAAATGTACAGTAAAGACCAAATCCTTCACAAAATGTACTTTGTGTTTAACTAGTATAGCTCAAACAAGCTGTGCAGTTTAAATGGTTATAAATCCTCCTGCATGTTGTACTCAAACACATTAAATCATCCTTAGTCATCAACTTCAGTGGAGCTGTGACAACTGACAGCAGCTAAAGATCTGCTCTAAGAAGAAAGGACATTTAGGCTCATTCAGCTCTAGCGTCTGAAACTCTCATCCAGAGCTGTGCCTGAGTAAAGACTTCAGGAATTGGCACTCTACGTTTGTTACCATACAATTTAAAAAAAGAAAACAAAGCCCTAAAATCACTCATTCAGAACTGTTGATAATTAAAGAGATTTTACAACATTAAGCGCATTATGCAAACATGTTCCATATGGACCATTGTAACATAACTGCTCTGGCTAACATAAAAAACTTAAATTCAGCTGCTGTTCTTGAAAAGTTATTTAGGAAAATACTTGTGTATTGAACTTTTAATATATTTCCTATTAGACAATTTAGAGCTGAGTGAATATTTGGCAGCACTGCTCAAAGAAATGCACACTTCTGGATTAATTTCACTGTCAGTTTTTCTTAGCTTCTAGTTTAAAGTCCACTTATGTGAAGTTGCTTTCACTGCATAAAATAGTAAAAGCATGTGAAACTGTTGCCATGGTTACTGCTTACGTATTTATAAAACCATTTACTCTGCAAAAAAATGAAGAACTGACTGCATATGTTTTGCTAAATTATATTAATTAGGAGGGACTGCAAAGGACTAATTAAGAGGCTAAGGTACAATGTTGACTTTCTTTTTCAACAGATTGGAGACATGTTTAAAGTAAGCACTTATACGGTATCTTGTTCAATGCGGTACCAAAAGAGGAAGGAAATTTGTGAAGAATATACCACAGAGAAGCTGGGGGAGGGAGAAGGAAATACAGTTTTTTACATTTTCTTGCAGTGCTTCCAGTAGAATGAATGAGCTGTCCAAATCCATATTTTTCTTACGGTATCTAGTTAAGTGTATTAGAGCAATAAGAATTCTAAGTTTTGAAAGGTTACCATACGGGAAATTGAGCACTATGGTGGAGATGAAGAGAGTGCTTGCACAACTAAGTCTTGGTGTGTGCGTTGTGCATCCTGTTTGGCAACAAGGAAGCGGTGATGTTCTGTCAGCTACTCAGTGCTTTGACAGATCTGACAAAACTGTAGAAATGCAAAAGAGTAGCTAGTCTATTTTTTTAGAACATATCAAAGTGTTTTTGTGTGAAAAATATCTTGTGACGGCAGTGGTTCTGATGTAATTAATAAACAGCAGTAAAACAATGGGTGCTTCTCGCTCTTTCTTCAGAGTGAGAATCTGTTGTCTTTGTTGTTATAAAGAAGCCAGAACTTTATCCTCTCTTTTTCCTCTTAATTTTATTAGTACCTCCTAAACCTGTCCATCTCAAACCTGGGCAGGAAAGAATTCCTCCAGCACCTTCTCGGCCTTTACCAGCTGATCCCAAGTCATCAAGAAGCTTAGTGCCTGAAGAGGAAGAAACACAAACATCATCAGGAGTCAACATCCTCATTGAAAAGTTTGAAAGTATTAGGTAAATATTTATATTTGTCTGTTTCTGCCTGTGTCATTTTTTGCATTCGGTTTGAAACTTCATCTCAATGGGAGGAAAAAAATCAAGAAATATTTATTATAGCTATTGTGTACAAATTCATATAGAGCAATTTGTCTAATCATAAACCCTAAACTTAACAGAGTACATGTGGGGACTTTATACAAAAAGCAATGTTGCCAAAAAAAGTATTGATCTATATCATGCCATCAGTCTCCAAATAGGAGTCTCCACTGAAATCAGTGAAGAGTTGTGCCTAAAAATAACCCAATGTCTGCTTTTAATAGGCAAAGTTTGGGTCGGAATTGTTTTGCTATTACAAGATCTTGATTATTGTAGTTACAATGAATGAGACTTCTGATTTTATTGATTTAAAAACTTTATAACATTCCATAAATGTCAGGCAAACTGTTTACAGTTCATGGGGAAGGAAAACAGATCACAGCATATTATAGATCAGGCTAATGTACAAGCTAGTTTCTACAGAAACTGCATTTGTTGAATTTGGTTGGTCAGTTTTACTGTAAAATTGGCTGATCTTGCAAACCCTATTCAGAGGAAATTCCCATTAAAGGCCAAGCCTGCAGGATAGGATGTGGAGTTAAAAAAAAAAAGTTTTTTTCCACTAGTTATGATATTTAAACTGGTCACATGAATTTTGAAAGTCATGCTTTGATATAGGAAAATACTACATTGCTGTCCCTTTAAAATTTCATCTGTCTTGTAAGGAGATCCCCTGCCCTGAAGGGATAATCCATTGAAGAGCAATGAGTTCCTGTCTTTAAGGAAGGGGAAAAGACACTTCCTCCCTGCAGAACAGGAGGAATTTTTAAAAGGATAGCAAGTGACTTGGCTTTGTGTGCAACTTTTGAATGAGTATTTGTTTCAGTCATTCTGACTGGAATTTTCAAAGGTTCTTAGGGGAGTTAGGGCCCCGCTGCCATTGCAACTAAATGGAAACTGGGCTCCTAACTCCCTTAAACACCTTGGAAAATCCCAGCCGCCAATTCAAATGACCAAGGTGCTTCCTCTTCATTTGTAGGCAACCTACCCACGTTCTTCAAAGAAATCAATTAAATTTAACTTTTAAGATGGAACCTGGATTGGACTCTTCCAAACAGCCAAGCCCAAGTGACTGTGAAGTGGTAGCTTCCTGTGGCAGTTCTACAAATAAAAAAAGTGAGCCAGATGAAAATGAGCCAGACGTCCTGTGCAGTGCAGAACTGTCTAATCCAGACATAATGAAAATTAAAGAGCTAAGCATCGGGGAAAACAAAAGCTATGAGGACTGTACTGGTGTGAATGTGAGCAAAGAGCCCTCTGGAGAACTGGAGAGTAAGGACTCAACCTCAGAGCTGAATGGTAATGGTAAAATTCCCAACAGAGACAGTGGAATTGACAGTCCTTCTTGTAGTGTGGCGGGAGAGACTTTTCCAAACGAAGAAGGCACAGACCAGAAGAAGTCCACTGCCTCTGGGAATCCAACAGAGATGGAAACTGACAGCAAGGGTAGCAAGTCTTCACCTGTAGAGCAGAAGAGAGACTCAACCCAGGATGAAGACAGTGACCTAGATGAGGGAAGTAGCGAGGAACAAGAGACAGCAGAAGTGCCAAAGTTAGAAGAGTTAGATGTAAACAAGGTAAGATACTTATTTGTTCATCGCTTTCAAACCTTAAATCCTGATTCTGCAACTGGCCTTGTGCTGGGGAGACACCGTTGCATCCATATTCATGGAATTTAAAGCCAGAAGGACCATTATGATCATGTAGTCTGTTGCTGTGTATACCACAGGTTATACACAGAGTTAGAATATCTCTTTTAGAAAGACCTCCAGTCTTGATTATCACTTGACTTCTAGTGATGGAGAATCCACCACATCTGTTGGTAAGTTGTTCCAATTGCACCAACGCTAAAAAAGTGCACCTTAGTTCTGGTTTGAATTTGTCTAGCTTCAGCTGTTGGATCCCTGGGTGCAGGAGTCTACCCTGTGTGGAGCTCTTGGCAGGATCGGGGCCTCACATATTCGTATTTGAAATCATAGCCCTATGGAAGTACTTGCATGTCATTTGAAGTCTTTGTTGTATTTCTTATAAAGGCGCTTATGCCTTTTTCTCTTTTATATATTGTGGGTGGAAAAGTTTCTTATTAAGGCTGAGGTCTCTGTAAATTACATTGTTTCAAGTCAGTAATACATTTGAATACAGTGTGCAAAGGGTCCAGTCCTAGAGCAGTATTACGTAACTTATGACAAGCAAGGAGCAATACTGGTTCACTGTTCAAGCAGTTCTTTGCACCTAGAAGACAACATTCTGGAATACAGAGTACTGTAGCTCACAGCTGCAACAATATACACAGCAGTCTGTAATTTTATATTAAAGGAATGTGTAATTAACTGTATTTACTAGGGCTGTCAAGCGATGAAAAATTTAATTGTGATTAATTGCGCAATTAAAAAAATTAACGGCAATTAATCGCGCTGTTAATAATAGAATCCCATTTATACAAATATTTGTGGATGTTTTCCACATTTTCAAATATATTGATTTCAATGACAACATAGAATACAAAGTGTACAGTGCTTACTTTATATTTATTTTTTATTATAAATATTTGCACTGTAAAAATAAAAGAAATAGTATTTTTCAATTTACTTAATACAAGTACTTTAGTACAGGCTGTTTATCATGAAAGTTGAACTTACAAATGTAGAATTATGTACAAAAAGTAATTGCATTCAAAAATAAAACTGTGTAAAACTTTAGAGCCTACAAGTCCACTCAGACTTACTTCTTCTTCAGCCAATCGCTCAGACCAGTGGTCCCCAATCTTTTCCATGGGGCAAGCTCCAGACGACTAGCCGCCGAGGACCGTGGCCACCAGACAAGCAGCCGCCGAAATGCCACCGTGAAGCGGCAACGTCAAGAGGCGTTGCTGCTGAAATGCTGCCAAAATTTGTGAAGTGGCAACATCAAGAGGCGTCGCCGCTGAAATGCTGCCGTGAAGCAGCGTCATCAAGAAGCGGTGACGCTGAAATGCCGCCGAAATTCGGTGGCTTTTCGGCTGTAGCACTTCTTGGTGGCATTTCAGCGGCCGCTTGTCCAGCGGCCAGTAGGCGGGCGCACATGGATGCCCCGGCGGGCGCTGTGGCACCCACAGGCACCACATTGGGGACCCCTGGCTCAGACAAACAAGTTTGTTTACATTTGCAGGAGATAGTGCTGCCTGCTTCTTGTTTACAATGTCACCTGAAAGTGAGAAGAGGCATTCACATGGCAGTGTTGTAGCCGGCATTGCAAGATATTTATGTGCCAGATGTGCAAAAGATTCATATGTCCCTTCATGCTTCAAACATCATTCCAGAGGACATGCGTCCATGCTGATGATGGGTTCTGCTTAATAACGATCCAAAGCAGTACAGACAGATGCATGTTCATTTTCATCATCTGAGTCAGATGCCACCAGCAGAAGGTTGATTTTCTTTTTTGGTGGTTCGGGTTCTGTAGTTTCTGCATTGGAGTGTTGTTCTTTTAAGAGTTCTGAGAACATGCTCCAAACTCCGTCCCTCTCAGATTTTGGAAGGCACTTCAGATTCTTAAACCTTGGGTCGAGTGCTGTAACTATCTTTAGATTGGTACCTTCTTTGTGTTTTGTCAAAACTGCAGTAAACGTGTTCTTAAAACAAACAACATTCTGGGTCATCAACCGAGACTGCTGTAACATGAAATATATGGCAAAATGCGGCTAGAACACAGAGCAGGAGACATACAATTCTCCCCCAAGGAGTTCGGTCACAAGTTTAATTAACGCATTATTTTTTTAACAAGCATCATCAGCATGGAAGCATGTCTTCTGGATTGGGGGCAAAAGCATGAAGGGGCATAGAAATGTTTAGCATATCTGGCACGTAAATACCTTGCAGTTCTGGCTACAAAACTGCCCTGTGAATGTCTGTTCTCACTTTCAGGTGACATTGTAAATAAGAAGCGGGCAGCATTATCTCCTGTAAATGTAAACAAACTTGTTTCTTTTAGTGATTGACTGAACAAGAAATTGGACTGAGTGGACTTGTAGGCTCTCAAGTTTTACATTGTTTTGTTTTTGAGTGCAGTTATGTAACAAAAAAATCTACATTTGTAAGTTGTGCTTTCACGATAAAAAGATTGTACTACAGTACTTGTATGAGGTGAATTGAAAAATACTATTTCTTTGGTTTATCACTTTTACAGTGCAAATATTTGTAATAAAAATAATATCAAGTGAGCACTGTACACTTCGTATTCTGTGTTGTAATTAAAATCAATATATTTGAAAATGTAGAAAAACATCCAAAACATTTAATACATTTCAATTGGTATTCTATTGTTTAACAGTGCCATTAAAACTGAGATTAATCGTGGTTAATTTTTTTAATCGTAATTAATTTCTTTTAGTTAATCGTGTGAGTTAACTGTGATTAATTGGCAGCCCTAGTATTTATCAAACGTAGTAGTAGAATTGGTTGGAAATTTTTCCAGCAATAGATAAAATGCTGTTGCGCCTGTTTCCTTGACCAATTTACACCATCTTATATTAGCAAGTCTGGCTCATTGTGTAGACTTTATTATAAAATCATTGTTATATAGCAAGAATATAAGGCCTGATTCTCCTCCAAAGTACCCTAATGTAAATTGGGAGCAATTTACTTGAAGACAAAGCTGTAATACCAGTGTGAGTGAGAGGAGAATCAGATCCCTGGATCCAGGAACATTTACAGGCCTCCACTTCCAAAGGCAAATGTAGCAACCCAAGTGAATCTTGTGGTGATGGGCTCAGAACTTGTTAATAATATTTGTAAATCCACATGCATCAAACACAGTGTTCTAGTTATTAGTTCAGTGTTACTAGTATGAGTCATGTCAGAAGGAAGGACAAAAACATTGATTTTGGTGTCACTGGGACCATTAACTTCAGAGAAATAGCTGACATTAAGGCAAAACTTGAAAGTTTATTCTGGCAAATGCTGCTTCTCAAAGTGAAGGTTGTTTACATTTTCCAAGCAGCGTGATGAATGAATACACAGTCCATTCTAATGTCAAACAAAACTTTCCTGCGTAATTGTAATAGTTTATCTTTATGCAGCTAGAATTTTTCATATGGGGGATCCCAAAGTGCATTATAGGCTTAACCAACTGACACTAAAATGTAATTGTCTAAAAGATGGCTTCACCGACTGTATAAGTCTACCAACCCTGAGCTGGAGACCAGCAACCATTCAAGAGTATACACAGCACAGCAGTGCTCCAATTTCAGAATAAATACTGAGAGAAAAGAATCACTGTCTGGCAGATAGCGGAACCCTGAGCAATAACTAATGTGGGTTTGATAAACTACAGCTACTTGGAAAAACCTGATTGCTCTTTTGACAGAACTACACCAGTGGTCAATGAGGGTAACACAGCAGAGGAGATGTACAGTATTTGGATTTGCCTCCCTGTGCATTTTCTGTAGTTCCCCAAAACTGCAGAGACCATGAGAACCATGAACCTGACATAGATTTTATACCATCTGCACTGGACAATGAAGACTTTATAAAGTCTATATCAGGTCCAGGGCTACTGTGGACCTGCTATGGTCTGATGTAGGTGCTGTGGACTTAAACATTTGCAGGAAGGTAAAAATGGAGTCGTGCAGGAATCAGGGTATGGGGGCTTGAGAAGCTGAATCAGGGGGCTATCTGGGCACCCAGGAAGGCTGCAGGATCTGCTTAAGGCCAAAGGAAATCTGCAGAGGACTCTGAGTGAGGGCTAGAGGGAAAGCCCTTTGAAACGGAGTGGTGCAGGATTCATCAGAAACTACTGGGAGAGGATTCAGAGAAAGGGACATAGTGAAGTTCTTCAGGTGTGTGGGTCCCCTGACCTATAGAAGTGAGCTCCCCTTTCCTCTCTGGCTCCCCCAGGTCTCGATTTCTACTCATTTTCCTAGCTTGCTTCCAAGCAGGCCTTCTAAACCTCATAAAACTGGTTGCAGTTTTTAGTAGGTCTTCAGGAACCATTCATTTATAAAGTCTGCATTCAAGTCTGCCAGTACTGCGGGCTTCTGTAAGATTTATAAAAAGTTCACACTAGTCCATGCAGACTTTATAAAATCTTCATTAGGCCCAGGTTCCGATCAGGATTTAGAGCAAGTCTTGGGGACTTCAGAAGAGCTGCGCTGTGGCAAAGCTGGGAAGAGGAACGGGGGCAGTGGTTTTCAACCCGGGATCCGGGGCCACGAGCAGGTTTCAGGGGGTCAGCCAAGCACGGCCAGCGTTAGACTCGCTAGGGCTCAGGGCAGAAAGCTGAAGCCCCGCCGCTTAGGACTGCAGCCCTGGGCCCTGAGCTCCAGCACCCAGGGCTGAAGCCGTAGCCTGAGCAACTTAGCTTCATGGTGCCCCTTGTGGCGTGGGGCCCTAGGCAATTGCCCTGCTTTCTACCCCTTAATGCCGGCCCTGGCTTTTACATGGAGAAAAACAGTTGTGGTACGGGTGGGCCGTGGAGTTGTTATAGCATGTTGGGGAAGGGGCGGGGGTGTCTCAGAAAGAAGAAGATTGAGAAACCCTGGTATAGAGCCTGAGGAAGCATGGGAAGGCTGGGAGTGGAGGAGAGAGAGTGTGCAAAAGCCAGTTGAGAAGCTGGGGATCTAATGAGAGCTTCAGGAACCACAGGTGAAATTCTATGGGGAATCTGAGCTACCGATGGGTCACTTGGCTGGGGGAGTTTGTCATACTTCCAGGGAACCTATCTGACTCCCTTGGCACACCACAAAGTCTGCAGAATCCTGGCTGGCCATTTGCTGTTGACTTACTTCAAAAGTATGCCTTTATCTGCCTCATAGTTGGTCCTGTGCACTAAACCTCCTGTGGAGTTTCTAGATCAAACTTTTTCTGAGATAAACGATGACTAAAAAAGACTTATTCGTGTTTTCTAAATTACACAGATTTTTTTTTCCTAAGACTCAATCTCAAAAATAGCGGGCCTGAATTTCTATACACTAGGCCAAAAGGCCGTGCAAGATCAAGTAAGAACACTTGTCTGGGTATGGGAAGGGCCTGGAAATTTGGACAGCATCAACAAGAAAAGTGAAAGAGTTCTTGAGCACACAAACATCATCGTAGTGCTGCAAATGTCCTTGCTTATGTAGAACTCTCTGGACTCTAGTCCTACTAGCAGGGCTTTCTGAATCAAACATGTGCTGCTGCTTGTTGTTTATTTGTACTGAGGTGTAGTGCTTAAGAGTCCCAGCCATGGATAGGACCCCTTTTGCTAGGTGCTGTACAAACACAGAACAAAAAGAGGGTTCTTGTCCCACGGAGCTTACAGTCTAATCTATTGGTGATAGCAGCAGCAGGCTGATATTTTCGATGATGATGTGTATAAGAATCTAGACAAGATACCTTTATACTAACCGTATGACTGTGCTCCAATAATTTTTGGTTTTCATGTAGGTGATCCTTTACTAAGACTCAATTTTGGAAATATTGTATTTCTTTAGTCTCCTGTGATAAACCTTCAGAGCTCTGTCACTTAATTCCAACACCAAAACTAAAAATGCTACAGAGTCAGATTGTAGAAGGGCTTGGATGGCTCAGGGATTGAAGCCTTACCCTGCAGTCCACTGGTTCAAGTCGAATTGGTAGTAACAGAAAGTTGTTACAATCTGAGTGCTGTTCAGTGGTATTTGTGAACTGACATGATTGTCCAGTCCATCTCCCAGTGGATGTGTGTCACTTTTGCAAAATCCCCACAAAACCAGGAGATGTGAATCAGGCACTTTTCTCACTGGCCCTGCAGTCACCAACACATTTTGTTTTCCAATTTAAAGTTTCTTTGAAGATTAAATTCAGCTAGTTGAACCTCAGGTTGCCAAACAGAAAAGGGAGATCTATGCATTTACTGTTTGTATTGTGGACTGAAGGCTCACCAGATGTAAAATGTTACAAAGATAATAAATGACGCAGTCTCAGTCCTACCGTATATATTCAAGTCAAACTGGACTCCCAGGAAGATTTGTTTTTGTAAGGAATGCAGGCCCAAACCAGATTTATCCCTTGTGTAATTGTAATGGGATGGATTTGGTTCGTTTTAAAGATGTGCTTTACTGACACACCAACATTTTATAAGATATTTGAGTTCCAGGGTGCAGCATTTATAATAATACACCTTGCTCCTCTTAGATCACTTATGTAATTAAATATATAATGTAAAGTTTTAATTGTGAGTTTTAAATAACATAAACCTTGTATTTGAAGTAAAGCTAATTGTTACTTAGTTTGGTGCTTTGAGTAGGTTAGGGAATCTGTAAATAGAGACTTAACTTTGCAATTTAAATGAGAAACTTTTGAGGGGAAGGAATTATCCTTATCACTGGGATTTCCATATTACATTGCCACATTGTCCTCCGTTCCGCCTCCTTGATTCTGCTCACTTTGACTGTTACGGTTGTTGGGTGCTATGGAATGAACTGGGGAAAGCCCAGAGCATGCTCATTGCCTTACCTGACACCCTTGTGGGGAGGAGAACTGGGAAGGTTTGAGGCTGCCCTGTCTCAATTGACTGTTCCATTACTGCTCATTCTGGAGCTGTCAGCTGGAGAAAGGTAGGGCCCAATCAGGCTGAAAGTTTATTTTACTCTCCCCAAAACCAGTTACTGTGTGGAAGAGAGGTTTCCCTTGAGATTAAAAAGCTCCTGCACAGTTATAAGGGAATGAGGAAACATCAATCACCATCAGCTTTTGAGATTGGGGGCAGAGAGAGTGCATCCTCTCTGTCTGAAAAGGACTTTTTAGGGAAAAAAAATCATGCCACGGGTTGGACCTGTTTCTTCCTGCTTTTTCTCTACACACACTTTCACACCCATACAAGTGCCCCAGTCTTTGCAGCCATGCAGCAGGGGTAACTAGTAACTGTAGTAACATCCATGTCTCTGGAAAGCTTTGTATCTTGTAGACAGAACAGGGTGCATAATTACAGCTGCAGGTTGGTTTAATAATGACTTGATGATTCCCAGTCCACCAAGTTAAGTGGAGCTCATGAATAATCGCTGATCCCCCCCCCCCCCCAAAAAAAACCCCACCCCTTTTGAATCAATAAACCTTTGCTGGTGAAGTACTATTCCCTACTGTGACGCTTGTATTGTTCTCTTGACTAGTTTTAAATATTCTATGTCATGTAGCTTCCCTTTGGAATCTAACACATCTCACTATCAGCACACAATTATTTTTAAGTGATTAGGATTTTTATCTGTCTTTTGTCAAAATGAAAACGGACAAGGGGAGCTTATCAGTTTTGGTAATGTCTCAGAAAACGTCAGCAGCACAAAAACTGAGACATGTTAGCCTTGATATACTTACAAGAGAGGGAATGAAATGAAAGTGGGATTGGAGCCACTATCATGTTCTATAGACTGTTAATGTCAGGATTTTTGGTGGAGCTACTGCTTGGTATGGACTGAGTAATACTTTTGAAAGTGAGAACATTTTTTCATGTATTTTTATTTAAATGTTTGCAGTAAAAGGAAAAATAAGTAGAGAAACTCCTCCTCCTCCTCCCCCCTCCCCTCCCCCGGTTGTCTATCACTGTACTATTTGAGTGTCTTTCACATAAAAACGATAGCAATAGCAAAGCCTATAGGGGACTCCATGCAGTCACTAGCTTATCTCCTCTTGTGGGTGAAAACTCTGGTGTAGTGATTTCAGGTTTTTTGTTTTTTCATTGATTTGTTTTTCAGTTTTTGTTGGAGGGTGTCTTTGGATAGAAAGGGGTGTCGATGTTGTGTTATTACTATGGTATTTGCAGTGTTTTTGTTGCTGTGTTGTTCCCAGAATATGAGACACAAGCTTGTCTCCTTCACCAACAGAAGTTGGTCTAATATAAGATATTACCTCACCCACTTCGTCATTACAGTGGTGGAAATATGTCGTCAGCTAGGAAGGTTTTGCAATGTTTCCTAAAGATGCTCAGGCTCTAGAGTCATCTAAATTCCTCTGGAAGTTCATTCCATAGCTGGATCCCCTCATTGTCCCTAGCTCTCATGTACTTCATCCTGGGCTGTGTGATCTGCACTGTCTCAGGGCACACAACTGTCTTGGTAGTTCATAGATCGTAATTAGGTCTATAATGTAGTTGGGGATTGATCTATTTATTCCATTGAAAATTAGAATCAAGACCATAAACAGCCATCAGAACTTGACAAGGTGGTTGGGCTTGACCATGGATGTGATGTGCTCACAATGGCTTAAACTGTGGAGGACATCACAAGGAATATATTGTAAGATTAGAGAGGAAGGCTGATCCAGAGGTTCGGGTGCAAACCTGGAACTTGGGAGACCCATGTTCAATTCCCTGCTCTGTGACTGATGTCCTGTGTGAACTTTGTCATCACTTTGCATCTCTCTGCCACAGTTCTGTATCTGTAAAATGGAGTTAATAATATCTCCCTTCCTCACAAGGGCATTATGAGGATAAATACATTAAAGATTTGAGGTACTCAGATACTTATATGCCCCCCATGCTGTACTGTATTACTTTAGATATAGGTCCTGCTGTGGCTATGTATCTTCTATACAATAGATTATTTCTTACAAAGAGGCCAAAAAACCACGCCTCAATCTCAAAGAAAGATCTTCCTGTTCTCTTGCTATTTTCTATTCCCAACATCACCATCGCCAATAATACCTCTTGGGGAGGAGAGATGCCGAAGTATAGGCTGTAACTGTGTGTGGGGGTTGGCTCCTATATCATCCTGGACTATGGGTGCAACATAATGGGTTTATTCAAGAGAATTGGCCATATTGAATCTCGTTGCTCCATCAAGTCCAGTATTCTGCTGCTGGCTGTGACAAGTATCTGAATAGAACTCTGCATATTTGTTTTCTATATAGTTTATTGAAAGTTCAGTCTGTCTCAAGGTTGAAGAACTAGACAGCCTACATATAAGTGGAGTTTCAGTTCCAATTTTGTGGCGTAATTTATCAGTTGGGAAACTTGACCTGGATTTCTGGATCAAACTATTGGTCAGATTATCTCTGTGTGTTCCAAATAACTTTTTTGCTTTAAAGAGGATGTGAAATCATTGTTTGCTTCCTGATTCAATCTTTAAAGGCACACCATTCTAAAGGTCGAAACAGGTTTCTTAATTTATTTCTTTAGTGGTTTATGTGCAATGGAGTGTTGCCTCTTTGTTTCCGAAGTCAGTGACATTTAAATGCCACCGATATATCCACCTAATTTTCCCTAAAGTGCGCAGTCTTTTTGTCTTAATGGTGGTTAAGAAACAATGGATTTGCTATTTGATCACAATCAATTTATTGGCAACCCCTGGGATAGCGAGGCATCCAGGCTACAAGGAAGTGGATTTAATAGCCTACGAAATAGATAACCTTTCACTACTGTTTTCAACTTTTTTGTTTTTGTTTTTGTTTTTTTGAGTGGGAAGTTTTTCCATAACAATCATTTGCCAGAAACTTTTGTGATTTTAAAAAGAGCATGATCGTATTTGACTTTGGATTACTTTTCACATAAGATATATTTTGCTAGTCTGTCTGTTTGGCAAGATTCAAGACACACCCATCTTATAATCAATTGGAGATACTAGCTGTGTATACCTGTTGACGTAACCTGCAGCTCTACATAGTCTATGAGGAGTTAGTGCCATGTGTCACTTGAACAGTAATTTCCCCCAGATTTAAAGTCAAGGCTTGGATTTGACCTGTTATTTCGCTGTGATGTATGTTCTTAACATAATCACTGCTCTAATGAGCACCTCCGCAAGTGTGTGTGCTTTCTAGGGGGGAGAACCCATTGGAATTATGGGTGGTTGTTCATCTGACCCAACTGTTCTTGTGTCCCCTCCCACTTCTATACAATATGCATATGAGGCAGAATGCCCCCCATTTGCCTCTATGGGTGGGGGAGCTTGATGGGGCTGTCTCTGAAGGGGGACAATCCCAGCGGTGAGAAAGGGGACACTTGAAGAAAGACACCAAGTAGCTTCTCCCCTCCCCCCATGAGTCTCTGGGACCCACTGGCCAGCTGGGAGGGAGAGGTGCCAGCATTCCACAGCTCCCAGGATTTAACCTGGAGTGGGGGCCATGTCTAGCCTCTCTTGGCTCCATTCCAGCATCAAAGAATTACTCACCACTCCCCTGCTTCCCTCTTGGTCTAGGGCAGAAGCAATCTGCACTCTCCCATATGTTGGTACAGCTTACTTCCCTTTCAGCTCTGGCTCAGCTGCACTGTCTCTGGCACTGGAGGTAAGGCGGGGTTTTGCGGAGTCTTGGCTATGCCCTCTAACCCTCTCCTGTTTCCCCCACTCCACCCACTTCTGCAGGAGGAGTAGCAGAGTAGCAGTGGCTGCTCTTCCTAATGTGTGTGGGGGAGCAATTTGGATAGCTTATCCCAGGAAATAAGGGAGCACTTCACTCTCTTGCGTGGGTGCCTAGTAGGGCACTTGATTGAAACTCTGAGTAAGTGCAGTGCACACTCACAGCAGGCAAGCTGTACAACTAGGCTTTGTGTGTGTAATTACCCATTTGCCTCTGTGACTGTGATAACTGCTCACACCGTTTCAGAGATCCCTCTGCATATGCGTGAACCTGGGCCTCTACTTTAGGAACATTTGGTCCAGTGTTTTTGCAAAAGTAGAATTTGCCCCGTTTTTTAGTGTTGGAGAATAACTATGGCCACATATGCATTGTGGTTGGGAAGAAGTAATTGGACTGCTTGAAAAGGAACGAATGACCATAGTGCAATCAGTACTTTCAACATGCTGTAATAAGCTTCTCGTGTCTGCAAATTAAATGCCTACTGCTTCCCTTTTTCTTGTCCTTCTGCTCATTCAGCCAGCATAATACTTAAACTACTTCAGAATATTTTTAACAACTGTAATATACAACATGGCTATACTGACTAATCATCCAGCGAGAATTTGAGGAAGAACAGAAGTTGAGCGTATTTATAACACGTGTATAGCCAGTAGGGGAACATATTTGACAACTTCCTGAAAATTACACTCGTGCTATCTGTACAATATGTGCTTATTAGTAAAGCTAACTTCACTGGTGCCCATTGTACATTATCAAGAATTTATTTATACATAGTCTGGAGTTTAAGTTTACAGGTATCTTTAGTCATTTATGCTAAATAAATAAAATAATCTGTCTGGCCATTACTCCCAAGAGTAAAAGTTTGTTTCAGTGCTGAGTTTATGCTTGGTTAAGCCTTAGAGCCTTAATATTTTTCACATAATGCTGAACTCAAAGATATGGCTGGATGACTACATTATAATCAGCTAGTGATTTCATTCCACACCGCAATAGTGGCATTTATACAGCTCTTTCCATCCAGAAGATCTCAAAGCACTTTCCAGAATGGGCAAACATCACTTTCTCCATTTTATATGTAGGCAATGAGAGATTAAGTGACTTTCCCATGAAGATACATGTGCGCCAGGATCTTCCTCACACCACAGAAAGGACAGGTTCAGGGTTGGGAGTGAACCGCGCCAGGTATGCGCCCGTGCTCACGACTCCATGGCAGAGCTGCCAGCTGACATCCCCGGCGGGCCACAAAACTAGGGTAGAATACAAGCTGGCCACCGGGGTTCCCCACCCTCCACAGCTGGTACTAGGTCCCGCCACTTGGTGTCCAGGTGGGACACGAGGGTGGGGAAATGAGGCATGTGGAGCACCAGCGTATACAGTTGTTCTCTCGGCGCGGTTCGGAAACAAACTGGCTGCAGAGCACATTGTTGCCTCGTGGTCTATAATGTCTTCATCCATATGGCAGTTTGCTTTGTGTTAATTTTACCTTTATAAAATGTAGAACCTGGAAGTTTCATGCTTTTTTTGTCCTAGTATCTTTAGGGCCAGATTCTGTAACCTTACTCACGTTGATCAGTACTTTATTCCAAGAATACTAATCACAGAGTTAAGTATGGCTCAATCTTGGTATTCAAACTACAGAAGGCTGCAAGAGTAGGACTGGCTATAACAATTAATTCACTTTGTTAAAGGTTATGCCAGTGAGAAAATTACCAACCAAGCATTCATTTAAAACGTGCAAGGTGACTATAAAGGGAAATGATTGAAAAATACAGGCACTTATGTTGTCAGTAGCTACCGGTGTGGTGTTCTGCTCTTGTTCGATGGTGATAACAGTCGGTTGCGTGCGTGTTCCCTCTGTGTGCTGCCCCACGCAGATAGCTGACACAGCAAACCCCGAGAGAACCCCCAATGACCACAGACTCTAGTAAGGTACGAAGGAACCCGAGCCAGGTTTATTGTCAAACGAAGCACAGTAATAGTTTCCTATAGACTCTAAAGGACATACTACGAATATGTGCCCCCTGGCAATGGACACAGCTCAGTCAGTGGCGGGACACTCCACTGCCCTCTAGGCCAGACAAAGATGCACACTCCGGGACCTACTTTTATACAGTTACAGGACAGATTACTCATCCCTACTGACATATTGAGGTACAGCCCCTTGGCTCATTAGGGTGCTGTCTCCCCCTGTCCTTTTGACCCTGTCTTTAAGATGCACCTGCCTGTTCCTTGTTATGTCTATGGAGTGTCCTTGTATCGGGCTGTCCAGGTGCCATCTTGGCACAAGTTCCTCTTATTAACACTTATATGTGAATGCACCTGCTTCTAACAACCCTCTTCTCGCCAACTTCTGTGAGTGAGGCTTGCCTCTGGCTCACAGCCCAGCTTTTGCTTAGCAATGCCTGGAAGTACTTTGGTTCAGGCTTCAGGCCTCAGACTGGGCCTCTGACACAAGTGTTTGTTTCAGGGCCTCATCTTACTACAACTTAAATGCCCATATCTCTGCCATCACCAACAGTTGCTGCTGTAGAGTAATATCACTTTAAAGTATTAGGTCCAGTTTGAGCTAAAATTATCTTTAGCCATTGTTTGGTATTTAAACAGATGTCAACATGTTTTTCAGAAATGTAAACTGAGTTACAGATGGTGAGGCCCAGGACGTTAAAAGTAACTGTGTGCTATATAAAGCTTTACTTTTGAAAAGTAATGTATTTGATTGAAATGAATTCTTTTCAAGTTCTGAATTCAAACAATTGAAAAGATAGCTTTAGCGGCTGGCATGGTGGTCAGGTTAAAGCAGGTTAAACTTCACGCCTTTCACTAAGAAACTCCTTCATTTTCAGCAAAATTGGCACGTAACTAACTTTCTCCTCATGAAGAGATCCATCCATTCCTAACAACTTGAACAACCAGAGAGATACCTTGGTATAAAGTAATATGTTTTTTTATTTCCCCTTTGCAAATTCAAAGGTTATGAAAGCAGTGGTGTCCCATCATTTACTATAAATAGTAGGCACATAGATCAGTACTTATTCTGTGTAGAGTCAGGTAGGACACAATGCAATACGTTTAAAATGATACATTATTTCAGTTTACTTTACACACTATGATTTTAATATTGGGAAGGTTGGAATAAGAGTTTATTTCACAGGACAGCTATATCATAAATTATCCCATTGCCCACAGCAAGCTGAGGAATTGCGTCAGAGTAAGATGAAAGAAACATCTTTATAGAACAATCCAGGAAATGGATTCCTATCCTCTATCAGTTAGTGGTTGATTTAAGTTCTGAATCATGTATGTTTTATCCTAGCTAATGTAACTGTAGAGTTCTCATTTATCCATATAAATATCTAATTTCTGAATTCTGCTAAGTTCTTGATCTCAATTCTATTTTGCGACAGTGAGTTCCACAGGATAAACTTAAGTATTTTCCTTTTATTAATTTAAATTTGTTGGCTTTAAGTTTCACTGAATGTTCCCTGGTTTTGATTATAAACAGGGATTAATAGGAACACTTGATTTACCTTCTCTATGCAAAAAGTACCCCTATCATGTCCCCTATTATTTATCTCCTCTCTAAACAGTCCAGTCTTTTCCATATCTCCTCTAACGGAAATCTTTTCATACTTTTAATTATTTTTGTCACTTGTCTCTGGTCCCTTCTGTTTTTTATGTGTTTTGGGGATGGGATGATCAGAAGTGGATGAAGTATTTTCTGTAAGGCTATACCATCCATTTATATTAATGACATTCCAATATTTTCAGTATTATTTTATCTCTCATTTGTAATCACCCCATTATTTTGCTTTTTTGATCACCACTGCACATTGAGCAGATGTTTTCATTGAGTTGCCCACAGTGAAATCCATGTTTTTCCCTTCAGTGGATACAATTAATTTAGCATCCAGCACTTTGTATAAGCAGTTCAGAATTTTCCTTCAAAATATGTTAGATTCCCTTGAATTTCTCATCTCTGTGTCATTGCCCAATCATTGAGGTCTCTGGAGTTTCTCAGTCTTCTAACCTTGACTAACCTAAATAGTTTATCTGTACATATTTTGCCCTTTTTCTGCTCATCCATTTTTCCAGATTATTAAAAGTTTAATCATTTTAATACTAAATACTGATGCTAGTACAGAAACTTCTCAAGTTTCCCTATCTTTACAGGGTAATCGTCTGCCAATTTAAAAACCTGTATATTTTCTAATGGGACCACTAGAGAGAGAGGAGATATTTGTTTGATCATAAGCATACAGTTTGCATTTAAAATCTTCAGGGCCACCCAGAGGATTCAGGGGGCCTGGGGCAAAGCGGCGCTTGTACTCACCAGGCGGCGCTCCGAGTCTGCGGTGGCAGCGGCGGGTCCTGCACTAGGCAGCACTGAAGGACCTGCCGCCGAAGACTCAGAGCGACTGATGGGCCACCCGCCGCCAAAATGCCGCCGAAGACCCGGACTGCCGCCGGCTGAGTAAAGGGAAAGGGATTCTTGGCCAGGGCTCGCAGGGCCCCTGTGGGGCCCGGGGGCAACTTGCCCCACTTGCGCCCTCCCTCTCCCTCCCCCCCCGCCCCCCCCCTCCCCGGGCGGCCCTGAAAATCGTGGATACTACAAATTGTTGATGGATAGTAAAGAATTTGTCAAGAGGATAAATGTATTTCAGTCTGCAACATGCTGACTCAATGAACTTTAAGTTCTGTAAGACTGAAGTGGGGACGTTATAGTCAATGTCAAGTGATTGAATTATGTAAAAACCAGAACTGGGGGAAAATAGTTTGGTAGAAAGACTAGCACTAGGAATAATGGGATGAAAATAAGACAAGGTGAATTTAGCCTGAATATCAGAGAGAACTTCCTAATAGCAAGTGGAAGAACCTCTCAAGGGAGGTAGTGGAAGCTGCATCCTCATGCATTCAGAACTACACCAGGCATTAGAAATATACTGTAGTGTATTCTGGTTTGTAGTCCTTGCTCGTGAATTTAAAAATGGACATCAGGTAGAGTGGTGTCTAGCACGTTAGTCACCAGATTAGTGTGCTAATATTTGTAAAGGCCTGAAAACAGAATTTAAAGATTTTCTGGTTTTGGGTATTCTATCATTTGTAGCAAAATATAGAGAACTGAAGTGCTATCACAGCCAGCCATTACATGTTAATTAGGTTTTAGACAATAACTTTGAAAATACACTAGCAGCAAACAGAGCCTTTGATTAGAAATGCTGGGGTAGTTTCTCCCAAGGGATAACTTAATTCATTTCAATAGCTACCCCAGGGATGAATTAATATTAGTGAGTCTTGGGAAATAGAATGTTTGATAAAAATAGGGTTTCTATTAATTCTTGGATAATTTCATTTGTAATATTTTTTTCAGTGTACAGAGCCGCAAAAGCTGTTCAACATTGCCAATGAACTGCTTCATACAGAAGAGGCTTATGTTAAAAGACTGCATCTACTGGACCAGGTAATTCTGCTTTGATCAACTTGTGCTTCTTATTCAATACACAAAACAGATTTCTTCAGATAAATGTGGATGTTGTGATTACTTTGTACGTAGTTTAAGACTTTTTCTGTGACATCAGATTATTAGTAAGAAAAAGTAAAATTTAGATAAACATTATAGGTAGGGTTGAGAGTTGGCTTGGTAATTTCACCTTAAAATCGTGGATGAGTCATAGAAAGTGTTACTAAAATGCAGTCATGATCTTGCCATTTCTTAGTAGGTTACTCACTGCAAAACACTTCTTCCTCTCCATCCTCCAGTCCACAGTTCCATTTCTACTTCCTTTTTCTCTGGCTTCCAGTATTCTTAAACTGACTGGTATTTCCAGCTCAGGCTCCAGATCGACAGCTCTTGTACCATTTACAACTCAGCCTACAGGTATTGCTCATGCTTTGGTCCCCATTAGAGTGACTGTGCACAAAGTAGGTTAAGTGCACATGGTAGAGAAGCTGGCTGCCAAAAGCCAAAACTGGTTTTGCTGATGGAAGGAGGAGTTCAGCTTACTAGAGACAAGACAGTAGATGTTGGAGGGGAGGGATAGCTCAGTGGTTTGAGCATTGACCTGCTAAACCCAGGGTTGTGAGTTCAATCCTTGAGGGGGCTATTTAGGGAACTGGGGTAAAAATCTGTCTGGGGATTGGTCCTGCTTTGAGGAGGGGGTTGGACTAGATGACCTCCTGAGGTCCTTCCAACCCTGATATTCTATGATCCTATGGTTGAAGAAAGTGGTGGTGGAGAAGGGCTCTAAAATCCCGTGATCTGTGCTGAGTACCATTAAAACAGGCCATAAGGAGTAGGAAAGAATCAACTCAGCTACCAGCACTGTAGGGATCAGGTACTTAACCTTGTGAATTCCTTCCTAGAGAAACTGACCAAATGCCTCACAAAGCTTACTTAGAAACCAAGCAAGTATACAGCCCATATTCTTAACCTCAAGTAGAAAATGATATATGTGTACAAATAGGATGAATAGATATAGTACACCATAACCTTTACGGAGATATATTACATGGCACAGGCAGCACAAAACATATTCCAGTTATGTCATACGTATATTTATAAGCACCCCCCCATTAAGCCTTATGGGGTACACTGTCACACCCTCCCCCTGAACTTACTGCCAGAGACTTGGACACTGTCCATGGTGGAGGCAGTACCTGTAAAATTTCTGTTTGTCTTTGGTTACACTCCTTTTCAGTACCTTGAACCCATATGATGTCATTCCTAGGGGTTCTGGCCCATTTTGGGGGTCCTGGTCCCCAGATGCTTGCAAACAGGTTGGGGTGTAGTATTGCTAACAGAATGCAGACAGTAATATCTGTTAAAGTGGAGGTGTCTTGGCATTTAGCCACCAATGCCATGAGGCAGTGTGCCTCAGTTTCCCCTTCTACACAGCAGCATGGGCCCGTTATGCTTTTGCTGCTTTTTACAGGTATGGGTTGAAAAGTAACATGCTGGTGGGGCTGTCTTGTCACCATCCCTAGCATGTACAGCAGTTTCTTCCACAAATCAGGTATGTCCCACATCTTTAAAGGGTTTACCACTAGTATGAATTCTTTTGTTTTATCCCATAGCAAAAGACACAAAAATTAGCAAAAGACACAAGGTTAACAGCAAATCTACGGTGGACAGGCTTCGTTCACTCAATTTGACTTGTTTAGCGTCTATTGCATTTTCCCAGTTCTCTGTGCCCTTTGGTAGACACTCTGATGCAGATTCTTTTGCCTCTTTGGGGAGAGCTTCTAATTCAGGCATGTGTTTGGGTCTTTGGCCAGGAAAGGGTGTATTGCAACCATGCGTTGTCCCCTCCCTCTCTGGGCTGGGCCCCACTCCCTTGTGAAGTTCCACCCATGCAGAGATTCCCCCGCCCCCCTTGGAGAGAGAGTTTTATCTCTTACAAATGTAGCAAGAACAAAATTTTTCAATGGGGTGCTCTGGATCCCTTTGGGCACCCCACTTTCTGTTCCCAACAGGTCAGCTGGATGGACCCCCCTCCAGGAGACCTGACCCCCAGGTTTCCCTTAAAACCTGATCCACAGGAGAGGGGGCTGGCATTTTAAATGCAGACTTTTCACCCTCCTCTTGGGAAAGTACCCCCCTACAAAAGGTGGGCGGACACTCTGGCCCCCCCTCACCTTCCATCTGGGCTTCCCTCTCTGGGCTCCCCTCTGGATCCGACACTCTTGTGTCCTCCAAAAGGGAAGGTGACCCTGTTCCAGCTGTGGGCTCACAGCTACCAGCTATGATAGACCTCTCACTGGCCAGCAAAATCCCCCCCCTTTCACTCGGGTTGGGCTGGCACCCAGCTACAGAGTTCTTGTGGCCTGTTCCCACCACAGCGGTCACCAGGACCCCAACTTCCACCTTCGGGACACATGTCTCTGTGCACCCCAGGGCAGGCCCTGCCCCCTGCTGACCTGCAACTTCCTGGCAGTCAGGAGCTGTGGTGGCCTCCTTGCTGCAAGGTGGTACATCCCCCTCCCCTGGGGAGACAATTACAGTAGGGTTACCATATCTAACAAATAAAAACAGAGGACCCTACACGGGCCCTGGCCCCGCCCATTTCCCCACCCCCCACCCTCGCCCCAACTCCGCCCCTTCCCCGCCCTAACTCCGCCCCCTCCTCCCTCCCACTCCCAGCCACGCGGAAAGGGCTGCCCAAGCGCTACCGGCTTCACGGTTTGCTGGGCAGCCCCCAGACCCTGCGCCCCCGGCCGGCGCTTCCCCACAGCTGGAGCCCGGGAGGGGAAGTGCCCAGCCGGGGGCGCAGGGTCTGGAGGCTGCCCGGCAAACCGTGAAGCCGGTAGCGCTTGGGCTTCGGGCAGCCCCCTTGCCTCCAGACCCTGCGCCCCCAGC
>NC_048304.1:28538360-28571461 GCF_013100865.1 Trachemys scripta elegans
CGGGCAGCTCGGCTCTTAAACAGAGCCGAAGAGTCAGGGGAGGAGCAGAGCCGCCGCGGGAGGGGAAGTGCCTGGCCGGCATTTTCCCGAACATGTTTGGCTTTTTGGCAATTCCCCCCGGACGGGGGTTTGAGTGCTGAAAAGCCGGACATGTCCGGGAAAAAGAGGACGTATGGTAACCCTAGATTACAGGACAGGAGCTGGCTTCGTCCAGCCCCTCCCTCTGGAACTTCCCTTGAGCCCTGGGGCTACAGGAACTGGCTACAACCAGCCCTGCCCCCGAAGCTGCATCCTTTACTGCTGCAGAGGAATCTAAGAGACACCCTCCCATTCCCCCAGCCGTCCATGTGATTTCCCCCCACCCCCTCCCCGGGCTTTTAGCACAAGATTCCTTCTCACTGCTAACCAACTCTGGGACAGATTCTGCCACATTAAAGAAATCATTCCCCAGTAGAAACGGTGCAAAATTGTGTGCCACCGTTGCAACAGTTAGGCCTGGTCTACACTAGGCGTTTATGTCGAAGTTAGCGCCGTTACATCGAATTAACCCTGCACCCGTCCACACCGCGAAGGTATTTAGTTCGACATAGAGGTCTCTTTAATTCGACTTCTGTACTCCTCCCCGACGAGGGGAGTAGCGCTAAATTCGACATGGCCATGTCGAATTAGGCTAGGTGTGGATGGAAATCGACGTTAATAGCTCCGGGAGCTATCCCACAGTGCACCACTCTGTTGACGCTCTGGACAGCAGTACGAGCTCGGATGCTCTGACCAGCCACACAGGAAAAGCCCCGGGAAAATTTGAATTTGAATTCCTTTTCCTGTCTGGCCAGTTTGAATCTCATTTCCTGTCTGGACATCGTGGCGAGCTCAGCAGCACTGGCAACGATGCAGAGCTCTCCAGCACTGATGGCAGTGCAAGCTCAGAATAGAAAGAGGGCCCCAGCATGGACTGATCGGGAAGTCTTGGATCTCATCGCTGTGTGGGGCGATGAGTCCGTGCTTTCCGAGCTGCGATCCAAAAGACGGAATGCAAAGATCTATGAGAAGATCTCTAAAGACATGGCAGAGAGAGGATACAGCCGGGATGTAACGCAGTGCCGCGTGAAAATCAAGGAGCTGAGGCAAGGCTACCAGAAGACCAAAGAGGCAAACGGACGCTCCGGATCCCATCCCCAGACATCCCGTTTCTACGAGGCACTGCATTCCATCCTCGGTGCGGCCGCCACCACTACCCCACCACTGACTGTGGACTCTGAGGATGGGATAGTGTCCACGGCCGGATCCTCGGACATGTTAGCGGACGGGGAAGATGAGGAAGGAGATGAGGAGGACGAGGCAGTCGACAGCGCTCACAACGCTGATTTCCCCGACAGCCAGGATCTCTTCATCACCCTTACAGAGATCCCCTACCAACCCTCCCCAGCCGTTACCCCGGACACAGAATCTGGTGAAGGATCATCCAGTAAGTGTTGTAAACATCTAAACATTTATTTGTAACAGAACATGATTATTAACAATGTAAAAAATGGGTTTCTCATGATTACTTTGAATAACTTAACGGTTCAGTCATGGGCAGTGCAAGTATTTCAAAAAAATCTAGCAATGTCCGGTTTTGCATGATTGTCCTGCCCAAGCCGCTCTACTGTGTAGTCCCTGCTACTGCAGCTACAGTAAGATGCGGTCTATATGTCCGGGGATGGAGCAGAAATCCTCCTGGGACATCTCAAGGAAGCTCTCCTGCAGGTAATTTGAAATCCGCTGCATTAGGTTCTTGGGGAGAGCGGCCTTATTGGGTCCTCCGTAGTAGGACACGTTGCCGCGCCACGAGACTAGCAAGTACTCCGGAATCATTGCTTGGCACAGCATGGCGGCATACGGCCCTGGTCTTTGGAGGCTTTCCCGGAGCATTCTCTGTCTGTCGCTCTCAGAGATCCTCATGAGGGTGATGTCGCTCATGAAGACCTGCTTTGAATGAGGTAGGGGAATGTTATTAGTGTTGGCTGGTTTGCAGCCACGCGGTGGAGGCGGGAAAGGGTCAGCCGAAAGGGATCGTTCCCGGGGACAGCCGCGAGGGTGTGGGACAGGAGCAAACTTCCTGCTTGCCGGATTGCTGGCAGCAGGGACCGACATTGATTTCAATGTGAAATGAGGCCATTGCTAATATTAAAGTTTTAAGCTGCCACGAATCTACGGCTTACCATGTCTGCCTGCAACAGAAATTCCGTTGTCCTGACAGGGTTCTCAAAAGTGCTCTGCAAAACCACAGACAGTGAATGCGAAGGCCGAGAATTCGACCTTGTGCTGAGTGCGCATGTGATAGGTGCTGTGCATGGTCCTGTTCACAGAGAAAGACTATGTTCTTTGTTCACAACTACATTTATGTTTCTGAGGAATTCACTCCCTTTTTCCCATTCCCACAGCCCCATCTGCGACTGTCTCACAACCTAGCCTGTCATCACACTCCCAGAGGCTAGGGAGGATTAGGCATAAGAAGAAGAGGACACGGGAGGACATGTTCTCCGAGCTTATAGCCTGCTCCAGAGCACAGGCAGCACAGCAGACCCAGTGGCGGGAGAACTTGTCCCAAATGCACCAAGCCAACATGGATCGGGAGGAGAGGTGGCGTCAGGAAGACCAGCAGGCGACTCAAACCCTGCTTGGACTACTGAGGGAGCAAACGGACACGCTCCGGCGCCTTGTGGATGTTCTGCAGGAACGGAGGCAGGAGGACAGAGCCCCGCTGCAGTCCATCTCTAACCGCCCTCCCCCGCCACCAAGTCCCATACTCCCTTCACCCAAAGTGCACAGAAGGAGAGGCGGCAGAGTCCCTGCTAACTCTCACTGCACCCCTGCAGAGAGCTCGAGCAGCAGAAGGCTCTCAGTCCCCAAAGTTTGACAAGTTCTTTCCTTCCCGCCTGACACAAGCCCCCGTCCAAGTTTCACTTCCCAGTCCCCTGTGTAGTTGTTAATAAAAAATATGTTTCTGTTAACTACTGTTTCCATCATGTTCTTTTGGAGGAGGGGGGGAAAGGGGGTTGGTAATTGGACAGGACAGTCACCTTTGGCAGGGTACATAGTCGGGGGCAGGCACAGCAGCAGGGCACATACATAGTGCAGTGATGCAGTGACTACTTACCCTGGTTAGTCTGGGAGGTTCTTTTCATGTTATGTGGTGGGAGGTGGGTTGCTCTGTGACTTTGTGGCACGGGAGGGCAGTTAGAGATCTGAAGCGGCGGTCCTTAGGCAGGATCACAGAGCCACACAGCAGGGGATCTGTAAGCGTCCCCCCCCGCCACAAAGTCACATAGTACCCCCATACACACAGTCCCTATCAGGAGGGGTGACAGGCTCCGTTGAAAGAACCATCCCACCGCACCGGAGCCTGTCAGTCCTTCAGTTTAGAAGCTGCATTCGCGCGACTACACTACACCCGCTCCGCACCACAGTCTGCGTCCCAGTTTTAAAAAATTCCCGCGAAAACAGTATTACAGAAAACGGTGTGCTTTAACAAAGTAGAACTATTTTTATTTTGAAACGTGTGTTGGAAGTGGGGTGAAGGCTTCTCTGTACACAAAATTAGAAAGTCACAGGTTACCCTGCTCACTCAGGAACTTTGCTTTCAAAGCCTCCCGGATGCACAGCGCTTCCCGCTGGTCTCTTCTAATCGCCCGGCTGTCTGGCTGTGAGTAATCAGCAGCCAGGCTAATTTCCTCAACCTCCCACCCCGCCATAAAGGTCTCCCCCTTGCTCTCACAGAGATTGTGGAGCACACAGCAAGCTGCTATAACAATGGGGATATTGGTTTCGCTGAGATCACAGCGAGTCATCAAGCTTCTCCATCTCCCCTTGAGACGTCCAAAAGCACACTCCACCACCATTCTGCACTTGCTCAGCCGGTAGTTGAAGAGTTCTTTTTCAGTGTCCAGGGCACCTGTATAGGGCTTCATGAGCCAGGGCATTAGCGGGTAGGCTGGGTCCCCGAGGATGACTATAGGCATCTGCACATCCCCAACAGTTATTTTGTGGTCCGGGAAGTAAATACCTTGCTGCAGCCGTCTAAACAGACCAGAGTTCCTGAAAACACGAGCGTCATGAACCTTGCCCGGCCATCCCACGTAGATGTTGGTAAAACGTCCCCTGTGGTCCACCAGTGCTTGCAGCACCATGGAAAAGTAGCCCTTTCTGTTAATGTACTGGCTGGCCTGGTGGTCCGGTGCCAGGATAGGGATGTGAGTTCCATCTATGGCCCCACCGCAGTTTGGGAATCCCATCGCTGCGAAGCCATCTATGATCGCCTCCACGTTTCCCAGGGTCACTACCTTTGGCAGCAGTACATCAACGATTGCCTTGGCTACTTGCATCACAACAACCCCCACGGTAGATTTGCCCACCCCAAACTGGCTCGCGACTGACCGGTAGCTGTCAGGCGTTGCAAGCTTCCAGAGGGCTATGGCCACTCGCTTATGGACAGTCAGGGCTGGTCGCATCCGGGTGTCATTGCGCTTCAGGGCAGGGGACAGCAACTCACAAAGTTCAAGGAAAGTTCCCTTCCGCATGCGGAAGTTTCGCAGCCACTGTGATTCATCCCAGACCTGCAGCACTATGCGGTCCCACCACTCAGTGCTTGTTTCCCGTGCCCAGAATCGCCGTTCCACGGCATCAACATGACCCATTGCCACCGTGATGTCCTCGGCGCTGGGTCCCCTGCTTTCTGAGAGGTCTGTGCTACTCTCACACTTCAGGCCATCACCGCGTTGACGTAGCCTCCTCGCCTGACTTTTCTGCATCTGCCTCAGGGCAACCTGTATGATAAGCTGCGAGGCGTTGAGAGCGGCCACAACTGCAGCGATGGTTGCAGCGGGCTCCATGCTCACAGTGCTGTGGCGTCCGCGCTGTCAATGACTTGAAAAGTGCGCGAAATGATTTCCCGCCGGCGCTTTCAGGGAGGGAGGGAGGGCGGGAGTGAGTGATGGATGGATGACGACAGTTACCCAAAAGCACCCTCGACACATTTTTTTACCCAGAAGGCATTGGTGGCTCGACCCAGAATTCCAATGGGCAGCGGGGACTGCGGGAACTGTGGGATAGCTGCCCACAGTGCACCGCTTCCAATGTCGACGCTTTCCCCGTTAGTGTGGACTCACAAAGTCGAATTACTGTCCTTAGTGTGGACACACACGTTCGACTTTGCAATATCGATTCCAAATATTCGATTTAAGTAAAATCGAACTACTCTCGTAGTGTAGACAAGGCCTTAGTTCAGCCTGCAAATCCCGAGTTTGCATGTGTACTTTAGCTAAAGGTGCAAGGACTTTGTAAACCCCCTACCAGCTCTAATTCTGCCATTTTACCTGGCAACAAATCCTTCTCCTGGATCAGGTCCCTCCTGACCACAGAAATCTCAGCACCCGTGTCCCTTAATCCCAGAAGCACTGCACCATTAATTTTAACAGCATGAATATGCTCATTGCTTGGTTGTGTGGAACAAGCTTTACAAATCCTGTGTGGAAAGAGGCCACAGCCTGGCTCTGAGAAGCCACAGCTTCATGTGTTACTTGTTGCCTGTTTCCACTCAGCAAGGGACACTTATTCCTCAGGTGCTCAGTGGACTTACAATGATAGCACCTCTTGGGCTCCTCTGCTTGCACTGGAAATTTGGGACGAGTACCAGGGGAATGGGGAGGTGACCGCCCAGCCTCTTTTTTCCCAGACCCAGGGGTAAAATGGTGATTCTGCTTTCCCCCAACCTTATACTCCTCTGCCAGTGGTTTGTGTTTGATTGCAGCTTGTGCTTGCTCTTAAGAGTCTGCATACCCAGCTAATTCACCCACTGCATTTACCTTTTTGTCCCACACATACTGTTTTACCTCATCACTGCACATATTCAGGAAGTGTTCCTGAGTAACCAGATCACACTTCCCTTCAAAGCTTGTAATGCCTTTCCCCCGCACCCATTTATCTACCAAATCTCTCATTTCATTGGCATAAACCACATTACTTAATCCAGATCCCCTCTTAAGACTCCTGAATTTAACCCTGTAGGTTTCAGGTGTAACCTGAAACTGTTTCAAAACCAGTTCCTTAAATTTACCATAGTTTGAAGCATCATGAATAGGCATCTTATTGAATATGTCCAGAGCTCTGCCAGTTAATTTTGCTATCAGTGTGGTCATCTTCTGATCTTTAGGGATGGCATGGAGGGTGCACAGTCTTTCAAAGGTGATTAAATACTCGGCAATATTGCTGGACTCGTCATACTGTGGACATAGTCGCTCCCATTTGTGGATTTTTGAGAAAGTGGAGCCAGCAGGTGGAGGGGTTAGTCTCCTCAACTCCATAACAGCTAGTTCGTGTCTCTGGGCCTCCATAGCACTCTTGTGGGCAGCCTCTTCCCTCGCATTTTCTGCCTCCATAGCACTAATTTCTAATAGTCTTAGTTCTAGCCATCTCTTATGTTCATTTTCTTTCTCTTTTGCATCCAGTTTGGCCAGCGTTAGTTTATTAGCAGCGTCACTAGTACTCATTTTCCTGCTTTCTTGTGCTGGGCCACAACCCCTCTGCAGTTCACTGAAACTGAGATGCACTCAGCGCAGGGGATTCTTAGTTAACAGAGACTTTCACAGTGCCCAGTGTTCAGCTTTTCTGGGCAATTTGCACCCTGTGCAGTTTTAGTTTCTTCTGATCTTTCTTCTTACTTATTTTGCTTCCTTTTCTGTCTCTACTTCCCTTGCCCGAAATAAGCAAACAGAAAATAACAAACCAGTAACCACTTTGTCTGTTCCCCAGCCACCACACTTAAAATCACTACCAGTATCTCAAAGCAATCAGCTGTGCACAGATCCTGCTCGACTACGCCACTGTGACGGGTTGGATCACAGAAACCCCCCTTGGGAGCTGCCACCTAATGTACCAAGACTACTTCTATTCTTGTTTTCCCTGCCAGCTCAGGACTCCAGCACCCTGTCTTGCTGAGCCAGACACTCCCGTCTGCTCCAACACAGACCCAGGGTCTGAATTGCTTGCCCCAAAGCTGCAAGTTTACCTGAAAACAGCTCACAGAATGTGCTTGTCTATAGCACTCAGATGCCCAACTCCCAATGGGGTCTAAACCCAAATAAATCCATTTTACCCTGTATAAAGCTTATGCAGGGTAAACTCATAAATTGTTCGCCCTCTATAACACTGATAGAGAGATATGCACAGTTTGCTCCCCCGGGTATTAATACATACTCTGAGTTAATTACTAAGTAGAAAGTGATTTTATTAAATACAGACAGTAGGATTTAAGTGGTCCCAAGTAGTAACAGACAGAACAAAGTAAGTCACCAAGCAAAATAAAATAAAATGCGCAAATCTATGTCTAATCGAACAATACAGATAAGATCCTCACCAGTTCCAGAATGCTCCCTTTTACAGGCTATTCTCCTTTTAGCCTGCGTCCAGCAATCACTCACACCCCCTGTAATTAATGTCCTTTGTTCCAGTTTCCTTTCAGTATTCAGGGGGGTGGAGAGGCTCCTTATTTAGCCAGCTGAAGACAAAATGGAGGGGTCTCCCACGGGTTTAAATAGACTTTCTCTTGTGGGTGGAGACCCCCCTCCTCACTCCTATGCAAAGTCCAGCTCCAAGATGGAGTTTTGGAGTCACCTGGGCAAGTCACATGTCCCTGCATGACTCAGTCTTTACAGGCCGAAGCCATTGTCCACATGGTATCTTGTATGTCTCCAGGAAGACTTCTTATGTGGATTGGAGCATTCCAAGATGCATTGTTCCCCACGTGCTTCCTGATCAGGTACTTAACTTTGTGAATTCCTTCCTAGAGAAACTGATCAAATGCCTCACAAAGCTTACTTAGAAACCAAGCAAGTATACAGCCCATATTCTTAACCTCAAGTAGAAAATGATATATGTGTACAAATAGGATGAATAGATATAGTACACCATAACCTTTACGGAGATATGTTACATGGCACAGGCAGCACAAAACATATTCCAGTTATGTCATACATACATTTATAAGCACCCCCTCCCCATAAAGCCTTATGGGGTACACTGTCACACAGTTACTCTCCTGAACAGATCCTCAAAGGAAACCATGGGAACAGTAAAATGCTTTGAGATATGATGGAATCTGTGATAGCTTTGTGACCCCTGACAGGCTTTTGTCAGTAGGAGTTGGGCCTGCATCAGCTCAGCAGAATCAGGCCCTTTATGTCTCTGGATTCTTCATCTAGCCACACTCTTTAATTTACCTCCTTCATGGTGCAACCATACTGCCGTTTTTAACTTCATTTGTGTGTTTAAAATGGTCAGAGGTTAGAATTGTTTAGAAAAGTTGACTCTAGTGTCTGTAGTACTGTGATGTTTTGGAGATTATCCAGATTATAGAATGTCAGGGTTGGAAGGGACCTCAGGAGGTCATCTAGTCCAACCCCCTGCTCAAAGCAGGACCAATCCCCAACTATATCATCCCAGCCAGGGCTTTGTCAAGCCTGACCTTAAAAACCTCTAAGGAAGGAGATTCCACCACCTCCCTAGGTAACCCATTCCAGTGCTTCACCATCCGCCTAGTGAAAAAGTTTTTCCTAGTATCCAAACTAATATCAGTAAGACGTTCAGTTACTTCCAGCCCTGTAACCTTAGCCCAGGTCTACACGGGGGGGGGGGGGGGGGGGGGGGAGTCAACCTACGATACGCAACTTCAGTTACGCGAATAGTGTAGCTGAAGTTGGCGTATCTTAGGTCAACTTACCTGGCCGTGAGGACGGTGGCGAGTTGACTGCTATCGTTCCCCCGTCAACTCCGCTTCCACCTCTCGCGAGCTGGAGTTCCAGAGTCGATGGGGAGTGTGATCAGGGATTGATTTTATCGCGTCTACACTTGATGTGATAGATCGATCACTACCCGCTGATCCCTATGTGTGCTTTAATGCTGTGCTGTTATAGCTCAGATCCCTACCAGTAGCCTGTCCAAGGTCTCATCCTGGCTTCCACCAGCCTAGTTACACCTTGCAGGTTGATTTCAGGAGTCCTTCCAGTTCTGAGTCTCCAGATCCTTCACGAGTTCTTATTTCCCAGACACACTGACTTTTCTCTTCCTGTCCGTCACTCCCAAAGTCATGAAACCAGTCGTCCCACCCCACACACTCCACACAGTTTGCACAACAGAGACCTGCTTGGGGTAAAAATAAACAGAAGGGTTGTTTAGTAGAAAAACCACAGACTCAAAGATGAAATAGTAAGGGAAGCCAACATACACAGGTTACACAGGAAATAAACATAAAGGCACCAACTCAGATGTAAAACTTCTATATTAGATAAAGTCCCTTTTTGAATACAGATTACCTATTGCCTTTGAACAGTTTCCCAGGCTATTCCCTAACTCTGGGGGGAATCCAGCATTTCACAGACCGCTTCCTACTTAGAAGCTGTCTCTCTGTTTCTGAATAGATTTCACTTTAGCCCCCTTCCATTTTAAAAGGGCTTGCAGGTCTGGTTTTGTGGGACTTCCCCCTCCCGTCCCCCCATCAGTCACTATAGATATTCAAAGTAGGGGAAACTCCCTCCTTATTTAGTTTTCAAAGCCTGGAGTTTTCTTTTCAGTTTCAAGTTGTTCCCATTTACTTAGATTTTTCCTCAATGTTTTTTTCCTGGGCTGAACAATTGCTAGGTGCATGGAGCGAGTCCCATCTGATTGGGGAAGCAGCCCCTCCCTGCCTGGCTGCCCACCACCCCATTGTGAGGTGGAGGTGAAACTGCACCGCAGATTATGAGCACAGTTTCCTATATACACAAATACATAAATTCATCACCACAATCTGTATACATGTCTCGTAATGAGCAGCAATTTCTGAACACTACAAACTTTCATAAAAGACCAGGCTCGATTCTTTTTTTTTAATACCACAGTAATACAGTATGCAGTCAATTGGTTCGACTGCTCATTTTTGGGGTTTAAACCTTCTCTTCTCCCACTACGGGGTCTGGATGATGACTGTCACCCAGGCAATTGTGCAATTTATGAATGTGGGAGAAAAAAGGAATAAAAATGGTGAATCACTTTGGTAAGTCAGATGTGCTGGATTTCTTAACAATGAAATCTGTCCTCTTGCTATGAATGCAGTTAGGGAAGCCATTATTTGTATAGAACCCTTTCCACTCTGCCCCCTGGACTAAAGATTTCTTTGGAAATTTGGGGTAGGTTGGGTTTGGATGAGCAGAGATATATTTTCAGGGACTTTAGGAAAATCTAGGGAGTGCTTTTCACTTTCATTCATGTACAGAGTACTTTTGTCCTGGACCTAGTAATGACAGATAGGAAAAAAAAATCTGCTTTTCTTCAACTTGCTTTCACATCAAAAAATGACTAAATTAGTTTTAAACCTAAATGCGTTTAAACTTCCCCATCTGAATGAGAATGAGTCTTGTTTAACAGATTATTCTGTGTGACATACAATGTAGCTTCAAAGAAAAAAACAAAAAAAAAACCCACACTCCAAAATACAGAACATGTGATCCTATACTAAAGCACATTAGTCATCTTTTAAATAATATGGTTCATAACATAATGCCAGGTTTTAAATGTATATTAAGTAATTGGTAATATCTTGTTTTTTTCCCATGCAGGTGTTTTGCACTAAATTGTCAGAAGCAGGTGTTCCAGCTGAAGTGATAACTGGCATCTTTTCAAATATTTCCTCCATCTATTGCTTCCATGGACAATTTCTCCTGCCTGAGCTCCAAAAAAGAATTACACAAGAGTGGTGGGTAAACCAATGTATTACAAATAAACATTCCGTTTGCAGGCGTTCCAGCGATCAGAAAGCCTAGTCTTACAACATAGGTTTTAATTACACAAGAACATACTATTTCCCGTATAATACAGTAGGCCATCATACCTTTTTTTAATACATGCCAAGATACAAAGGCAAACCTAAATAAAAAAAATATTGTCTCAGATTGCTTTATAGGTCCAAAACATTGCAAGGAGTTTCTTGACAAGGCATCCAATCAAACCTTATCTGTTCATTCCCTTTGGGGCACCTGCCATTGGCCACTGTCAGAGGACAGGATACTGGGTTTGATGGACCTTTGGTCTGACCCAGTATGGCCTTTCTTATGTTCTTAAGAGCTGTCCTCCTGGACAGTATTTCCACCATTTCAGTATTACAATACCATAAGACAGCCAGATCACTTACTATTTTTTATTACTTTGGCCCCACAGGTGGTTCTGTGAGGCAATCAGAAAGGCAGTGGCAAACATCAACATATGTACATATACAAGGATGCTAGCACGCTCCTATAATGGAATAGAGTTTTGTGTGCTATATCTATGGCTTGATTTGATCAGTCCATTTCTTTAAGAACTAAGTTGTGACTATGTTACGATTAACTGTAAATATAATTTTTACTAGAAATAGTTTCACACAATGTATGAAGCCATCTAGACAAGTTACCTAGATCTGTAAATCTGTTAGTCTCTTGTTAAATCTGTTCCATTAGTGTTTTACACCTTACATCAAAATCTATTTGACTCTGAAATTCAAATGCATTGTCTCCTGCAAGATAAACTGCTATAATCATAATTATATTAACATCCACATTGTGTACACACAAGTATTTCTTTAAGCATAAGCAGTTGTTTTTGTTGAATGTTTAATAATGTTTATGCTCCAGTTAGACCCTGAAAATTGCACCAAGTTGTAAATACGGAAAATATGGAATGCAAGAAAGACAGGCTATTTGTAAGATAGACCTAGAAAATTAAATTTGAAATGACAAGTTGGCTGTAAAGACTTCTCTTCCTGTAGAAAGCATAGTGTGTTCTGACACAGTATTTTTATATTAAACTATAAAGTCAACTGAAAGTTAACCTGCTTATCTACTCTGAAATGATGGAGACAAGATCAGAGTTCACATCTTACTCTGCTGAGTTCACTCTTTTTCATACTTTTTCATACATCAGTGACCAGAGGGAATAAGCAAAAAGATTGCCACATTTGAACATGACTAGAAACTATGGGGACAGCCATTACTATGAGGAAGACTAGACACCAGAAGGGTGCTGGGAAGTCAGACGCATGCATGGGCTATTAAATGACTAGTACAGTTTAATGTAGATTAAAATTAAAGTTATGAGCTTAGTGTTGGGGTGAAATGACTAGAAGGCATTGTCTCCTAATGGCCATGACCTGCAAGACAGCCACTGGGAGAAAGGTCCTGCTTTGAGAGTGAATAGAAACTTAGAGCTGGCATTTGCAAAAAGTCTCAGGGTATGTTTACACTACCCGCTGGATTGGCGGGCAGCGATCGATCCAGCGGTGATCGATTTATCGCATCTAGTCTAGATGCGATAAATCGACCCCCGAACCCGTCTCCCGTCGACTCCTGTACTCCAGCACCCTGAGAGGCGCAGGCAGAGTCAATGGGGGAGCAGCAGCAGTCGACTCACCGCGGTGAAGACACCATGGTAAGTCGATCTAAGTATGTCAACTTCAGCTATGTTATTCACGTAGCTGAAGTTGTGTAACTTAGATTGATTCTCTCCCCCCAGTGTAGACCAGGGCTAAGAGAGTTATACACCCATCCCCATAGAAATTTGTGCACTGAACTTCCTTTGGGTCCTTGGAAAATCCCAGCCTACATCTGTTAGTTCTAGGATTGCCACCTAGGATTATTAATATTAGCACATAGCTATCTAAAGATGTCACTGTGCTTAAGCCTTACGATACCCCTATGAGATTGATGAGAGTTGTCATAGACAGGAACACTAAAGCTCAGGAAGTGTGACTTGCCCTGGTCACACAGGACTGAAATAGAACCCAAATCTGCTGGTTTCCAATCCAGCCTTATTCCAACATTGTGATGGTTGGTCCAGTTAACCATTATTGTAATTATTCCTTCCCTTGTGTGTCCAGTCAGAAATAGGAATGCAAATGCACAGATAAGGGATAACACCATCTCCGGGATCCTGAATAAAATCTTTTCTAACAAGCCCTATGTACATCCTGAGGTCTTGTCTCTCCTAGGCCTCCATTCTTGTCTGAATTCTGGCCCTCTCATGCTGCTCCAGTGGCATAAGGGGGATAGAAAGTAGCTGAAAACTTCCCCAGCCCAGGAGGGATCCTGAGAAATGCTTTGCTCCTTTGTGACCCCAGTTTAAAGGGCATGTAGTAGGATGAAGGGAGTGTGACCAGGCTGGCAGCTCTCAGTGCTCAAGTTATTCTGGGCTGCAGAGCAGCCCATAAACGAGTATGGAAAGCTTCTGTAAATTAGAGTAACCCTATGGCTGCTCTGACTCTTTCTGTGGGCTGGGCAGGCCCCCGTCAAGCCTTAAACTTAGGAGATATGAAAGTCTAGATCCAACTTTGCTCCCAGCCCCCACTTCCTGGGCTCTGTCTCCTGATGGGCCCAAAATATGGAGGGAGCATTTATTCAGGATATTCAGTTTCCTATATTGTTGTTCATACATGTGAGGAAAGTGAATTTGTGGGGAAGTTCTTCATGTGTTACTTAGTTTCTGTGTCCTCCCTATGTGCTAACATGTAACCCCCAGGTGGAGGGCCTAGAGGTAACTACATGGCCTCTTTGCAACTTCAGTTCTTTGGCTATATGGAAAAAAATCACTGTGAAACATCACAGGCTCTTTTCAGTAAATGACTTTTCTTATTGGACAAAGATCTAGATTATTCTCCTAATAAAATTTCACAGAGCTGAATTCGGCCTTAATGTAAGTCTGGGTGTGCTCTTAGTGATGTCAAAAAGGAATTGCCCCTTGCTACAGTTGGGTCGAAGTGTGTGTGTGTGTGTGTGTGCGCGCGCTCCTGCAATAGCGTGGGTTTCAAGACACGTTTATCTGTCTTCTTTGCAATAGGAATGCAACCCCGCGACTGGGAGACATCCTTCAAAAACTGGCTCCCTTTCTGAAGATGTATGGAGAATATGTAAAGAACTTTGACAGAGCAATGGACATGGTGAACACATGGATGCAGCGATCATCTCCATTTAAAGACGTTGTTCAAAATGTACAGGTATAAAGCCTTTCCTGTTAGTGCATCTCCAGATTGATCGGATTTTAATTCTTTTTGCCTTTCCAGTTCTAGCACTCCACAGTGGGTTGCCAGGTAATGTTCCTATAGTGCTGAAATATAAATATAGTAAAAATTCTTTCTTCTTCTGCACGTGACATACATCACTACACAGGTGGAGTATTTCTCCAACAGGATTTGGGGACTCCCTGTAAGCCATAACAATAATGCCAAGTTACTCTAATTTTGGTCAGTTTTATTCCCTTTGTTTACAGAGATTTTAAAAACACTGAACGTATCTCCTTTATTATTGTAAAAACTTAACAATGAGTTTGTCCCTAGGGCAAAAAAGGAATTGCAGAGGGATACTGTTGATATACACATTGTAAAGTAATCTTTTTAAAATTCCTTTCCCTTCTTACTAATAAAACGCTAATTTTAAAGTGAAAAATTTAAAGCCTAATTCATATCTTGCTTTTCTTTGCTTGTTTGCAGTGGGCACCTCATTCTCCTTGAATGATGAAAATAGAGCATTCAGTTTCATTTTTATTTCTAGTCAATTTAATTTTCTGGTGTTTATGCTATAGCACAGATCTCTTGTTTGGGCTAACAATTTTTCAGGAGAATGACTTACCTAAAACTTTCAATTGTAATGAAAAATAAACAATGAAATCCTTTCTGCTCACATCAATATGCTTTGTAAATTTTTTCCCTGTTGCTTTCTTTGCATGAGTCTGGCGCCAGCCAAGTTAGGAATGTAGTTGAGGCTCAGCATATTTGCAGGTGCAGGGAGAGCATCCACTGTTCTTTGCAAAGAACAGCGATTAGCTGGGAGAGGGTTAATGCTTTCTCTTTGTGCACAGAGGAGAGACCACAGCGGCATGCCTGAAATGCAGGGATTGTCCTGGTGGTAGGGCTAGACCAGCTGTCATGATTCTTCCCCCCACCTGCAAGAGGAGAAATGTGCCAGGGCTGGCTACCAATGTGAGTCAGAAGCTCCTTCCTGAAGCCGGTGGAGAGGAAGAAAAGAGGGGAGAATATTAATTGGGAAAGTTGTCCTTTTACCAGACTTGTACTACAAATGCCCTTTTTTACCTCAATCATCTGGCTAATCTTGGACTAAGTGAGGTTTTGATTATTCTGACTGGGGTCTGAAAAGCTAAGTGCTCCTTTTGAGCAAATTTGAGACCCTGGCACATGGGCCCCAAACGGAGCATTGCTTGTGTGATTTGTCTGAGAGGTCTGGAGTGTACTCCCTGCAAGGCTCCCTGATTCTTTCTGCTTGTGCCAGCAGACTCTCGGCTCACTTCCACTTCGCCCTTAACGCTCCAAACCTTCCTAGCCCAGTTCTCCAGAACAACACACAACTGGTCTTTTTTTTTTATCTAAAAATCTGTTGTCCCTTTAAAACAGAGCAGTTTTGTCCAAGACACAGTCCCACTGACTTCAGTTTGCATCCGGCCCCTTGGTGAAGGTTTCTTTCTCAAGAATATGGAAGCCCCACTGTAACTCATTATTTGTCTTACTTCCTGCAGCAAGGAGATGTATATTTCCCTAAAATTCTGCTATGTCTCCTCTGTCACATCACCAAACAGGCTAACCACACAAATGGTTCACATTAGCTGTCAGAGCCCACAAAACATGCCTGCAGCTATCTGCGATCATGAGTGTCCTCTGCTGCCCCATGAAAAGAGTTCTTGACAAGTAAGTTTAACACAGGGGTTATATCTAGAGCTTCCAGTTCTGAATCCCTGTGGTGGTTATCTAAAATGGCAACACTGTTAACTGTTTCACTGCTGATTATTTTAGCAGAGATGTGCAGCTTGCTGGCTAGATCTCCAACTGGTATGTCAATAGGCCCTGGTCTATTGCCTGAGGATTTAGCCAGCGTGTGTGTTCCGCAAATCTCAGCTGCCTCTCTGGTGCCCTCTTACCAGCTTTTCCTTTATCTTTGCCCCCATAGCTGTTGTAACACGCATTGTCATGGTTAATACAAAAGCCTGTAGCCTCTCACAAATGGAAAATGCAGCACAGCGTAAAACAAATTGGATTTAATGTCAGCGTATGAGCTACCAAACTGATTGTATTTATTTTCATATTTAATTAATTTCAAACCTGACATTTTAAATGAAGCTGCCATAGGATTTCTTGTCTCTGATGCCAGCACATCAAAGAACCCAGGAACCTTGCTACAGAGAATTAGCTCCACCTTTCCATGGAGGCCATAGGGGTGCAATGGGGGGGGACTTTAATTACAGATAGAGAATGTCCAGTGGTTTAATGTGATTTCTGTTGGTTAGTCCTATGACCTTGCTTTGCAAAACATCACTTGAAATGTGTTGTAATCCGTCAGAAATGCACTGTCGCTCATGTTTTATTGCTTAATTATGAAATTCCATTCAGGTTATTAATAACACTCTAGGGATTGTTGAATGGCATAATTTTTCAGGTTGAGGAATTAGCAATAATTAAATTGAGCTCATAAACACCTGACATTTTTTACTGCAGAAAGCCATAACTGATCACGAGCTATTGATTGTTTACTTTAGGCAATCTTAAAGATAAATACATCCTGAGGTTACCATTGTATCCAACTTCTGGGGCTCAGTCCTGCTAGGTGTTGAGTGCCCCCAATGCTTATTACAGGCTCAAACTTTACATTGCTGACCAAAATGATACAATGATTTTTCTGAAGTCATAGGAGATTGTACAATCTCCTGTCTTAACAGAGAGACTGTTTGCTTTGTGAGAACTCGCTTTTCATGCACATCTGGTACCCTTGCTGAGGTTTTTTTGTATTTATAGGTTTCACACCATTCTGCAGCCCGGATCTCACTGGAACTTGTTTAATGCCAAACTTTGAAATGCCTGTTGCTTCCTTTTAGATGAAATGGATTCTGAAGATGAGAGACATGGTGCCTTATTCTTAATTGTAGCAGTAGAGCTGGGCAAAACGCTTCCATGTAAAATCTCACTTATTTCTTCCCCACCCCATTCTTTGTCCAAATTTTGAATTTTTCAAATTTTCACATCAACATTATTGATTTGTCTAAAAGTAACACCCACTGACCCCGAATAGGGGTCATACAAATAGATTGTAAGAAATTATCCCTGCCCTTAAGAGTTTACAATCTAACTAAAACAAGATACAACTCACCCTCTTGTTGCAACAAACACATAATATAATTAATAATAATAATACATGGAGATATACCTATCTCATAGAGCTGGAAGGGACCTCTAAAGGTCATCGAGTCCAGCCCCCTGCCTTCACTAGCAGGACCAAGTAGTGATTTTTGCCCCAGCTCCCTAAGTGGCCCCCTCAAGGATTGAACTCACAACCCTGGGTTTAGCAGGCCAATGCTCAAACCACTGAGCTATCTCTCCCCGAAGAAATGAACATCAAAGAAATGGTGTGTGTGTGGCTATCAGTGAGAAGGAAAAGTGACTACATAAGAAGTGATTGTATGGATTAATTAATTGTATATGCATTAAGAGAAAACAAAGCACCTGATTTTCACTGGAGTCTAAGTTTGACTTCCTCTTATATACTGAGACCTGTATATGCTCATTTTGGTGCACTAATGAGTCTACAGGTAATGGAAGCTTTGTGAGAACTCACTTTTCATGCACATCTGGTACCCTTGCCGAGGTTTTTTAGTATTTACAGGTTCCACACCATTCTGCAGCCCGGCTCTCACTTGAACTTGTTTTTGTGACTACAGATTCCATCAGCTGTGCCTGAGCTTACAGGAGTTAGCAAACCGTGTGTGTAAATGTACTATCACACATACACTTGCATAAATAAAACAGTTATATAAAATACCCCTCTGTTTAGCCATGATCAGCTGGCAGTTTTCTGTGGGTGTCCTAGTAGAAGTGAATTTTAATGAAGGATTAGAAGGATGACCGGGTATTGGCTTTGAGGGCTAGTTTGAAGATGCTGTTGGAGGCATGATAGAAGAAGGTGTGAAGATGCTTGTTGGGGAATTGGGCAAAAGGGCAACAGAGGATGTCATCCTTGTGGGGGAATGCATGATGCAATACGATACAAAAGTGAATAAGGGAGTAGTATAATTCTCCATTTTACTTTTCTCTTCCAGGAATCTTTAATTCTTTCCCTCCCAATTGTGGCATCTGAGAAATGTTATGCTGTAGAACTCTGAAAGATAATAAATTTAGCTCAGCCACTATAAACAGCAATAGTGTTCAGTACATGGTGACAGATTATTTTTAAAGTAAATTTACATCTTTGAATTACTGGAAAGATGGCTAATATTTTTCTGTCAGGCATTTGTCTCATTATCTCCCAGAATCAGGCAAGTCAGCATTATGTCTTGAGCTGTAATATTTATGGGAAATATTGGAAATACTTTACACAAACAACTTTTGGCTGAGGAACAGAATACAGAAATTAATGTGGTGGGTTAAGGGGATGCTAGTATTCAAACAGAAATATGTGACTTGACCAAAACTTGGTCCAAAGGATTTATTTTACTAGATAGGCTGAAGTATTAATTCCATAGAGGAAGGATGTGTTTGTAGTTATGACATTGAACTGGGATTGAGGAGTTGTGGGTTCAGTTCATGGCTCTTCCAGAAACTTCCCATGTGCTGTGGAACAAATTACTTCATCTTTCTCTGCCTCACTTTGCCCACGTGTAAAACAGGCATATTACTTCCTTTCCATGAATATTGTGAATATAAATAGTTGGCATAGTATAAGTACCATGATGATTGGGGCCTGATGAGTGCCTTGATAGGTAACCATTTAATAAAGTAATATGCATGCTCAATCTTTAAACCAACCCCTGATTGGTCAAGTGAAACAGGGATGCAGTGTCATGCTTTAGAAGCTTATACAAATGACTTTTATTTTCAGTCTCTGGGCTGTTTGTACAATAAATGCTAATAAGGGAGAAGAAGTATTTTTGTGCCCCTGTGTTTATTGCATTAGTCATATGCCACTTGGTCTCCTAGGGCCAAGTTCTAACAAGGGACTCACACAAAGTCTTGTACACACCAACACAGGAGACATTTTTAATAAAAAACAAGAGAATGACTGTAAATTTATAACAATTGGTAGAGAAGTAAGGGCCAACTGTCTACATTAAACACTTCTTAAAAACTGACTAGATTTTAAGTTGACAGTTTCCCTTTATTTGTGTGGGTGCAAATGTGATTTTTTTTTTATTGCAGTTTGAGTTGAAAATAAAAACATACAAGGAAACAACATAATCCTTGCATAATTGTTTTCTCTGAGTTACAGAAACAGGATGTGTGTGGGAACCTGACATTGCAGCATCACATGCTTGAGCCTGTGCAGAGAATTCCTCGCTATGAGCTTCTTCTAAAGGATTATCTAAAGAAACTTCCAGAAGAGTCTCCAGACAGGAAGGATGCTGAAAGTAAGTGTAGCTTCCATGATCTGCATCATGAATGTGAACCATGTTGTTGGGAGGAATCATGTTTTTGTGTAGCCTTGACTTCAAAGTTCAAATGTTGTTAACACTAAATGAGACAATTGTAGATGCATAGACTGAATTAACTGTTTGAACGTGGCAGAGAAGCTATGCTAGATGGACATCACAGTTCTAGAAATCAGGACAACTTTACCAAATAAGCAATGACAGAATACTGTAGTCTATACCAGAGACACAGGACATTCAATTACCTTTATGATGGCTTGGTGGAGGAAAACAGAAATTGTCTGAAATGTGAGTATTTTCTAGGGATTCGGGCCACATGACATTAAGACTGGGAGGGAAGAAGAATATTCCTTTATTGATTTACAACAGCTTGGAATCGTCTCAAGAAATTCAACGCATGTAGGCCCTGATTCAGCAAAGCACTTCAGCACATGTGTAAAACGTCTTAATTTGGACTTAAACTACAGTTTTATGAAAGGGAAATGGTTCCTAAATTGTCAGTTTTCCCCTTTATGTGCTGTTTTGCTTCTTGTCTGGACTTGTAAATAGAACAGGATAAAATGAAATATCATTTACATGCCTGCTAAGCATGCAAATGCGATTCTATGTATCAAGGCTTACAAATGTTCCATTTAATTCAGGGAAGTGCAGAATTCAGCAGGTCTTTTGCAGCGGAAACTTACATATCAGGAAAATAAAAATTGTGCTATTAACTGATAGACTTAAGAATGTATAACTGCTGCTACCTTTTATTGCAGAATCGCTGGAGCTCATTGCTACAGCAGCAAACCATTCAAATGCAGCCATCCGAAAGATGGTGAGTAGAAATTGTGTAATGGATCATGATGTGACCCATTAACTAAGATCCTTTGTTCAGTCAATTATTCTCTTATTGCCACATCTTCCATTAAAGAAAGGCTTTAGTTCAGGGGAAATTTTTCAAATACATTATATCAGACTTAAATCGAAATTGAGGAACCTTATACCTGTGTTCCATAAATGCTCCTGCCATTGTTACCACACACTGAAGTTTTTGTGTGCCAAGATTTCATATACCTCAGACCAGTCTCAAAACAGAGGCAGTTAAGGAACATGGGAGAGATGAGGAAGAAATATTTGCAAAAAAATGGTCTTTGTTTTGCACTGAAAAATTTTGAAACTAGAAATGTTTTGGACCAGTTCTACTCAAAGTGTGCCTGCAATTTCTCACATGTAATTTTTTGGGCATACAAAGACTCTTTATTTGTGCCTAGTCTTTATATGCGTAACAACATCTAGTGTGCATATTCGAAGTTGCAGACATCACTTTTGAAAATTTAGTCCTATGTATCTAAAGTTGGGCTGCCAGAATTAGAGATGACTTTGTAAAATCTACCTCTTAAAACATAGTCACATTTTCAGTGAGGCTTCAAGCTGGCCTCCACAGACCTGTTCGTGCACTAACAATTCTTCACAGTTAAAATAAGGGAGGGGGGCGGTTTGTACTTGCAGATCGTATCACTTGTGTGTGTGCACGTGGATGTATAAGAGGTCTAAAATACTAAATGCTACTGTTCGTGCCCATGGATTATTTGTGGATGCAGCATCATTGTTGTTTTCAAAATCAGGCCTGTAGTATTCTACGTAACAGTAAGATGATCTCAAGAAAACACCCTTTATTCTATAAAGGGCATACTATCCTCTCTTTTAAAGGTTGTTTTTGCACAAAAATGTTTGGAAAAACACTCAAAATTACCACCATACATTTTCACCCTACATAATTTGTATTATATTTTTCATTTCAGATTGCCTTATAATATGGTTTCTATTTTCCCCCATCTATGTATCGGGCATTCTCTACGTTTTTCTCATGCTCTTGTTACTTTGAGTAAAATAATTCTAGGCAATGTGTTGAATAACACACTTGCACCTCACGCTGTCCAAACTAGAGGAATTAGTTGTAGCTTCCTCTTGTCAGCATGGCTGGCAGACACATTATGAAATTCCTACTTCCTCCATCTCCGAGACATCATCAGACCACTTTTCCTCTTGCTGGTAACCAGCTGATGTCCGAGTCCTTTCACATGTAAAAGGGTTTAGGAACCATCTATTTCTGTTTGAATTCTGTTCTTTCCTAGCTTTTCTCTCCTATAGCTTTTGGTATAAATGTTTTCAACTTTGTGTCTAACTTCTCTACTGCTGGTAGCAATTATTTCACTAGCTCTAGGGCCACAAACACCAGGTATTTGTGCTTATAGTGAAGTAGCATATTTTATAGATCTTCATTACATCCCGTATGTGGAGCAACCACCCCATTACCTCAGTGGTGGGTACTATATAGAAATATAAAGGAATAATGCAACTATCAGGGGGATGTATGGAAATAGAGCTTTCCACGATATTCTTCTCAACTCTGAGTGGTCTGCAAAGAGATCTGGGGTTAAGATCATTTACTTTATTCCACCTAAGTATAGCTGGCCAGATCTGAGGTCTTTACTCAGTTTTAAACCAGGAAATTTCCATTGTAGGCAGTGAGTTCCTCTATAGTTAATGAGATTTGCCTGAGCTAACACCTAGGAAAAATGAGGAGCTCAGGGTTTGGCCCAGTGGCTCATGAATTTGTTTTGTCCCCTAACACGTAAACTTGTTATCTCCAGCATGCCCTCTTTTATTGCTCTTCAGGGATTGAGACACAAGAAATGCTTTTGGAATGCAGAGGGGGAAGATAGGGTTCATACAGGGCAGTGTAGCATATGGTAGAATAGCCACTGCTAAAGGCTGTATACTATATGTGCACTGGAAGTAGCATGCAAGCCTGCTGCTAATGTATGGATCAGCAGACAAGATCAGGCCTTAAACATAATACAACCAAAAGGAGGGCAAGAACTCTAGCAAATGCTCTAATTCTTAGACCTGGATTAAAAAAATCCCATCGATTTACCTTCCATAGGTTCGCAACTTTTGTAGCAATAAAAGAAATTATAACCGTTGCTTCAAAATTCGATTAAAATAATATATCTTGCCTAGCATACAGATATCTCTTAGGATTTTGTACTGCCAACTACCACAAGGTTGTCTGAGCTCCTCCTACACAAAATGGAGTAGTAATAGTGGATATCAAGGGGTTTTGGGCTCGTCTCTCTTTTTGGAACATAAAAACTCTGCTTGGACTACGGTCTTTTGTTTGGTTGGTTGACTTGTTTGTTTCAGGTCTTATTGTTTTTGTTTTTGCTTTGCTGTTTATAACTGTGATTTATTTTTGGAGTGCGGAGGGGGATGTCTGCCATCTATGGCAGAGTGCCTTAATTGAATGAGAGAACTCTGTACCAAACTTTATTAAGCACTTCCAAAACCCCAGTTTCATATGCATGAGCAAATTCAGATTTCAGTGCACAGGGGCTTGTATGTGACTTTTTTTTTTTTAAACTCATCCGTAAAAGACTTTGATGGAGCATATCTACCAGCTTGCAGTTTAAATGAACTGAAACTCCCCAAACACGATTGTTTGGCTAATTTTGCAACTGTTTGGAGATTTAAGAATCTTTCCTGTTTCAATTTGTTAAGGCTATTGAAAAAATGATAGTAGTAAATGCCGGTGGATGAACTAGACAACTTTACAAGACTGGTCAATCAGCAAGGAAGCTAAGAATTTTTACAGGGTTGAATATAAAGCAGGCATATGGTGGTGGTTGTGCTGTAGAGTTGAAATTCACTCCTGTGCAAAGATCCTGGCCAGTGTTTATGCAACAGTTAAGTTACCCTAAAACCATATTTTGAGAACTTATGTAGGACTTAAGTGCTGCATAGGCTTTGTGCTGGCCCTCATAGGGTAAATTTTACCCTAAGGGGGCAGTTCTTCAGACTCTGCATAGGACTGCAGAGTTCCTCTATTGAGCCACCGTAAGCTCAGGTGCTAGAATCTTGCAACCAATGCAGAGTAATTATGTGTATGGTGCTGGCAGGTGGATCTCGTTAGCATGGATGAGACTACAAGAGAGGCTGGGGTATTGATCTGAGACTGGGAGCTGGAATAGAAGAGATCACACATGGAAACACAGCAATCGCCAAACTTTGGGAGAAAGCATAGGCTGAGATTTATATTGTGTTACTGTTGGGTTACCATTAAAGCCAAACTCCAAGAAAGAGTTAAGTGTAAACTACACTCAGTGTGTGCGAGCTCTGTTTGGAGCAGGGTAGGAACTCCAGCTGCTCACAGTGTGCTACTGGCTCATTCATTGACTATACTGGACTTAACATCCTTGCTTTCATCGATACGTGTTTAATATTGGATAGGAAAGATCCAAAACCATCCAGATAATTTCAAATAGACTGACCAAAACATGCAGTTGTTCTATTTCAAGCAAACAGAGAGACAAAAGTGACCACAGTAGAGAAGTGAGACTGTTGAAGGGTATGGAACAGCAATATATTTTTGAAAGTAGATCTTTCATCCTCCTCCATAATATATTTGTTTCCAAGCTTATTTGGATAGTAATCACAAAAAATGATATTTTGGGTAACAGAGAAGTGAAGTAACTTTAAAAAAAATTGCTGCTTGGGTAGACATTATGTTCTACACTTACAGGAAAAGATGCACAAGCTGTTAGAAGTATATGAGCGACTTGGGGGTGAAGAGGATATCGTTAACCCAGCCAATGAACTCATTAAAGAAGGCCATATCCAGAAACTCTCAGCTAAGAATGGCACAGCTCAGGATAGGTACTTGTATCTGGTGAGTTTCTTGCCAATTTATTCACACTCGGATATATAGTGTTACTGCTATGAAACATTCTCTCCTTTCCTCTCTCTGATCACAGTCCGAAATGCAGTGGCCAGCTCTGCCCAGATGCCCCTCCACCCTCTCTTCTCCTTAGTCTTTTCTTTCCTGTTTGATTTGGGGTTAACTCTCTGAAACACGTTGTGTAAAAATGAACTGTGTTAGATTATTTATAATAGTGGCATTTTGTTACGAGACACCAGAGCCCTGACCCTGAGTCATGATGCTTTGCAATCAAAATGTGGATCCCTTCCTATCTGTATCATCTAGCCCAGGGGTGGCCAACCTGTGGCTCCAGAGGCTCTTTAGAAGTTAATATGCGGCTCCTTATATAGGCACCGACTCTGCAGCTAGAGCTACAGGCGCCAACTTTCCAGTGTGCCGGGGGTGCTCACTGCTCAACCCCTGGCTCTGCCACAGGCCCTGCCCACACTCCATCCCTTCCCACCTCTCCCCTGAACCTGCCATGCCTCGCTCCTTCCTCCCCCCCACAGAGCCTCCTGCACGCCACAAAACAGCTGATTGGGAGGTGCGGGGAGGGAGGGGGAGGTGCTGATCGGTGGGGCTGCCGGTGGGTGTAATGCACTGGGAGCAGGGGCAGGGGGCTGCTGACATATTACTGTGGCTCTTTGGCAATGTACATTGATAAATTCTGGCTCCTGCTCAGTTGCCTACCCCTGATCTAGTACATATCTTTTCTCCACTACAGTTTAACAGCATGGTGTTATACTGTGTGCCAAAACTGAGGCTGATAGGCCAGAAGTTCAGTGTTCGAGAAAAGATGGACATTGCGGGCTTGCAGGTTGGTATCTACTTTTTGTGCTTAATCGCAGTTCTTCTCTATAGCCAAAGGGGCAGTGATGCATTGGCTTTGGGGCTGTGCCAATCCGTGGCTGGAAGTTGATAATACTCCTGACTATAAGGCAGCTAGACTTTATCACAGAATTATCTGTCTGTGCTAGTCCATTAGCTAATTCTGTCACCCTGGGGAGCTAGGATGTCAGCAACAGTGCCACTCCGATTAAGTTGATGGTGTCACAGCACTCAGCTTTTTCACTCTTCAGCTTGGGGTTTGGTTTGGAAATGAGCTCAAACTTCGAGGCCTAAGGGCTGGTAGAATGTTGTCAGGAAACCAAAATTAGTTCAGTATCCTCAAGAGATGTACCAATAAATGCTGGTGCCCATGGACTGGTTCAGACATCTGTAAGCTAATGCACTAGTTTCTTACACTCCTGTCAAATGTACTATGGAATTTAACAGTCAGGTATTTTTCCTCGGTTACCTCATAAATAGAAATATTGTGCTGCATATTTTCTATGCTGACCTCTTGACATACTTCATCAAGTGGTCAAAAGTTCTGAGTGTGAGAATTGCATACAATAGAATTGCCAATAACTGTGGCTAGTATAAAGTGGGAACAGGGGCATCTCTCTCAATTATAAATCATTGTAAAATACGCGATACGACTCCTTCAGACCCAGGTTTACCACACTGCCGTTCAAACCTGGGAGAGGATATAGCAGCTCATTACACATACCTAAATTGGAAGCTCTTACTGAGTATGTGTGACTTTGAGCATAAGTAGGCAAGTAAGGTCCCTGGCTGCTGCTTCCCCTCCTGCACAGATTGCTGTGAGATGACTGGGAAGGGGCAGGGAATAGGTGAAATTTTGACTGCACCCAATTTACAATGTAAACTTTTTGAGGTATGGGACTAGATCCTGTCCTGTGTTTGTACATTGCCTCACACAATGGGGTCAGGTTCCATGATTGCGTCTCCTCTAGGCACTACCACAATACAAATAATACATAATAATAATAAGAATCCCTCCATCATTTTAAGCTTTCTGCTGTATTATTTTTGGTAGTCACCCCAGCTTGGATATTTAGAGGGTTGAATGTAGTGTTTGGGAATAGTTGTAATAAAAAATATAAACTATCAACTTGCATTTTCCAGGTCCAGGAAATTGTCAAGCAAAATGTGACTCATACATTTTCGATCACAGGAAAAAAGAGATCCTTGGAACTCCAAGCTAGGTACAATGTTTCTTCTGACTTCCAAAGTCTGGGAATAGGCACACTTTATTTCTGAGATAGGGACATGACTATGCTAGAATGACCTCGTTTCAGACCATGAGATCAATAACAAACATGATTAATTACACTACAGGAAATTTTCTGCTGTTAAGTAAAAGCATATTAAAATGCAACATTGATTTGCATTCATTATTAAACAAACAGCTTATAATGGGCTGGTAGATTGAATTCCAGCACCATGTCATGAATTTTGGTAATTATTATTTAAGGTCAACATTATGAATGTTTATAAGGTAGCTGGTGTAAAAGTTAAAACTGTTTCTGGAAATAAAATTGTGAGAATATCAATATTTTGACTTACTGAAAATACTAAATTTAGAGCAAATGTGTCTTGTCTTTTCTTTTTACAGGACAGAAGAGGAGAAGAGAGAATGGATTCAGGTTAATAAAAAAACATTGTTATACTGATGGAAATCCCCATGTATCCAGCTCCTTTCATTGATAACATTCTCACATTTGGATTATGAACAAATGGAAGTTGTATGTAAGAAATAAGGCAGGGTGACGTGGAGGGCTTAGTATGGAGTAGGAAGTCCTGCATTCTAATCATGGCTCTGCCACTGACTTTGCTGTCTATCTTTGTGTAATCCACTTTGTCTCTCTGCCACAGTCATCCCATCTCTAAAATGAGGACAGCAATCCCTAAGTGCAGTTAGGAGGAGAGGTCAGCTCCACCAGCCGCAAGAGAAGACCCTGGTTTCTGAGATTAGTTAGTATGTACCTTGCAAGTGGAAGACTGATAGAAGACTAAAAATCTTGTAAGAACAAAGAATTGTGACAGTTAGTTTATCCACCTCTCAGTTTTCCACTAGAGCAAAGATTCTGCCAGTTTTCCTGAACCAGAATTTTTCCATGACATGCTTTGTGACCCATACTTCTGTCTTCCCCTGGCTTTTTTTTTTTTTCAGGTCATTCAAGCAACAATTGAAAAACATAAACAGAACAGTGAAACATTTAGGGCTTTTAATAGCTCCTTTTCTCAAGAAGATGAGCATCTTCCAGACTCTTCGGTAAGCATGAATGATAATTCTGCCTGTCCTTATTTTTCGTAAGTATTTTCCACAGACTTTTTCCTGGACTCATATACAACTTACTTTCTTTTTTAACACTATAGTCCTAGTCTTGATTTTTATATTACATTTTTATGCAGTGCAGACCCATTTTTCTGACTCTCAAATTTATGTTAGTCATGATTATCCAGCCATGCAGGTCGGACCTTGCAAAGGGAATTAAAACCAATAGTAAAAGGTTCTATAGCCATATAAATAAGAAGAAAACAAAGAAAGAAGAAGTGGGACCGCTAAGCACTGAGGATGGAGTGGAGGTTAAGGATAATCTAGGCAATGCCCAATGTCTAAACAAATACTTTGCCTCAGTCTTTAATGAGGCTAATGAGGAGCTTAGGGATAATGGTAGAATGACAAATGGGAATGAGGATATGCAGGTAGATATTACCACATCCGAGGTGGAAGCCAAAGTCGAACAGCTTAGTGGGACTAAATCGGGGGGCCCAGATAATCTTCATCCAAGAATATTAAAGGAACTGGCACATGAAATTGCAAGCCTATTAGCAAGAATTTTTAATGAATCTGTAAACTCAGGGGTTGTACCGTATGACTGGAGAATTGCTAACATAGTTCCTATTTTTAAGAAAGGAAAAAAAAGTGGTTCGGGTAATTATAGGCCTGTTAGTTTGACATCTGTAGTATGCAAGGTCTTGGAAAAATTTTTGAAGGAGAAAGTAGTTAAGGACATTGAGGTCAATGGTAATTGGGACAAAATACAACATGGTTTTACAAAAGGTAGATCGTGCCAAACCAACCTGATCTCCTTCTTTGAGAAGGTAACAGATTTTTTAGACAAAGGAAACGCAGTGGATCTAATTTACCTCGATTTCAATAAGGCATTTGATACGGTTCCACATGGGGAATTATTAGCTAAATTGGAAAAGATGGGGATCAATATGAAAGGTGGATAAGGAACTGATTAAAGGGGAGACTACAACGGGTCATACTGAAAGGTGAACTGTCAGTCTGGAAGGAGGTTACTAGTGGAGTTCCTCAGGGATTGGTTTTGGGACCAATCTTGTTTAATCTTTTTATTACTGACCTTGGCACAAAAAGTGGGAATGTGCTAATAAAGTTTGCGGATGACACGAAGCTGGGAGGTATTGCTAATACAGAGAAGGGCCGGGATATCATATAGGAAGATCTGGATGACCTTGTAAACAGGAGTAATAGTAATAGGATGAAATTTAATAGTGAAAAGTGAAAGATCATGCATTTAGGGATTAATTACAAGAATTTTTGTTATAAATTGGGGACGCATCAGTTGGAAGTAACAGAGAAGGAGAAGGACCTCGGAGTATTGGTTGATCACAAGATGACTATGAGCTGCTAATGTGATATGGCCGTTAAAAAAGCCAATGCAGTCTTGGGATGCATCAGGCGGGGTATTTCCAGTAAAGATAAGGTGGTGTTAGTACCGTTATACAAGGCACTGGTGAGACCTCATCTGGAATATTGTGTGCAGTTCTGGTCTCCCATGTTTAAGAAGGATGAATTCAAACTGGAACAGGTACAGAGAAGGGCTACTAGGATGATTCAAGGAATGGAAGACCTGTCTTATGAAAGGAGACTCAAAGAGCTTGGCTTGTTTAGCCTAACCAAAAGAAGGCTGAGGGGAGATATGATTGCTCTTTATAAATATATCAGAGGGATAAATATCAGAGAGGGAGAGGAATTATTTAAGATCAGTACCAATGTGGACACAAGAACAAATGGATATAAACTGGACATTAGGAAGTTTAGACTTGAAATTAGACAAAACTTTCTATCCATTAGAGGAGTGAAGTTCTGGAACAGCCTTCCAAGGGGAGTAGTGGGGTCAAAAGACATATCTGGCTTCAAGACTAAGTGTGGTAAGTTTATGGCGGAGATGGTATGATGGGATAGCCTAATTTGGCAATTAATTGATCTTTGATTATTAGCGGTAAATATGCCCAATATGGGGTGGGATCTAAGTTACTACAGAGAATTCTTTCCTGGGTGCTGGCTGGTGAGTCTTGCCCACATGCTCAGGGTTTAGCTGATCGCCATATTTGGGGCCGGGAAGGAATTTTCCTCCAGGGCAGATTGACAGAGGCCTTTGAGGTTTTTCGCCTTCCTCTGCAGCATGGGGCACAGGTCATTTGCTGGTGGATTCTTTGCACCTTGAGGTCTTTAAACCACGATTTGAGGACTTCAGTAACTCAGACATAGGTTAGGGGTTTGTTACAGGAGTGTGTGGGTGAGATTCTGTGGCCTGCGTTGTGCAGGAGGTCAGACTAGATGATCATAATGGTCCCTTCTGACTTTAAAGTATATGAGAATAAAATTACCCAGGGTAATTCAGTGCAGTGACTTATCAGTCATGTTTTCCAGACTAGTAGCTCATCTGGCATAACAGGTGTAATTTTTCAGTGTTCTGAGTGGTTGGCTGTCTGGAATGAAGTTTGTGCAACTGAGTGGTTTTGCACACTACCTTTTTTGAGAGATGCATTTTGTTACGAGTTTCTTCCCAGCTGCATACCTATGGAATTGAATAAAAAAGGTAACTTTTGGAGAGTTTTTTAATGGTACCATCTTAAAAAATTTAATAGAGAATGATATGTAGATCCTAGCAATAGAGTTCTATGCAATTGTTCAAAAACACCTGTAGAGAGCCACCTTTATTAAATTCTGCACATTTTAAGAGCAGTGTCTGTATTAATTTTTATAGGGGTTCATCACTTTAAAATGCTGTAGGTCTTTTCCATAAGGGAGGTGGTCCCTCTGGTACTTGGTTTCAGGCAGTCACTTGAAATTGATGATGATAAAGACCAAGGCCAGGGTCACTTAAAAAAAAAAAAAACAATAGAAGGGGCCTCTGAGGGAGGGAAATGTCCATGTGTATTCCAAGTAGAACTGACCTTGGGGTCATGTGACCTGCCCTTAGGACTGGCAGATTTCAGATCAGAGAGTCTAGGTCTGTTCCTCCCAATTCCCTTGAAGTGCAGATCCGTTGGAGCCTCCTTTTTCAGAGACTCACCTTTCCTAGGCTGCCCTGATGCCCCTGAGGGGCACTCTGCAGAAGAGGCAGTGCAGCTCCATGCAGCATTACTTCTGGGAGTAACTTCCCCAGAGCCTGAGTGAGGGATGTTATGTATACATCTCATCCCAGCATGGCCTCTGGACTGCACGGAGAGGTCTACACAAAGTCCAGAGGTGGGTGGATGATGCAGTGGGAATGGGTGAGCCCTCCCTTCCTTGATGAACAGGGAGGATCTTTTTGCAGAGAGTTCCTTTCACTCCAGGCACCAGCTTACCAAGCAGGTGCTTGGGGCGGCCACTTCGGAGAGGGGCGGCAGGTCCAGCTGTTCGGCGGTAATTCGGCGGATGGTCCCTCACTCCTGCTCGGAGCGAAGGGCCTCCCGCCGAATTGCCGCCGCAGATCGCGATCGCGGCTTTTTTTTGTTTTGTTTTTGTTTTTTTGTTTGGCTGCTTGGGGCGGCCAAAACCCTGGAGCCGGCCCTGCTTTCACGTGCCAATCAAGGGACACAATTATTCATCACTTAATAATACCCTATTTAAAATCAGAATTAATTAGGGGAAAAACCTGAACCCCATAAGCTAATATTTAGGTTCCTTGGGCTGCTTTCAAAGCAGAGATGTTCAGATAGAGCATCCTCTTGTTAATGGCGAAATTACCTTGCAGACTTTCCTATCCAAATAGGACTAACTGTCTGATTTCTTCATAATTATATCTTGCTTCTTAACCTCCAGTTTACTTTGAGATTGTGAACATGAGGTAGCCAAGTGTTCACCCACTAGTAGTTTGTAAAAAGACAAACAGGAAATAAATGATTTATTTCTCCGCTGTGATGTGAATGCAATATACATGTTAATTTCCTCTGTACCAGATTGCTCATCTATATTTTCAGAAGAGTAAATTATCAGTATGATCGACTTTGAGATTTGATGTCAAGCCGAACGTGCAATAAATTACTGTCAGTTAAAAAGAGCTGAAATTGATACTGTAAATATGGAAAACTGGACAAATACCAAGAGCAATCTCAGAGCAGCAATTTTATCACATTGTAGGTATATCAAGTAAGTTTGCTATCATCATGAGGTATTAGACAGATCAGGACACATTAGAGAGAAAAATAGATGATATATTATCCTCATTTTCTCTTGTATGACAAGAATGACTGCATTCTGACTGGCTATAATTTACGTTTATATCGGCTCCTACAAATGATGTGACTTCTGTTATGATCCATGTTCAACGCAGTACATTGGAGCAAGTCATTTGCTCATCTGTCAGGGCAGAATGGGCCCTGGATCTAGCAAGCTCAGGGGAAGATCTGAAATATGTTGTGACTCCCCACGATCTTGGCATCCAGTATTTGTGCTGAATTGGCAGTCATCAGTGGCTGCTGCAAGGCACAAGAGTCAGTCTTTGGTGTAAATTCATAGATGACTCTTAACACTTTGGTTAACTGAATTCCTATAATTAAAGGTCAGCGACACGACTAAAGTGTAGGTTTTTACTTACTATCATATACATTAGTCTGAACATTTCAGTTATGCAGTAGGGATGCTGAGGAATAACTGAACTAGGACTGAGTGCAGCTTCCACCAGAGCTTGTCAGTGCTCTTCGGATACCAGCTTGGAGGGCTTCTGAGGAGTGACTCAAGTGCTCCCAACCTGTATATCTAGTAAAGTGTTTAGCCCCTTCTACTTTTAGGAGAGAGAGACCAAGTTCAATACTGAAGTTGGATCCCAGCATGGCAGTGCATTGAGTTCCCCACTGACTGTACTAGTATTTTAAACTGAGGTTTAAAGACTCGATTATAAAATATATATATTTCTCTTACTAATTTTAAAAATCAGGCCAATATGTCGCACTGAGTCTGTAATTAGTCACTGACAAGAATCTGTATGCTAGTGGTCTGTAGATGCAAAAAGGCATTTACACATTCAAATCAGACAGTGTGGGCATCAACCTCCAGGAGCTCCAAGTGCCTCTTTTCTACCACGAAATAGATGAATGCACATAGGTATTGCTTACTCAGCAATTTCTGATATAATCTAAAAAAAGGGTTCCAAACCTGAAAAACAGTTCCTGAGCCTCTCTCTTAACTGGTATTGCCATTGGTTTTAACACCCACTTGTTGTGTCTCTTAGTATGCTTGCATAGCACCTAGCACAGTGGGGCCGTGATCCCGGGCACAGAGTAATCATTAATTCACATCTTAGGAAAGGTTTGTTGAGTGGGCGAAGATGGAGCCTGGTTATTGGCCAGTTGTTTTTCTTCCTCCCCATCAACCCCAGGATCAGAGCAGCATCAGTTTAGAAGGAGTCTCTTTTGAGTCACTTGAGATTCCATTGCAGCACCACTCCTTTAGACAGAGGACATACATGGGGTTTTTTCAGTCCCCATTTGCTATGGATAAGTCTACGTAAATGTCTCCTCTTATTAAATAATATACAAGTGTTCCCACGCAAAATGACTTTTTCCCATTAATTCACAAAAGGTTAGTGACCCACAATGCGTGTGTAACCACAAGGCTAGTGACAGAACACAATGGTGGAAGTAAGCTAAGGAAGAGACTTGGTTCCTCTTATGCTGAGAGCAGGGCCGGCACCAGGCACCCAAGCACATGCTTGGGGCGGCACCTAGTAAGGGGCGGCGGGGGGAGCGCAGCGCGGCATTCCGCGGGGCTTGGCGCTGGGGGGGGGTGGTTCCGGTAGCGCTAGGCACGGGG
>NC_048304.1:28571548-28636972 GCF_013100865.1 Trachemys scripta elegans
GCGGGGGAGGCTTGGGGGGCGGCGCTTTTTTTTGCTGCTTGGGGCAGCAAAAAAGCTAGAGCCGGCCCTGGCTGAGAGTCTAAACTCCGTACACGTGGGCCTCCCGAGGTCTAGAAGCTGAATTCCAGCACTGGCTGTGTACTGCAATTACTCAGTACCTTCTGGATCCTATTAAAATAATGATTCTCTGGTGGAGTTGTTTAGACAAATGAATGAAAAATGATCATCCACATAGGACACATTTTATAAATGTTGAAAGTAACATTTTAAAAGTAACTTAAGGGCCATAACTAGGGATTCCAAATTGGCAGGAGTACATGTACATTTTCCAGTAGGAAGGAAGATAAAAATATTTTTCTCTGGAGAGAGAACATTTTTTCCATAGAGGCTTTCTCTCCAGAGAAAATGTGAGATGCATGCTGGGATGGAGACATCTTGATAGAATCGTAGAAGTTGCAGTTAAAATACTGATGGGGAACCTATGTGACCAGCAAATATCAGTTGCCAAACGACATTGTACTGGAAACTGCATGGATACTGTACCTACCTCCCAGGGGATTTAGGACTTAGGTCTGGTCTATACTACCCGCCTGAATCGGCGGGTAGAAATCGACCTCTCGGGGATCGATTTATTGCGTCCCGTTGGGACGCGACAATCGATCCCCGAATCGGCGCTCTAACTCCACCAGCGGAGGTGGTAGTAAGCGCCGCCGACAAAAAGCGGCAGAAGTCGATTTTGCCGCCGTCCTCACAATGGGGTAAGTCGGCTGCAATACATCGAATTCAGCTACGCTATTCACGTAGCTGAATTTGCGTATCTTAAATCGACTCCCCGCTGTAGTGTAGATGTACCCTTAGTGTATTAATGTTGGTAAAGCTCTTTTGAGATCTTCTGTAGCTTAAGGCTAGAGTGCACCTATGGGAGGTGATCAGTTTCTTAGTGTATCTTTTACATATACAAATTTTTGCTTGAGGCCGTTGAAGTGCTTTAGATGATTTCCCCCCACCTGGAGGGCATTCTCCACATCTCTGTCAAAGCTCACATCCCTCCCACCCCATGGTATATATACTCTCTTGAGGCCTTGTGTCACAGGCTTCATTCTCCTTGCCATCAAGGATTAATTGAGACTCACCAGTGCTGCTCCTTAACTGATTTGATAGAGTTCCTGTAAGACCCGGTTTTGCTGCTTTCCCTTCTTGCAGTACTAAGTAAGTATGTTGTCTCCAAAGACAGTACTGTTGCCCCTCTCCGGAGAAGACAGTGCAGCTGGTTGGGTACAGAGAGGTCAGCATACGTTGCATTGTCCTAAATAGGTGTAATCCCTCTCTCAGCTCTTTCTGGGGTAGTGCCAATCTACCATTCTGGGTTTGCATTGATCTAACCCACATTTGTACCAATTTGGCTCCTATTTGCCTTACAGTGTTTGTTCTGAGCAGTTGTTCGATTGTGTTAGCATATAAAGGGTTACAACTAGACTTCAAATTTAGCAGCTCTTTCAGTGCTAGTATTTTAGTCCAGTAGCTGAGTCAAGAATTCTACAGCACAAATTGTTTTTACAACAAAAATAAAAACGTACTTCTAATTAAAGTTGGAAGATGTAGTGTAACTAATGGATTTCTCTGAGCCTATAGATTTGGTCCCAGATCTATGCATTATATTACATGTGTTAAAGTGAGTAATGTGGATGGCATATGAGTATGATAGGTAGGGGACATAATGATAAATAGGGCCTAATCCTTCGAGATGCAGAGCATCTTCTACTGCAGTTTAAGGTAACAACGGCTACAGGTACTCTGCATCTCTCAGCATCAGGCCTGTGTTTATAGAAATATAGGGCTGGAAAGGGACCTCAGTAGGTCATCTCTGGTCCATCCACCCACCCTGAAGTAGGAGTAGGTATACCTAAACAATCCTTGGCAGGTATTTGTCTAACCTGTTCTTAAGCCTCCCGTGATAGGGATTCTAGAGCCTCCCCTGGAAGCCTATTCCAGAGCTTAACTAACCTTAGTTAGGTTTTTTGTTTTGTTTTTGTCTTTTTCCATCTAATATCTAACCTAAATCTCCTTTGCTATTTTTAGCTTAATTAAATAAACTGTGTACATATGTTTACATTCTTGGAATGTCTTAACATAAATCAGCTATAAAAACACTTAAATGGGTGAAATCTGTACCACGGAGCTACACTTCCATCTTAGGGTTCTGATTGTGATGGGTTGGATCACAGAAAACCGCTTGGGGCTGCCAACTGGTGTGCAGAGACTACCTCTGAGCCTGTTTTCCCTGGGACTCCAGAACCTTGCCTTGTTTGAGCCAGACACACTTGCCTGCTGCAAACACAGACCCAGGTCTGAACCACATCCACTATAAGCTGCAGGCTTAACTGAAACAGCTTAAGAAGTGTTCTTGTCTCCAGCACTCAGATGCCTAACTCCCAATGGGGTCCAAACCCCAAATAAATCTGTTTTACCCTGTATAAAACATATATAGGATAAACTCATAAATTGTTCACCCTCTATAACACTGATAGAGCGATATGCACAGCTGGTGCATAGTCCCTCCTCCCCCCCCACTGGTATTAATATATACTCTGGGTTAATTAATAAGTAAAAAGTGATTTTATTAAATACAAAAAGTAGGATTTAAGTGGTTCCAAGTAATAACAGACAGAACAAAGTGAATTGCCAGGCAAAATAAAATAAAAGACGCAAGTCTAAACCTAATACAGTAAGAAAATGATTACAGATGAAATCTCACCCTCAGAGATGTTCCAGTAAGCTTCTTTTACAGACTAGCCTTCTTCTAGTCTGGGTCCAGCAAACACTCACACTCCTGTGGTTACTGTCCTTTGTTCCAGTTTCTTTCAGGTATCCTTTGGGGGTGGAGAGGCTTTCTCTTGAGCCAGTTGAAGACAAAATGGAGGGGTCTCCCAGGGGCTTAAATCGACTTTCTCTTGTGGGTGGAGACTAGGGTTACCATCTTTTAATTTTTAAAAAGGAGGACACTCCATGGGGACCCGGCTCCGCCCCTTCCCCGCCCTCTGCCCCGCCCCAACTCTGCCCCCTCCCCTGAACGCTCCGCCCCCTGCTTCTCCCCCTCCCCTGCTTCCCGCGAATCAAATGTTCGCGGGAAGTCTGAAACAGGGAGGCAGCAGGTAAGCTGGGGCGGGGTGCAGCGTGGCCCAGTCCAGCTCCCCTGGCTGAGCGGCTCCCTCTGGCGGCCGGCCGGCCCAGGCCAAGCGGCTCCGGCCCCAGCGTTTCCCGCCCGGCTTGGCTCGGGCCCTGGGGCACTGGCTCCCGGCCCAGCACCGCGCCCGGCCCGGCCCGGCACTGCGACCCTGGCTCCTGGCTTGGCCCGGCCCCCGGCTGGCACCGCACTCTCGGCCCGGCCCCGCGCCCCCGGCCCGGCACCGCCCCGGCCCCGCACCCCCGGCTCCTGCCGAGCACCGCCGGCCCCGGCCCAGCCCCACACCGCCGGCCCCAGCCCCACAGGCCCCGGCCGAGCAGCGCCGAGCCCTCCCTCCCTATTTTCCCGGACATGTCCGGCTTTTTGGGATTTCCCCCCGGACGGGGATTTGAGCCCCAAAAAGCCGGACATGTCCGGGAAAATCCGGACGTATGGTAACCCTAGTGGAGACCCCCTCCTCTCTCCTGTGCAAAATCCAGCTCCAAGATGGAGTTTTGGAGTCACATGGGCAAGTCACATGTCCATGCATGACTCAGTCCTTGCAAGCCAGGCCACATTCCCAGGAAAGCTCAGATGTGGATTGGCGTCTCAACGTTCATTGTTAGCTTAAGTGTTTCTTGATTGGGCACTTAACTTGCAAATTCCTTTCTAAAGAAGCTGACCAAATGCCTTACTAAGGCTACTTAAAATCAAACAAGTACACAACCAATATTCATAACTTCGAATACAAAAATGATACATGCATACAAATAGAATGAATATATTCAGTAGATCATAACCTTTACAGATTTCAAAGTAGCAGCCGTGTTAGTCTGTATCCGCAAAAAGAACAGGAGTACTTGTGGCACCTTAGAGACTAACAAATTTATTTCAGCATAAGCTTTCGTGGGCTACAGCTCACTTCTTCAGATGCATAGAGTGAAACACACAGACAGAAGATATTTATACATTCAGAGAACATGTAAAGATGGTCTCTTACAATTGGTATGCGTACTTCCATCTTTACATGTTCTCTGTATGTATAAATATCTTCTGTCTGTGTGTTTCACTCTATGCATCTGAAGAAGTGAGCTGTAGCCCACGAAAGCTTATGCTGAAATAAATTTGTTAGTCTCTAAGGTGCCACAAGTACTCCTAACCTTTACAGAGATATGTTACATGGTATATGTAGCATAAAACATATTCCAGTTATGTCATATATACATTCATAAGCATATTTCCATAAAGCCTTATGGGCTGCAATGTCACACTGATGACTACACAAACTACTTTGCTTTTTTGGTTTGTATGTTAAGAATCAATGTAGCTGTGAAATTGAAAAACTGCCCCTTTTTGTTTTATATGTGTAACCCAAAACTTCTCTTCTGTTTAAGGTGTCTGTCATAGGTATTTATTGTGTGCATGCACGTTTCTGAATGTGTAAACAGACATTTGTAATTCAATGCCATCTGCAAAGTCCCCCACTTTATTGCCAGCTGAATATTCCAGAGTAGTTGAATACACGTGCAATTAAAATATATTCATAACCAGAACAAATGAGGGGTTAGAAGTGCATTATTTCATGTTTTGATTTTAATGATTAACATAATTTAAGAGCAATCTCCATATTGAAATGTTCTTTGTGATTTTCTTTTCCTTTAGATAGTAAGCACCAGCTCTGTAGAATCTATGCCAGGAGCAGATGGCATCAGTGGATCTGGAGGGGTAAGTAATCGTGAGATTAACGTTTTTGTTTAGGCAGACTTTAAAACAAACAGGAGAGAGTTCTGCACCCTCTCAAGCTCTGCTGCTCGTTGCTTTTCCTCCTCCAACCATGCCCCTCCTCCACCACGTGTGTGTAAATTACACCCACAAGTGCTCATTTGCTGATGTAGAATTTACACCAACATTTATATCATCTCTGAATTTGACCCTCTAGTTCTGGCTAAACTCACCATATGCCGTGTGAACCTAAACTGAAGGACATTATTTTTCTTAGTTTTTTTAGAACTCTGGTTATTTTCCCCATTCAGTGTTGTTATCCAGTCATTGACTGGTTTCAGGTATATGTGTTTGCAATTGTATAATTGAACGTCAGCTTAGAAGTAGAATTTGAGAAATAATTAGTCCATAGTATGTTTCTCATTTATTTTTGCTGAGGGCGTCGGGTGGTGAAAAGGTCAGTTCTTTAACACCCTGGAAGATTGGCTACTGTGCAAGCTAGATATTTTTCATAACAATTTCAACACAGTCCTCATAGCCCTTTGATGTCAGCTGCTGAGTCATTTCACCACTTCTACTCTAATAGGTTTGTGCACTCATTATCTTCTATCTTTAGTACACTCTTCCCTCGCATCTAAGACAGTCTACCAGAATCCCAGGTCTTCAGGAAGGGTCTTAGGTATGGCATGACTGCCTTCAACAGCAAGGACCCTCGCCAAAACTTATCCCAGTTTTATTGTGGAACGGTCAGAAGTGGTCTTTAATAGCATTATTTGGCTGGTGCATGGACTGCTGTCTCCAGGCAGCCTCACATTCTGTCCCTGTCTCCTTCCATCCACTTGTGTAATAGTAGATAGGTTTTGGTAGTAGAACCTTAAGTGTCCTTGTCACTTTCTGGAAGCAGATGAGAGATGCTGCATGGCAGCTCTCCTCCTTCCTCCCATTTACTCCCTCTCACTAGTAAGTGGCCTTTTGTGGTCCAGCTACCACATATGTACAGAATCAGCCCAGGAATGTATTTAATAGAATGATTCCCCAAGTATCTTTGTTGGGATTGGCACATTGTTAGAGCTCTGCCCAGGAGACACATCCTACTTCAGAAATCAGTAAGCAGAGGGTTAACAGTTTTGAATAAGTCAGTGTGTTGATGTATAACACCAGATAAGGGGAGTTGATATAGACAGTTATGATTCAATTAAAAGTAATTAATTTAAGTGTACAATTCCTTACCTGTACCACTAACAGCATGTAATCTATTAAAAATGAAAGACTTTTTGAAAACTAGCATAGTTCTCATTATTTATGTTTATTAATATTTTGCACTTCCCTGATAAAAAATGAAGATCACATGTCACGTCTGTTTTTCTTTATAGTTAGTCATACATTCAGTGCTGCAATGTTTGGGTTGCAAATATTACAGAAAAATATTTGTTTTAAAATAATTCTTTCAATTGTCATTTTTAAAAAATTGAAACATTTCTCTTAGTCTCGTATTTCATAACAAAATGTTTTAACTAGATCTAACTTTTGTTCAAAGTCCCAATACATATTTGAGTCCAATTACTTTTAATACATATTTGTGTAACAATGGATTTGAATAGTATGTCTTGGTTTATTTAATAATTTTCCATTAAATTATATTTTAAAGAAAAATACATTTTAAATAACCCTGAATTTAAATAACACATTTTAGCGGATTAAAAAATAATTCATTGTTCCTCAGGCTAATAAGGGTTATGTTCCCCTGCCTACCTACCAATGATTGTTTCTCATTGTGCTATATTGTAACACAGTTGTGTGACGGAAGAGTAACGTCAGCCTGAACTGTGTTGCATGTCACAGCCTTAAGTCATATTTGATTTTAATTGTCACACCTGTTAAGAATCATCTCAGTATTGGTGTAAGTGGAAGTGCACTCATTCTACTTTAATCTTATCCATGTAAACCACTTGGTGGTAGTGGTGGTCAACAAACTAGTAGCTCCCTTCTATGTTTGGCTCAGTTTAATGAAGAAATACGAAGAAGAGTAAGACTTATTTGAAGTTTATTACATATTAGCATAGCCAGATAATAAAGAAATAATGGAAGAAATGCAACAAGCGTACGAACACTGCATTATGGTAACTGCTTACAGCCAACATACAGTGCTCATTATACTTTTGTATACTTAAATTCAAACCCAACCTACAGTTCCTAATATTCAGTATAAATGTCTTACACATACAGAAATTGGTATATGGTCAAGAATTCTTGACCATATAACTTAAAAAAAAACCCTGCAGTATTACAAAGTGTAAACCATACTATTTTTAATATGGGTTAACTCCATTTCACTTAACTCAGCACATTTTCAAAGACTCATGCTGAAAGGGTGTGTGTGTGTGTGTGTGTGTGTGTGTGTGTGTGTGTGTGTGTGTGTGTGTGTGTGTGTTGATGAACAGGTAGTTTTCACATGGAAAATATGTAACCCCATAAAATGGGAAGTGAGCTTGGAAATACCTCTGTTGTTCATGCACCTGTCTATATGAGCACCTGATTATCAGTTTGAACTCCTGCATATAACACGCATGTGCAATTTAGGGGCTTATATTTTAAATAGGGCTGTCGATTAATCATAGTTAACTCATGCAATTAACTCAAAAAAATTAATCACAATTAAAAAATTAATCACGATTAATCACATAATTAATCTCACTGTTAAACAAGAGAATACCAATTTAAATTTATTAAATATTTTGGATGTTTTTTTACATTTTCATATATATCTTATATTCTGTGTTGTAATTGAAATCAAAGTGTATATTTTGATTACAAATATTTCCACTGTAAAAATGATAAACAGAAGAAATAGTATTTTTCAATTCACCTCATACAAGTACTGTAGTGCAATCTCTGTCATGAAAGTGCAACTTACAAATGTAGATTTTGTTGTTGTTACATAACTGCACTCAAAAACAAAACAATGTAAAACGTTAGTGCCTACAAGTCCACTCAGTCCTACTTCTTGTTCAGCCAATCGCTAAGACAAACAAATTTGTTTACACTTACGGAAGATAATGCTTCCAGCTTCTTATTTACAATGTCACCTGACAGTGAGAACAGGCGTTTTCATGGCACTTTTGTAGCTGGCATTGCAAGGTATTTATGTGCCAGATTTGCTAAACACTCGTATGCCCCTTCATGCTTCGGCCATCAGTCCAGAGGACATGCTTCCATACTGATGACGCTTCTTAAAAAAATAGTGCGTTAATTAAATTTGTGACTGAACTCCTTGGGGGAGAATTGTATGTCTCCTGCTCTGTGTTCTACCCGCATTCTGCCATATATTTCATATTATAGCAGTCTCGAATGATGACCCAGCACGTGTTGTTCGTTTTAAGAACACTTTCACTGCAGATTTGACAAAACACAAAGAAGGTACCAATGTGAGATTTCTAAAGATAGCTATAGCACTGGACCCAAGGTTTAAGCATCTGAAGTGCCTTCCAAAATCTGAGAGGGATGAGATAGGGAGCATGCAGAAGTACAGAACCTGAACCATGAAAAAAGAAAATCAGCCTTCTGTTGGTGGCATCTGACTCAGATAATGAAAATAAACATGCGTTGGTCTGCACTGCTATGGATTGTTATCAAGCAGAACCCACCATCAGCATGGACACATGTCCCCTGGCATGGTTGTTGAAGCATGAAGGGACATATGAATCTTTAGCGCATCTGGCACCTAAATATCTTGCGATACTGGCTACAACAGAGCCCTGAGAATGCCTGTTCTCACTTTCAGCTGACATAGTAAACAAGAAGCGGGCAGCATTATCTCCTGCAAATGTAAACAAACTTGTTTGTCTGAGTGATGGGCTGAACAAGAAGTTGGACTGAGTGGACTTGCAAGCTCTAAAATGGTACATAGTTTTATTTTTGAATGCAGTTTTTTTGTACATAATTCTATATTTGTAAGTTCAACTTTAATGATAAAGAGTGCACTATTGTTCAATTCACCTGAATTGAAAAATACTATTTCTTTTGTCTTTTTACAGTGCAAATACTTGTAATCAAAAATAAATATAAAGTGAGCACTGTACACTTTGTATTCTGTGTTGTAATTGAAATTGTAATCAATATGTTTGAAAAATGTAGAAAACATCCAAAAATATTTAAATAAATAGTATTCTATTATTGTTTAACAGTGCAATTAATCACGATTAATTTTTTTAATCGCTTGACAGCCCTGATTTTAAATACTGGACTAGACATAAGGTGAAAGAGAAAAACGAGGAAAAAAATAACAAGAAAACAATGAAATCACAAAACAGACAATCCCCTAAACCCTTTTCATTCCTTAATGTTACAATGAACTCTCTTGGCTTTCCTTCCTCCCTCTGAAGTGAAGGAGGCTATAACAGTTCACTAACGATGCCTGCTTTTCTCATTTTTCACTGGCTGAAGCACTGATCTCGCAAATACTTGTGCATATGCTTAGATTTAAGGCATGAATAGTTCCAAAGTGTAGTCATTGAAATGGTCTTCCAATTTTTTGATCAAAATTCAAAACTTCAATGAATAGGTTAACTGGAAATCAAAATTTTGAAAATGCGAGATAACTGTTGAATAAAAGCAGATTAGTGGTCAAAACTTCCCTGTTTGTGAAAGCAATTCTTAGGCCTCGTTCCTGCAAAGAGTTTCACATGCGGTTAACTTTATCTGTAAGTAGTCTCACTAACCTCAATAGGATTAGTTATATGAGGAAAATTGAGCATTATTATTAGTATTTATTGTTTACTCGCAGTCAGATCAAAAGACCTCAGGTGAGGTCAGGCCCTCTTTTTGGTAGGTCCTTTTTGAACATATATAATTAATTCAGTTGGCCAAACAAGAGAGAGAGATGCTCAGCTGGTAAATGGAGCTATGACAGTTAGGATCTGATCTGGCCTCCAGAACACATGTGTTATTCAAAGCACTCTCTTGACTTGCAAGGAACTCTCTTCAGGCGATGTGTAATTAGCAGTAGATGGCACTGCTTACTATGTGACCTGTGCTCCGTGGAATGGATAGACTGTCTTGTTTAATGTAATTCAGTGCTTAAAACAGAGATCTGAAAGCAAAATCTCTTTGGTTCTGTCCCCATTACTGCCGCTGAATAACTATATGACATTAAGTCACTTGACGTTTCTGTACCTCAGTTAGCTCATTTTAAATATGGACCATTAGCGGGGCATTATGAAGCTTGCTTAATGTTTGTCAAGTGTTTAGATCTTTGAATGAAAGACTTCTTCAAAAAAAATTTTTTTTTTAGGTTTATTAAAAATAATACAAAGTAAAGTTCTTGTCATGGGCTCTAGGTCCCTTTGCCAAACATTAAAATGCAATCATAAATAAAAATCAGCTCACCCGAAACCCAGTCAATATCTCCCTCACTCACAATCCCAGCCTTTATCTTACTCTTCTGTCCCTCACTATCCCCCTCCCCCAAAGCCTTGGTAAATACATAGGCCTTGCAGTCATGAAGGTCAACTGATTCTGGCTATTTTAGATGAAGGGGGAAGTAGGTTTCAAAGCTGAGGTCTCTCATGGAAAATACCTTACTGGCAGCTTCCTCTTTTTTATGCTATTGAAATGCGTATTATTATTATTATTATTAATTATTATTATTATTATCTCATTTATTAGGGAGCTACCCAGTGCATTCCAAATCCATCAGCTGACTTTCCGCTAAAGTACGCCAGTGTATAATGGGGAATTTTAAACAGTTGTTTCTCCTCACAGCAGTCGTTAGTATGTATCAACAGTAATGGATATTGTGCATCAGGTAGACATGGCATTGGTCTTACACTATTCTTTAAGATTACCTTCCAGTAACTTAACTCACAAGGCCAAATTTTCCCCTCAGTTACACCCATGCAACTCCATTAACAGCAATGAAGCCGCGTGGGTATATATGAGCACCGAAATCTTTTAGTGCAAATTGTAACAATATAAAACTTTTCAAAGTTTAATTAGCCGGTGATGAAGTGCTTTGCTGTAACCATTTAAAAGGGTTCATTCCTCTACAGTTGAAAGGAAATGCAGTCTCCTAAACATTTAATTAGTATTAACACCAGAATTAAAGCTGTAAAAGACATCCATCAGAAATGAATGAAGTCACAATATTACAACAAAAAAACTTCAAAAACAGACTCCAACGAGAGATTGCTGAATTGGAATTAATTTGCAAATTGGACACCATTAAATTAGGCTTGAATAAAGACTGGGAGTGGATGGGCCATTACACAAAGTAAAACTATTTCCCCATGCTTATTCCCCCCTGGCCCCCTCCCCACAGTTACTCACATCTCCTTGTCAATTGCTGGAAATGGGCCATTTTCATTACCACTACAAACAGTTCTTTTTCTCTCCTGCTGATAATAACTCACCTTAACTGATCACTCTCCTTATATAGTGTGTATGGTAACCAGGGCTGCCCGGAAGGGGGGGGCAAGTGGGGCAATTTGTCCCGGGCCCTGCAGGGGCCCCGCAAGCCCCGGCCTGGTGGCATTTTGGTGGGGGGGGGGCCCTTCAGTCGCTCCGGGTCTTCGGCAGCATTTCGGCGGCGGGGGGCCCTTCAGTGCTGCCGAAGACCCGGAGCGACCGAAGGGCCCCCCGCTGCCGAAATGCCGCCGAAGACCCAGACCGCCGCCGGGTGAGTACAAGCGCCGCAGCTCCCCCGCTTTGCCCCAGGCCCCCGAATCCTCTGGGCGGCCCTGATGGTAACACCCATTTTTTCATGTTCTCTGTGTATATATTCTTCCTACTGTATTTTCCACTACATACATCCGATGAAGTGGGCTGTAGCCCACGAAAGCTTATGCTCAAATAAATTTGTTAGTCTCTAAGGTGCCACAAGTACTCCTGTTCTTTTAGCCAGTAGAAATGCTGGAAAAAAATGGATGCTCTTTAGACTCATGCTGATTAGGGAAAGTATTCCAAGTCTCTTTAATTGTATGCCTTAATTTGAGAAGGTCTGATATAGAGTGAAATGAAACTCAGTGGTAGTGCATCGTCTAAGACATCTGTAAATGATTTAGTTGTGATAATGTCAGGTTAGCTGCAGTGAACTCTTTACAAGCGAAGTGCAGCACCACATGTGAGCTGTGTGTGTGAGAGGACATGGATCCATAGGAACTCTCTCTGTTTTGGGCAGCTGTAAATGTGCATGTAAAGAGAGCTCTAGTCATTTTCCTTAAATGAGCAAAGCAGTATCATTGCGCTCCATAAAGTTTAACGCAAAACATCATCGGTACCTATGTAAAGGTTTGCAGTTTTGCCCTTGAAGCAGGAAGGAAGCAAACAAAATTAAAAAGAACGAATTCATTTAAAACTGAGGTTTCAATCAGGGTAGTCCTGTAGCACTGTTGACTAGCATTCTGCTTTCTACTGTTCCCAGAGACTATTGGAACAGAGGGTCAGTTAGAGGCGTTAGAAAACTTAGGAGTAGAGTCAGTAATGTAGCAGCTTGGCCCCTTTGTATCACTCTGTCCTGCTCCAGGAAAAGGAGTAGGGCCTGGGAGGAGCAGGGTGAAGGGTGCAGTTAGGGCAAGTGAGGGAAACCAAGTGTGTGTGCTGGAGACAGTATGTGAGTCAGATAGATAAAGGCTAAGAAGAGCAGAAGAAAGCAAGAGAGCCCAGAACAAAGGAAAAGAGGAAGAGGGACACTGGCTGGTTGGGGAGGGGAGGCTGTGGCCTGGAGCATGGAAGAAAGTGGTGGTAGATGGGACAGATAGTAAACAAGGTCACAAGGAGGAGGATACAGAGGTTAGCTGGTAGAGCCACGAAGTATATCATGTGGTGATCATGTTGCTTTCTGACATGCAGATTTTCCCATGAGATAAAAATATTAAATGTAGCAAATCATCTTCCTAAAGTGACTTTGTTTGTAGCAGAAGCAGAATCATGGTCTATTTTCTCTCTCCAGAAATTGCTACTGAGAAATGGAACACAGCTCCCTCCCTCGCCCCCTTCATTTTGCTGAGATTGAGTGCCCAGGGTTCAAACTGCTTGCTACTCATGGCCTTTTCACGGGTTGCATTGAAATCAGTGAGAGTTACAAACATTCAACGCATCTCGGAATCAAGTCTTAGAAACAATTGCTTAAGTGGCTTCCACAGGGGCAGCTACAACATGTTGACTGACTAGAGAGGCATCACTCACTAGGTTGGCTTTCACTGTGTTGAGGAGAGAGGGTCCTTTAGAAGGCTACAGGCTTCCCTCAGGGCTAGTATCTCCAGCATGGGAATGAGTGGGCTGCCACGTCTGATTTTATATACTGGCTCCCATCTCTGAATTCCCAAGCCTCTGGAATCCCTCTCCTCTTATGAAAGACTTCAGCTTTCTGCAGATGGAATTATTTGGCTCTCTCACATAGGCCTTGTGACTTACCTTTTCTGATGGTGCACAGCTCTTTGAGATATCCCATCTCCTAGAACTGGAAGGGACCTTGAAAGGTCATCGAGTCCAGCCCCCTGCCTTCACTAGCAGGACCAAGTACTGATTTTGCCCCAGATCGCCCCCTCAAGGATTGAACTCACAACCCTGGGTTTAAGAGGCCAATGCTTTAAACCACTGAGCTATCCCTCCCCACAAGGGTATGTGTGTTTTTCTCCATGTACAATCGCATCCCTTTCTAAATGTAATCTGTAGGGTGTTCATCCTTTATCTGGTACTATAGGTTCCTTCAGACTGCTCCAGGCATAACGAAAGCTGAAAACATAGCTGCATTATTGTGAAATTACTGCTTACACCTTCTCCTTAAATTGATTGCTGGAGTGCCGATATAAACTCCATAACAAAAGTAAAATACCTCTGCTTCTACTTTAGTTATAGGCACATTGGTAAAAATTTACTAGGGAAAGGTTTTTCTCTCAATAGCTTGTGAGTGGATTATCTGAAGCACAGAAATAGGGAGTGAATTATTAAGGCTTTTGTCTTGCAAGTTTCAGTTTGACATTATTTCGCTAGTGAAGCCATCTTACATTACTGTAGTGTGATGTTTTCTTCTGCACAGACATAAGTGAAATTCACGCCAGGGACTGTGCCAGAGTAATTTGGTTATAAGTTTTTGCACAGAAAGTGTGTGGAAAATCTGCCATAGTAGGAGTAGTACAAGGTGCCTACAATCTTCCTTCCTGCTATAGGCTCCAGAGGCAGCCAGGAGAGTCCCCAAAGGGAGCAGTGCTGACCAGGGAGAAGGCACAGGAATTTATTTATTCAAACTTATAAGGAGATGCATGTGTCCATCCAGAGCTCTGAGCTCAGGACCATAGTTTTACAAGCTCATAGACTTTAAGGCCAGAAGGGACCAATCACGATCATCTAGTTGGACCTCCTGCATATCACAAGCCACAGAACCTCACCCACCCACTCCTGTAATTGGCCCATAACCTCTGTCTGAGTTACTGAAGTTCTCAAATCTTGATTTAAAGACTTCAAGTTACAGCGAATCCATCATTTACTCTAGTTCAAACCCACAAACAATCCATGTCCCATGCTGCAAAGGAAGGGGGGGAAAACCTAGGGTCTCTGCCAGTCTGATCTGGGAGAAAATTCCTTGCCAACCTCAAATATGGTGATCAGTTACACCGTAAGCATGTGGGTGAGACCATCTAGACATCCAAGAAAGAATTCTCTGTAGTAACTCAGAGCCCTCCCCATCTAGTGTCCCATCTCTGGCCATTGGAGATGTTTTCTAATAGCAGTTGCAGATGGGCTATATGTCGTAATATGCAATCTTATCATGCCACCCTGCCATAAACTTATCAAGCGCAGTCTTAAAGCAAGTTAGCTCCCACTACTCCCTTTGGAAGGCAGTTCCAAACAATGCCCACTTCAAAACTAATCAGCACATCAGAGCACAAGACTGCTCTTCCCATCCAAGCCATCCTTGCAGAAATCTCCCTCACCCCACAAAGAATAGATAAGTTTTGCAACATAGAATCATAGAACCATAGGGTTAGAAAGGACCACAAAGGTCATCTAGTCCAACCACCTGCCAAGATGAAGGATTTGTTGTGTCTAAACTGTCCAAGACATTTAGCTATCCAGCCACTATGCTATAGTTTGAACCCATGCCCTGAAGGATAATCAAATTCAGGCTCTGTTGGATAACCAGAGAAAGAGTGAGTTCCAGAGTGAAGACCCCTCACTGAGAATGCCCTTCCTCCAGACCAATCCCCTTTAAACCAATAGGCTGTCAGATGGAGTGACTCTCTGGCTCCAGTGATGCACAATGGAAGAGGTGGACTCTGAGGAGTAAGGCCCAAACAGCTGAGAGCCTTATAATTAAAAATCAGCACATCCCCATTGCAGCCTCAACCCCAACAAGTTTGGTAAGAGGAAATTTCCCCTAAAATTGTCTGTGGGGGGAATAAATCTGGGAAAGAGCTTCGTAAGCATGGTAGAAAGTGAGTGGCAGAAAATTGTTTTGCAATAATGATGTTGTATAATGTCACCTAACTGTATGTTTCATTTCAGCCTGATTCCTGCAGAAAATCATCTTCTAAAACCAAGCGAGACAAGGAAAAGCAAGCTTGCAAAAGCTGCAACGAAAGCTTTAACTCCATCACTAAAAGGCGGCACCATTGCAAACAATGTGGGGCAGTGAGTATCAGAATGAAATTGTAGCAGTGTTTCATTTTCTGTCCATTTAATTAGTCTGTCTGCAACAGATGACTTTTTAAATCAAATTCTGAGTTTGTTTCATTCTGAGGGAGCTTTTCAGTTTCCAGTAGGCACTGGAGTGCGCAGCAGGGCTGTGATAGAACAGACCTTTCAACTTGCCTTGTCCATTGGGGATCAGGCAAAACAAAGCAAAGTTATGGTGGTGTAAAAGGCCATGAGTGAGTGGTTGAGGAGACAAATGTCACACTTCTGTGGCTGAAAGGAAAGCTGCCTCTGTACCTGTTTGTTCTGTATCTAGTATTCAAAAAAAACAACCTCATTGACCAGGGTTTCCTTCACATGACTAGCACCCCTTACCACTAACCAACAGCAGAATAAATAGTCTGGAACACAGCTCATCTAGATCTTCAGCAGCAGCCTCTTGCTGCAGGCTTCCAAGTGCCTTCTTCCTTCTCCTTTTCGGAGAGGAAACCATTCATTTTGTAGCTAGGGTAATGAGTTCCAGCTGTCCTGATTGATTTGATCAACCAGAAGGCTACAGTACTAAAGTGATTTGATTGATTTGATCAACCAGAAGGCTTCAGTGCTAAAGTGAGGGGTTGCATTTCCCCCAGTGGCAAAACTAAATCCCGGTACTTTTGGCCAAAGAGGGTGTTCTTCTGTGCTTGAAAAGCCCGGAGAATCCAGCACATGAAAAATCCAGGCACTAGAAGCCTAAGGCCTGGATTTTAAAGGAGCCAAATGGAATTAGGTGCCCATCTCCAATTGAATCTCAGTGGGTTTTGGATACCTGATTCTCTGAGGCTCTTCTGAAAATCCCAGCCCAAAATTACATGAGGTTGACTGCCTTATTGTGGCTTGAAACTTTCCTTCTGTGATATCAGTTTCAGGGTTTCATGTTCCTGGTGTAACTAGTTTAGAATAGTTAGTGAAATAATATCAAGTTTTTGTAGAATGGAGATAAATTTGGATCTGAACAGACAGTCAGGTAAAATGTGTAGCTAAGAATATTAAAAGCCATCCTTTCTAAAACATTCATCTCAGGAATCCAAATACTATTACAGTGGAAGAGAGACTATTATTCTGGAGTCAGCTATCTTGAATCTTTGGAGTTTTTTAAAATAATTATTAAAATAAATACACTTTCTTTGGTATTTAAACTGTTACATCAAAGCTCAGTTTTAAAATAAATCAAACAAAAAACTCCCCATGGACAAAAGAAATAATGAGAATTAAGTTATTCATAATTTAATGTTAAATAAACAATTGTTGGTTGTGCAGTGTTTTCTGGTGCGGGTAGTTGAATGCAAATGAAAGGAGTTAATTTGCCTCTAGCAAAGACTATTAAAAAAAATGTTAGTTTGCTTTTGTTTGTGCATTTCAGTGCACTGAACTGGAGCAATGCAATGCTTTGTGTAGTAATTCATATCTTGTGGACATACATATGAAAGCGTACTATCACGACTGAAGAGCATTCAGACTCTTGTTGTGTAATAAAATGGGATTTGAAGTTAAATCCTGCTGACTGCTCTTATAATGTACATAAGGGGTGGATCTCCTTCCCCATAGTGGTTCTGCTACTGCAAATTTGAAAACTGACTTCACTGCTCTGTAGTGGGATATGGAGACAAGGGGCCATATCCTCCACTTTGCCAGGTTCACCTTGCACCAAAACTTAAAGCAGCTAGAGGTTTGTACAAGTATCCTCACTCTGCAGGGGGAATCTCTGCTGACACAAAGCTGTGCTATCTCCTTTGCCAGCCCTGTTGCCCAACTCCACCACTGCCTGTGCTGGAAATTCCACTGCCCGGGGTAAGGGGAAGCAGGGGGCATATTAGGGGTGTGGAGGGAAGAAGTTGTGTTAGGAGGAAAGAGAAGGAAAGTCGGTTCGATGGAGCAAGGCTCCATTATGCTCCATTCACCACTGGTGTTCGGTCTCTAAGGGACCTTATGCCAGCAGCATAATTAAAGCTGTCCTTCATGGCCAAGCAACTGAGAGAACCCCTAACTGGCCTCCCTGGGAGCTTGGGACAGTGGTGGTCCCAGCTCATGAATTCAAACCCAGCCAAGATTAGTAGTGAATGACAGTTGCTGCCATTTGCTGTTCAGTGGGCTACGTGAAATAAGTCGGTGCTTTTTGCTCCTGCTGGAGGGATGGGCACATAAACACAGCTGTGCTCACCGTATTCCTGTGCATAGTTCCAAAAGAATGAACTATCCTCTTCCTCTTGAGGAGGAGGGTACCTTGAGTTGAATGGTTAGGTTCCTTGCTTGGGGTTTTACAGGGGAGTGGTGCAGATAAACAGCTAAGTTGAGTCTCCAGCGCTGTATATCCAGCACTTTTCGCAAGCGCTGATTTCATGTCAAGTTTAATTGCTTATTTGTGCCAAACCAGAAAAAAGAATTGAAAGCCATAAAATCACTGCCTCCCAACCCAACGTGGCATCAGGCAGATCATTATATGTAGTGGACAGTTTATTGGCCTAAATTCTCAAAAGTGACTCAATTTTTGGACACTGAGCTCCAAACAACTCAAAAGGGCCTGATTTTTCAGACAGTGCTAAGCACCAAGCACCACCTCCCACCCACTGTGAAAATCAGGCCTCTTTAAGGTATCTCAAGCTGGGCACTCATGATCATTAGGCACTGAAAACTTAAGACTATTATAACTCAGACCTTTTATATGGGAACAGAAAAGCAGATACCTGTCAGTCACTCTCTGAATGGTTGGAAACACAATACAGGATAAAAAAATCCTTCATTTCTGATTGAGGGAAGGGAGGTGTCCCATCTCAGACCTTGACCTACGTAAGTTACAGGACGTCTGTCAATCTGTCTCATCCTTGCATTAGTTTGCAGGATTTTATTTCAGCAATTTACCTGCAGCAAAGTGGTTGTAAATAACAGGGATTTTGTTTTAATAGTGGCTGAAGAATGAAGTATTATCTTTCTGATACAGGTTATTTGTGCAAAATGCTCTGAATTTAAGCCACTTGCAGATAACAGCCGTCACAATCGAGTGTGTAAAGACTGTTTTCTGCTATCATCAGCAGTCCCGTGCAATACAGGAGCTGAATCTATGGGAGAACAAAAGAAAAAAACTGCAGTCGAGGTACAGTTATCTTGCTAATAAGCTTTTAACATGCTTGATGCCTGAAGAGGCTGGTTATTTTATTTGTTATTAAATCCCTTGGGGCGTGCTTTTCTCCATGATCTGACACCCTTTTAGTAGGCTATCACTCACAACATACACCTGACAAACTGGCGCTTGTAGAGCTGTATGGACATACACTGTGAATCCTATTTTCAAACATGAGTTTTGTACTTTTCATGCAGGGATACACCGGTTTTGCAGGGAAATTTCAGCCCCCAGGTTTTAAATAATTGCCCTGCTGGGACATTCCATTCCATTCAAACGAGTGGCACCTTATCCAGCTTTCTCTAGGTGTACCTGTACAAACATCAGATCTGTTTCCATGTAACTTCTCTTGTTCCCATTCTGGAAAGCTTTGTGCTCTTGAAATTTCACTTTCCTACAAAATGCCAGTGCAATTGACCATTTTTCACAGTGATTCATACAAGGGCACGCCAAGCCATTTTTGAATGAATAATCCTGTGTGTGAAACATCAAGCAGTAGTAGAGTGGGATGGCCACTGTCTTTGCAACCTTTCTCTTTGGGGCAGACTGAGTGAGAAGAGCGCGCACACAGCACTCGCCCAGAGCTGTGCTCTGCTTCATGCTCCACCAAGACATAAGGATGATCTTGTGCTTAAGGCATGGTGCTGGGAGTGGAGGTGTCATTTGTGTTTAACTGTCCCTCAAGGAATAATGCCTGCATTGGATGACCTGGGGCTGGTGCAAATGACCATATGCCGTAGCACAGAGGTGTGCTTAGGTGTGTGATGGGGGTGGGAGGAAACATGATCACAGTGCTTTGAGCTTTGGCTGTTCTGGCTACAGAGCAGCCCTTTGACTACTGGGGGCAGCTCCCAGAAGTGAGAGCAGTTTCTTGACTTTACTGATTAATGGAATTCTCTGTTGTCTAGGTGCTCAACCTCAACTTTGTACTCCCATCCTGGTCCCAAATCCTAGAGGTGCAAAGTGGGGTAAAGTCATAGGTGCACTCTCCCTTCCTGAACTGTGTCTTCTGCAAGGCACAATGAAGTATCTGGCCCTGTGGCTTGATATCTTCAAGCTGCAAAGTCTCTCTTTTATACCATGCACCTGTGATTACAGCCCAAGAATAAAACTGAGTATGCCCCAGTATTGCATGCAGTATGTCACAATGACCTATCAACGCCATTTCAGCAGAACTATCTGCCAAGAAAGTTAAAGCCTGCACCTAAACAGCAGAGAATTCTGCTAATCCTAAAAGTCAGGAAGCTATTTAAAAGCCAGTGAAATGTGACCCAAGGCTTTACTTCAGAGAACAGATTACTTCCTGTAAAAAGCCAAGAAATTGAGTAGTTTTCATTCACATGCTCAGACTTTTAGCTCTGTGCTAAGTCTTCAAAGGATCAGGTAAAATGCAAGAAAGGTGGTAAGTGCACAAAAGAGAAATATTTGAGCAAGTCTGTTTCTTCCCTTCCTTTTTTACATAAAACTTTGTTAATGAGCTTAATAACAATTTGAGAGCTTGCCACTTCACAAGTGCTATTACAGATGCCAAAAATCCTCTAGAGTTTTTTTCCGCTGGAAAGGCCAATACAGTATAGACATTTTTTCAGTCACAAAAAGCCTTTTTTCTTCCTTTTGTCACACGGCCTTGGGGTATGGTTCATCATATTTCCTCCCATTCATATACTAGAGTCTCTGCTAATTATAATGTTGGGAAAAAATGGGTTTCTAAACACAGGCTATAATGCAGTCCAAAGAGCAGCAGTAAAAATACTGCATTTTCTTAACTCTATCCTTCTGGGTGTTCTTGTTGGTTGATTTTTTTCCCCCCACTCAAATCAAGACATTTGCCTAGTCTACACTAGAGTAAAGGATGTATGCGGTGGATAGAATGTCTTGTGCACTTCCTACAAGAGGGAAGATTGTGCATCTTGTTGCCAACCTGTGGTGAAGCAGGCTAAGTGGTGAACCATGGAATGGTGCCAGCCTTCCAGCTCTCCTTTACCAAATGACCTCCTACAAACAAACCAAATAGGAAGAGGTTACTTACCTGTAACTGGAGGTTCTCTGAGATGTGTGATCCTTATCTGTATTCCACATACGGATTTGCATGCGCACTATGCCTCTGAGTCCAGCAGTGTTTCGTAGCAGTGTCCGTTGACCCGCACATGTGTAGTGCATCTCCTTGTAATCCCAGCTGAGGGTATAATAAGTAGTGCAGGTCGATACCTTTCCAGTCTCCCTCTTACCATCATGGAATCCAGTCTGAAGCAGAGGGTCTGGAGGGCGGGTAGTTGAATACATCTCGAAGCATCTTCAGTTACAGGTAAGTAACCTCTTCTTCTTTGAGTGATGGGCCCCTGTGTGTATTCCACACGTGGGTGGGTGACTCGCAAGCAGTGGTCATTATGGAGGTGGGTGCAAGAATGCCAATGGAAGTGCAATCTGCAGTACAGCCTGGCCTACAGTGGCTTCTGTAGCAGCCACTTGCGCAATGGCATAGTGCATCGTGAACGTGCGGATGGAAAGCTACGTTGCCGCGTGGCAGATGTCTTGCCAGGACGCATCCGTTAGGCCGATGTGACAGCTTGTGCTTGTGTAGAGTGCGCCGTAACTTTATCAAATGGGGGTGCATTGGATTGATGTAGCATTCATAGCTGCACCCCGATACCCATTTGGAGATGCGTTTGGACAAAAGGACTGTTCGGCGACGGTCACAAATAATTAAAGCGATGTGCAAAAGGGTGGAGTCCTGAGTAGGCAGAATGCCAGTGCACGGCAGATGTCGAGGGGCATGCAAGGCTCTGTTAGTGAGGAAGCATGTGGTTTGGGGTGGAAAACCAGCGGGTCGATGCTCTAATTTAGTTGGAATTCCGACACCACTTTTGGGATGAATTTGGGGTGGAGCCACAAGGATACTTTGTGCTTGTGGGATATCGGGGGAGGGGGTGGTCCGCCATTGTGGCTTCTATTCGTTGCCCAGTCTGGATGAGGTAATGGCTGCCAAGAATGTCACTTTCATTGAGAGGTGGGAGAGGGAGCGTGTTGCCAGCAATTCAAAGGGTGGCTTTGTGAAGGCAGAGAGAACAAGATTAAGGTCCCATAGGGGTATCCGTGGTGGTCTTGCCTCAATTGTCGGCAAACAGGGCAAGATGGCTCCTCCAAAACGATATGGGGTGCCACAGGTGGCATTGGGGGAGGTTAGTGGGTCTCAACCTGCATGTCAAAACTGAAGTTTTGTCTGTTGCTGGGAGAGGGTTGAGGATATGGTTGTGGTGGAGGCAGGGAAGCATGGTCGTTGAGATCCGGGTTGCTGACATGGGGGTTCCTGGTGACATTGGTAGGTAGCCGGATAAGGAGTGTAGGGGCGCGGGCAGAATGTTTGCCTTTGATGCCTGCATCTTGGGAATGGGGTATATATACCGAGGGACCGTAGCATGGCTCTGGAGACCTTCAGTGGAGGGAATCGTCCATCTTCTTGTGGAACAATTTGTTCGTGTCAAAGGGCAGGTTCTCGATTTGGATCTCCCTGGGGAAGCTGGATGATTGTGTAGCCACAAGTCCCAGCGCATAACACCGGTCGATAGAAAGTGACAGGACATGTTGGCCGCGTCCACAGCGGCCTGGATGCCCACCTTGGCGACCAGTCGTCCTTCGTCTACCAGTGCCTGGAATTGTTGCTGTTGCTCTGGCAGCAGCTTGTCCCTGAACTCTGCTAGCCTGGTGTAGTTGGCTAGCAGAGCCTGGTAGTTTGCAATCTGGAACTGTACTCCCACCGAAGAATATGCCTTCCTGCCTAGCAGGTCCATCCTCGTTGCCACCCTGTCCAGAGGAGTAGACTTCTGCGAGTGCTGGCGTGCCTGCTATGCTGCCACGTGGACAACCAGGGAGCTGGGGGGTGAATGTGTAAAAAGAAAATCTGCCCTTTAGCAGGTACGAAATGCCTCTTCTCCGCCCTCTTAGAGTTGGGGGCACAGGAAGCAGGACTGTGCCATCCTGCCCACGCTGGTTGGAGGATGGCATTGTTAATGGGTAGATCTACCCCAAGAGGACCCCTGGGGTTGGAGGATGTCCAGGAGCTGGTGTTAGGGGTCCTGAACCTCCTCCAATGGGATAACCAGGTCTGCCTCTATCCCCTGGAGCAAGTCCTGGAACTGGCAATGGTCGTCTGGCCTTACCCTCTTCACGGGGAAGCTCGGGCACTGGTCCAGCCAGATCTGTTCGTGACATCTTACCTGACCTGGCCCAGCTTGGGGAGGAAATGCTGCACTTGGGAGCAGTCCACAGCAGGGATCTGCTTTTGTGCCCGTGAGGATGTTTTTTACTCTCATGCCGGGACTTGTCCTTGGCTTTCGATACTGGTGGTTCTGGGGCATGCAAGGTGCTGTGAGGGGCTCTCAGCATCGGTGACAGTCACTGTACAAGGGGGTCCGCCGGTCCCAGATCCAAGTGCGCCCTTAGTCTCAGAGCTTCCTCCATCAAGTTCTTAAGGAAGCAGAGCTCTTGAGCTTCCCGGGTTCAGGACAGGAAGGACATGCAAATGGAGCAGTGCACTGTGATGTGTGCCTGGTCCAGGCAGCAGAGGCACCAGTGGTGCTTGTCACTCACCAAGAATGAGCGTGGGCAGGAAACGCAGTTTTTAAATCCCAGAATCTCGGGCATAGTCCCCTGGGGCAGGTTGGACAGTCCCCAAACAGGGAAAGAAACTACACTATCTAAATATAACTAAACTAACTTATCTGCCTACACTAGAAAGACAATCTACAACTATCTACACCAAATGAAAGGTAGATCACTCTCTTAGAAAATGAAGAGTGCGAAGGAATAGGAGTTCTGACTCAGTCCATGCAGCGGTAAGAGGGAACTGGGGAGGCGTCGATCCACACTACCTATTATACCCTCAGCCAGGAGCATGAAGGGATGCACTACACACGTGCGGGTCAACGGACACTGCTAAGAAATGCTTCTGGACTCAGGCGCATGGTGTGCATGTGCATTCACATGTGGAATATACATAGGGACCATCAGTCGAAAAAGAACCACAACTAATAGTGTGGTGAACAAGGCTGGTGCAGAAGGGAAGGCTGATGGATTTCTGAGTTTGAGGGGTATGGAAGGATGGTATCCTGAGGTACAGGTACTGGAAAGCCATTATGCCTTGGGGGGGAGGGGACAGCAGAATTTTTGCGTGTTAATGATCAGTATGCTGTGACACTCCTTGGGGGGTACCCAGGGCTGTGAGGCACCTTGTTACCACTTGCCCTTAACATGAGGGAAGTTCTATCTGTTCCTGCCAGGGGTCAGTTCCCCAGCTCCACAGGCAACATAAGCACACCTCTCCAGGCCTGTGCAGGCCTCAGTCTCTCTACAGCTTGGTGATATAGGTGTGTTCCAGCCCTCAAGCCTTCCTAGCATCCTGCTGGAATGTCCAGCCCCTGGTCCACTAAACACTCGCAGAATTCAGACTTGTTGCTCCCAAAGGCACAGTACACACCAGCTTACCAATTTCACCTCAGGATCACTGGCCCACTTAACACACAGCACTAAGATATTTTTACAGTGAAAACAAGAACAAGAGAATAGAGATTCAAGTGATAGCAAGTAAAAGTATTTGAAACAAATGGTTACATGTAAAATAAAATTGTAACATGCCTTTTATAACCTAATCTTAATTAACGAGATACTGTCTTGCTGAATGAAATGTAGCTCACCCAAAGTCTCCGCAGTGTTTTCCAGGCAGGTTGGCTGTGCCCTCCTTTCATAAGACAGAACATGCTGACAGTTCATCTCCTTGATGAAGGATCCCGGGTGTACCTCAGGGCCCCCAGTTATACCCCCCAAATCCATCCTCTTCACTCATAAGCAGGATGCCACCCCCTGCTGGGTTTTTTCTGCAGTTCTTCTCTCATGTGAATTCAATTCTCTTCATTGCTCAGTAATGCAAATAGAGTTACATTGTGAGACACACGGTGACCAGCCAGAGAGAGAAGTGTCTACTACCCCCTGCCTGAACAGAATTGGTTACCACCTTTTGGTGACCTGTCTTAACTCTTGTACCTTAAGAACATAGTTTTCAGTGCAGGTACATAACTCCATAAATATCATCCATACATATATTTCACTATAATTATGATGACCAGTAAACTTCTGGCTCTTGGAAGAGACCTTATGTGCCACCCTTTGGCAAACCAGTATGTAGATACCTGACCCAGGTGATTGCTGTAAACCATAGTATGTATCCCTTATGCCCTCTACTACTTGGCAGTAAGGGGTCCCTGGGCCACATATGCCTAAGTCATACTCTCATACTGTCTTAACACTGGTGTAAAAGGAACTACACCTCTACCTCGATATAACGCTGTCCTCGGGAGCCAAAACATCTTACTGCGTTATAGGTGAAACCGCATTATATCGATCTTGCTTTGATCCGCCGGAATGCGCAGCCCCGCCCCCCTGGAGCACTGCTTTACCGTATTATATCCGAATTCGTGTTATATCGGGTCGCGTTATATCGGGGTAGAGGTGTACTTGATAGTAAACCCAGAGCTCTTACACATCCTTGCAGCTGCTCTGTGCCTTTCTGATGGAGTTCACTTGTGCCGAGACACCTTTTTCATTAATTTTAAATCTCCTCCCAGCCTACTTGTGCTAAGCAAGAAACAAGCTGTGTCATCTTAATTAGCTTTCTCAAATTACACTGTGGAGGTGGAATTTTAACTCCCCAGTCATTGAGAGCAATAGTTCAGCACCTACCTCTAAGTACCTAGGAGCATAGTATATCTTGATGATACATTAGGATAATTAAACTCTTGTACAGGTATGAACTACTCAGCATTTGCCCTTCTGAATCACTTGGCTGTGTATGACTAAATATTGTACTTAGTGTATAATTGTAAGTATCCTGACCACATAAGCATCATCTAAGCAGCTCCTACTTTCTTTTTACAGAAATCAAACTTTTTGGCTGCTGAAAACAGCCTTTTCAGCAGCCGCCTCCTGTTCCTAGACAAAGGGAAGACTTGGTGCAAAATGTGTGTTACCATCCCCAAGACTGAACCTCTTGTCTTGTATCTGCACGGAGGAAGTCAGGTAAAAGTGACATTAAATGCTGAGTGATATCCGCAGCTAGAAGCATAAGTTTAAGTATGTCAGTCTGAGAAATAGGACAAAGGATTTGGCTTACTTTCAACAACAGAAATTAACTTGGCAGTCTGAATTTAGCACAAAGCCTCCGAGATTTCAAATTTCCATCTTATCTGGAGATGGAGCTTACGAGATTTTAAGCAAAATGTCTAGCCTCATATCTCTTTCTAAAAAATATAGCACAAAGGAAGGATAAATCAATGATAATTATTTCAGTTAATATTTATTTTCCTAAGGTTTCAGAAAGGCATATTTTCAAAATAAACACTCAAAGAGTTAATGACTTGTTATCTGGACCTAGAAAATACGTAGGACAGCAAAGTGGTTCTGATAGGTTAGTGTTGCTTTAATCCTTTTTTGATTAATGCTATTCCAGTTCTGGGTTAAAGTGAGATGGATTTACACAAATTCAGATGTTCTGAAGGGTGGGTGAAGTGAACTCTGTGAAATGAAAGCCATATGTCTTAACAGCATCTGCTCTAGGGCTGATGTTATTTTTTTTTAATTGTTTCTTTGAAAATGATTGGGGGAATACACTGTGGTAAGTTAGGTGCTTGCTTATACAATGTACGTTTTTAAAACAAAATTTAAAATTTGTTTGAAAAGGTACTCAGACTAAATGTAAGATGATGAGATCAAACCCTCCATTACTGTTGGAAAAGTAGAATGACCAGGCTGAAAGTAGAGGTCCTTCAGATTTAGCTGTAGTACCACAGCTCCACATCTCATTTATTGTTATGTGCCAGTGGTCTTGTTTTAATCTGTGTTTGGGGGGGAGAATTTGGGCCAAATTCAGCTCTTTGTTACCACCATGCAACTCCAGAGATGTCAGTGGATTTACTTTTGATTGGCACCAATTTATCAGACAGTAAATGAGAACGTAGCTTTTATGGGTGATGTACTGTGAGGGCTTTATTTTCCTTAGTTATTGTGACTGTGTTATCCATGTGTTGTAGAACTATAGGAAAATAAAGCTTCCATGTAACAAGTGTAAATATGTGTACCTCACCCTCAAAGACGTGCATTCTATTCATGTCCTATTAGAATAGATTTTTAAGCTCACTTTTTGTAGTGTTTTTATGTGTAATATTTAGGAAGCTGGAAACTTGAATTGAAGGATATGTGTATATGATATCGGCTTTGCTTCAGCTGGAACTCATACTATGGAACAAGGTAGCCTTCCAAACCATTTTACAGGCAGCCAGTTGCCATATTTCCATTCTAGCACTAGGGCCTGCATGGCTGAAATTGTCAGTTTGAAAAAAGAAATCACCTTGGACATGAGACTTAAATGAATACAGCAAAACCTAATCTTTAGATCTCACCTGGAGTCTGTTTCGGGTAGAAGTTGTTTTTAAAATAGTGTAGAAAATATTGTTTTCCATAAAAATGAGACAATTGAGGTGAAATTCATCCAGTGCAGAGGACCAGCATGATTCCTGTGTATCACTTGAGTCCCATTTAAACTCAGTTTAAGTGGAACATAGGCCTTATGTGATGAATTTCTCTCCACAGAGTGAATTTCACCCTCAGGGCACATCATATGTTATAGGGTTCAATATGAATTAAATCCCCTATTTGAGACAGGTATTGTCCCCTTCCCTTTGCAGGTGTAGGGTGCCCTGACCGCAGCAGAATGAATGTATTTCCCCTCTGCAAGATTGAGTGGGATGCAGGGACCTCCCACAAAAAGTCCCTGTGTGCTGCATAACTCTGTTGTCTTCATATCTGCATGTACCCCAGTGCACAGAGGAGCTTGGGGGCAGAGCTGCAGATCTATTGACCTTTTCTGCTCAGAGGCAGGGTACATCATTTCCAGGGCATACTGCAAACCGGAAGCTGCAGCATTTGCTGCAGAGCAGCTCCACTCCCACAATGTGACTTGGGAAGAGGATTTCTCTCTCTAACTCTGATCACACAATCCAGTGTCTCAGCACAGCACTAATAACTCACATAAGACAAACCAGTTCCCTTGGATGCACAGCAGAAGAGAAACAGCTGTAACATGCAAAACTTTTCAACATACATTGGTTGGGGAAGTGAAACCAATGCCTGGAGACTGGGGGAATTTCTACACAATCAAAGGCATTATATTCTTTCCTCGTTGCCCTGCCACACTTGAATTTGAGCCTATTCTGGGGAAGGGGGTATCTTTGACACTAAGCATTAGTTGGATGACTTTATAAAACATTCATTAAATCCAAAGGCTAGTACTTCTGACTATTCCAAATATAGGATAAATCACCTCCCAACAAATCCCATACAGAGCAAGGTTAATCCAGCTCACATTCAGTAACAAGAACTGTAGATTTACTATCAGAAATCAAATTGCTGGCTGGAACCATAACAATGAAAATGAGCCCTTATTTCAAGATAGCATTCCCCCCCACCCACCCCTTCATGTGCTTCCCACCATGTATGGCAAACTGAAGGGAAACAATTACAGAGCAATCTATTCCGCATTCCCTCATATAATCCAAATGTTCAGTATAATTCCAATTGACATATAATACCATGTACTTACACTTTCTGATAATAATAAGAAATAAATAAAAGCTCTCCAATTCAGATTAATAGATTCCATTCTTAAATGTTATTTTCCTGGGCATCACTAGTGTTTTAGATATCAATCCATTTTGTATAACCCTCCCATCTCATACCTCATAAATCTCCTTTGTGGTATTGCTGCTTATAGTATACGGAAATAACAAGGCATGAGATTAGCAGTGGTGCCCCCCAAATTAAATGACTTCACAGTTTGTAAGTGCCTTTTAAATATTTAGGACTATAGGAGGCACCCCCTCAAATTCCTGATATATAGGACCCTGGGCCCTAGCTGCTGAATAAGATATATAGCCCTCCAGAGAGAAACCTTGGCTATCTAGGAAAGCAAGACTTATCCTGGTTAGAATTTGTGACAGCAAACTATTCTTATGGAGATTCTAAATGTAGAGTTTATCATTAGTGAAGAGAACGAGCAGAATCTCCATTGAAAATAATTTTGTTCCAGGTACGTCAAGGAGGCATTTCAGCATCTAAAGAGGCGGGTGCCTTACTGGGATGACATTGCCTACATTGGCATTAAAACTCCTGTAGCAGAGACCAGGGGAAACCATGGTCAGTGCATACGAGATATGCCTGTGTGGAAGCTGCAGGATCATTTAAAACAATGAAAAAATAACTCTTGGGGAAGGAGGAATAATTCCAAGTGCTGACAGTCTGGAACTCTTGGCAGATATCCACAAAGTAAACTCCTTTCTAGTGTCTGAGTGTTTTTATCTTGTGGCCTCCACCTTATACATCTGAGACGAAAATCCAGATACAAATAAAAACAAAATTTTTAGTCCGGAATAATGTGAGATTCAGGAAAACTGCTCCTTTGCTTCTGTTGTTTGTTCAATGAGGGTGTAATTCACACCTGTGTGGAAGGCCAAAGCTGGGCCTGTGCACCATTTAAGTCCCACTTTTAAGCTATCAAAGTAGGGATCTCTGCATGGGGGTGAATATCACATCGTTTGTTTGGTGCATGAATATCAGGCAAAGTGTATCTGTTCTGGCATTGAAGTCCACGTAATACAAACCATTTTTATCTGAGTGGAAGTGTGTAAGGTTTCGAAGAGGCATAGGGTAGTTTGGGGGAGCCTTTTAAGCAAAGACACTACTTCAAGCTTCAGAGAACTAAAACAAGTTTTATGAGTGTGTGTGTCTCCTTTCTAAGCTTCTAGATAGACGCTGAATGAGCTTGGGGCTGCTCATGCAGGCTCTGTTGGACTGTAGTCAACAGAACTGACCCCAAAGTATGAGGTACTCTAACTTAACTACATGGGAAGGAGAGGGTTGAGGTGTCACTGAGCTTGATTCAGCTCTGACAGCTGAAGAAGTTGGGATACTGAGGATAATTCCAGGATAGTGAGAACTGGTGTGACTGTTTACATCAGTCCTGGGCTAGAAATAAACCTTTTTTCAAAAATTCCTACCATGACTCTTTCATCCAGCATGAAAATAAACACTGACTGCACCTAGAAAATAAGATCGAAGCAGCTGGGGCAGTTGTTTGAGACCTCAGCGGGGAAAACAGCTTTTGCTGCTCATCAGTGACTTTTCTGGTCATGTTGGGAGCACCATTACCTAGCTCCAGAGAGAATTACGTCCAATCCTTGTTCATGGTTGCCACAGTGCAAGTCCCTAAGTAAGGATCTGATCCAGAACCCTCTGAGGCCAACGGGAGTCTTTCCATTCACTTCCGTGGGTTTGGGATCAGTCCCTAGGTGCATAGAGAACTAGTAGGGGGAAAAGTAGGGAATTCTTCAAGGCTCTGAGACTCTACAAAAGTGTGTGTGTGGGGGGGAGACCCAATAGAGAAAACACCTCATTAGGAATCTTTATATCTATTATTGTTCGTTATTGCAACCAACGGTTTATTTTCCCTCTATTTATATGTAACTCCTATTAGCATTAATGGGAGCTATGCAGGTGTATTCAGAGGAGCTGAAATGGTGCTCACTCACTGAGAGACCCCCACTAGGAACTGGACTTGAGCTATTTGCTTGAAATCCCAAGTCCTGCATGTTGTAATCACCAATGCCATAATGTTAAAAATAACAAATAAACCTACTGTTAATGTTCAAATTATTAGAATCCTACAGATGATAGACAGTAACACCAAAAGGGCGCATGCTGCGTGTGATTAGTGACAATGCTCAATACCCGTTTGATTTTAGTTTAACACAGCTTTATCTATCATTTTGCTAGGGTAAAGCCTTGAGAGAGAATTCTCTTTTGCATGTGGGCAGTTCGATTTCATAATTTATTGCTACCATGTAATCCAAAGCATTCCTTACATAAATGTCACCTGTAGGAGAACACTTCAACCTCCCTGGCCACACAATATCAGGTGTAAAGGTAGCCATCTTACAGCAAAAAAACTTCAGGATCAGACTCCAAAGAGAAACTGCTGAGCTCCAGTTCATTTGCAAATTTGACACCATCAGATCAGGATTAAACAAAGACTGTGAATGGCTATCCAACTACAGAAGCAGTTTCTCCTCCCTTGGTGTTCACACCTCAACTGTTAGCAGAGCACCTCACCCTCCCTGATTGAACTAACCTCATTATCTCCATACTGATTTATACCTGCCTCTGGAGATTTCCATTACTTGCATCTGAAGAAGTGAGGTTCTTACCCACGAAAGCTTATGCTCCCAATACTTCTGTTAGTCTTAAAGGTGCCACAGGACCCTCTGTTGCTTTTTACAGATTCAGACTAACACGGCTACCCCTCTGATACTTATAGATTAGTGTTGCAGCTACACAAAGGTAACCCAAATTCCCTTCCTTTTGTTTCAATAGTGTCCACAACCTTGGGCCACACAGAAGTTTATATACAAAAATACACACACACACACACACACACACAAAACAAATCTACTTTGAGAAGAAACAAACTGGTCAAATTAAGAAAAAAAAAGATGTATGCACTGTTAATGTTAATGTGTCTGTTAGTATTGTGCAGGAATAGCAGATACAGCCCAAACATCAATTTATTCTTACACTGTACTTCCAGACTGCAAAAGAGAGAATTTTCAAGTGCTGTCAGTGACCTTCAGTTTAATCATGATAAATATTTAATCCTTATTTTCTTAAATGTTAACTACAAGATCAATGAAGCAGACCTGGGGCTTGAGTTTGGCACTTCTTCACTCCTGCGGAAATGAATGTGCATATATTACACCCATAAATCTTGCATTTGCTTGCTTCAACCAGGCCCATACGCCTCAATGTATATGCTCAGTTTGTGCATGCAAATGCAACGGGTGCATTGTTGTATAGGTACAGCTTAGGTGTCCGTGTCTAGACATTTTCCCTGGATTGATATTTCACAATAACACTGTATCTAAAATCAGAACCAGATACTTCGGTCTTTTACTGCCATTTCACAGTTGTCTCCCAGTGCAATGCTACCCTAATGCAGATGGACCTGCCCATTGGAGGATACTCACTATGAAGATGAGTTCTGAGGTGGCGTAGAGCCATTGTGACAGCTCTTTCGTTGCCACTCCCCAGTTATAGCCATGGCTGGGGTGTCCCAATTCTCTGATGATCCCCTGTTGGTGCAGTTTACAGTAGCATTCACACTGTTCTAATCAGCTTTGGAAGACCAGCCTAGTGCTGAGCCATCTGAGAACTGGAAGCTGCAAAGCCACTTTGTTCTTCCACTTCTTGGCTGGCCTAGGGGATTGAGCCGGCACGTTCAATGAAGAGGTTAACTTCAGCTTTACAAAACCAAACTCAAGTTGAAGGAAATCTTACTAGTATAATACTATTGGTATGCAAATCAGGCTTCACATGCTAATTTAATAAAATGAGTTGTACTCTGTGTTCATCTCCATAACTATGTATGCTCACATACATTGACTGCATGAGATGCTACAGGAATTTAAATGCCTGTTAAACTTTTAAGATCACCCCAAATCATATGATCATCCCTTGGTTCCAGCGCTGGGATTCCCTTATAAACATGCTTATGGCAGGATAACGTGCTCTAGCGTTCTCCTCATTTCACAGATGTGGACGCTATGGCACAGAGATTGCTCAAGCCCCAACTTTGGTGTGTAACATTTAGGCTGCTAAGTAAAATGTCCTGATTTTCAGAGGTGCTGAATATCTGCAGCTCCTGCTGAACTCCTGGAGATTGAGCCCCCGGGGCTGCTAAGCATCTGTGGATTTAGTCATCTGGCTTTAGGAGCCCACCTTTGAAACTCCTGGCCTATGTCACTGGACAAAGGCCACAAATGAGCTCAGGGTCAGTTGAGCCTAGATTCTTGCTCTGTCTCTAGCTAAACCCTCTCATGCTGTTGAGGTGCCTCCCCTTGTGGCTCAGCAGAGGAGTTGGTTCATCCTCAAGTACACGGCTGGTAGTGAGCTTATGGCAGCCCTGGTAACATCAGTGCTATTCCTTAAATCTCCCAACTCATCTTGAGGGTCTTCTCAGAAATCCAAAGATCTCTGGGTCTGATTTTTCTGGACTCCAAAGCCCAGGTGTGGATGGCTGTGAAGGGAGTGTGAATGAAGCTTTCAACCCTAGTGACTGGTGAATGAAATCTGGGATTCTTCTGTGTACTTCTAGGATCCCCCCACAAACTAGAGGAGAGCTACAGTTAGTCTTTATTGCTTGCAAAAGCCGGCTATGCTTACATGACCGCCAGCTAACCATAGGGATATCTTGTTGAGATCTAGGAGAATCGCATTTGGTCATCCTTGGTTGGAAGCATGGATTGAGCTAATATAATGTTTGAAGAGGGACTAAAGGCAGAAAATACCAAGTTTCCAAAGGGGTGTAGTCATAGTTGAAATGCTACAGAAATCCCTAGCCATGCCACTGCTGGGGCACGGTTCCTGCCTGAACAGGGAGAGTCTGTTAAATGAAAATAAAAATGATGGAATCGTTTAAAAAATAGAAATCTAGATTTAAAACCATTTTTGCTGTACAGGTCAAGTTCTGTGTCAGCTTGTACCCTGAGCTATTGCACTGAGCTCAACGCAAGTCAGCGTAGAACGTGGCCTGGGGTGACATACGGTGTGCACACGTGTGTGTGTGTATAATACATATAATTATTTGTTATAAAACGCAATATAAAAAAGGTTTGTCACCTAATTAGCTACAATAAGGGTGTGCCTGCACTTCGAGTGAGGGTGTCATTCCCGCTGGAGGAGACATGCCCATGCTAGCTCTCAGGGAGCAAGCACACAAAATAGAATACAGCCACAGCACTGGGAGGGGCTACTTTCCATCCAAGACCCTAGCTGTGTACTTGGGGTGGCTGGCCCCTCCACCTCCATAGCTGCATTCTGTTTTCAGTACACCAGCTCAATGAGAGCTGGTGCAAGCATGTCTCCCTGAGCTGAGAATCAACCCCCCAGCCCCCTTGATGTGCAGACGTACTCTAACACACTTATACAACTGTGTAGTGAATTGCCGTATGGCACCCTAGCTGTAGGTTGTGACCGATGGTATTTCCTTGCTGTTTTGAGCTGAAGTGTCCCCCTACCTGTTGCTCCAGGTAGATCTTAATTGGAAACCATTGGAAAATGAGTTCCCTCAGATCATTCTTAAATGTTGGTGAGAGGAAGCCTTTATATTCTGTACATTGTCTTTTTTTCCCCTCTATTTCAAATGTTCTGTTCTCTTGGGGTTTCACTTTTGCCTTTCCCCCCCATGTCTTAGGATGGGCAGGCTCCACGTGCTATACCTCTGCCTGGATACGCAGTCAGTTTACCAAGTTCTGGTGAGAAGTTTGAAGTGAAACACGTTTTTAAGCTTTGCCAATCCCAGCAAACTATATATTTCAGTGCAGAGGATGAAGAACAGCAAACAAAATGGATGGAAATTCTCACCAAAGCGGCTAAAGGGGAGACTGAAGATCTAGCTGAAGAAATCGGTCACCTGTAGAGCAAGCTCCATTTAGTTTCTTTAGTACATGCTATAAACCATCACTTGAATTCAGTATTCATGGCACTTTGGAATCTGTATGGCTTTATATTTTCATGAGTCCGCATAGGAATTTCAGTGTTTTCTCTGCTTTCATTGTACATTTATCACGTACAGTGCTAGCTGTCTGTCATATATTATGTTAAAGGAAAAAGTAGTTGTAGTTGTTGAAAGTGTTTATGCTGGTTTTACGTAAAAAGACAAGAAGAAAAGCATTAATTTGATCAAAGGTATCAGAAAACCATCAGTCTCTTGTTTTCCTAAATGTATATTTTTTCAGTCCTTTCGATTGCTGTTCAGTGCAGGATGTGTATAGTCTGTGATTAGTTATATAAATGCTGTCTTTAAGGTAAATGTTGTAAAGGCTTGTGGCTGGCCACTGACATTCCGTTCTCTGTCCTTTCCCTTCTGATAAAATGGTCTTTGTGAAATGCAAGCAATTTACTGAATTTTTTCTTTTGCTAAATGTGTTTGTCTCTGCTATTTTGAGATGACATGTTCACAAGATGAATACTGTAGAAGAGACTTCTAATAACTACTGCAAACCATGCAGAAAAGAACATTGAGAAGCCGGATTAATATTAATCACTTATGTATATTTTTTTCTCTTTTGAAAACACCTTCCTTATTTCATTTTATGAACCCATTTTAATGTAAGTGAACAAACATTTTATACTGCCAACTGGGACATGACCAATAAACAAGAACATTTTTAGTACACACCGTACAAAAAGGTGACTTTTTTGTTGTTGTATTGGTTACCTTTAAAGTAATCTGGGATTTATTTATATAATTTGTAAATAATGTTACATAAGTATTTTAAAACATTTTAAAGGTTTTGCGCTAATAACCGGATTTAGTTCATAAAATAAGAGATTTGTATGAATTCAATTTGTAATTTAATTTTCCTGTTTACCTGTATTCGTCTTATTTTCACACTTATCTATTTAAATAAAATCCATGCAGTAACGCCTGAGCCAGATCTCCAAGATACTGCAAGCTTTAGATCAACATTTAACATAGGTACAGTATGAGAGTAATGTCTATTTCTAGTGATAGCAATCGTGTAGTGCTGATATGCAAGGAGAAAAATGAAATAAAGTGTCACATTACTGTAATTTGAAATGGTTTCATTTAACTTTTGTTTCCTCTTCAGACTTCTACATTTTCTAACTGACATTTGTAAAAGGAGAAAGCTGGTCCACATAGCCAGAGTTTCAGAGTAGCAGCCGTGTTAGTCTGTATCCGCAAAAAGCAGTTTTGTGGGGTAAAACCCACTTCATCGGATGCATGCAGTGGAAAATACAGTAGGAAGATATATATATACACACAGAAAACGTTCTCTGTGTATATATATATCTTCCTACTGTATCTTCTATGTTCTCTGTGTGTGTGTATATATAGATATATATATATATATCTTCTTACTGTATTTTCTACAGTAGGAAGATATATATATAATATATATATATATACACACACACACACACACAATGTTCTCTGTGTGTATATATTTATAACTTCCTTCTGTATTTTCCACTGCATGCATCTGATGAAGTGGGTTTTAGCCCACAAAAGCTTATGCTCAAATAAATTTAGATAGCCAGAGTTTGTTAGCAGTGTCAAAAATTAAGGTTCTGCACCAGTGAGTATTTCCCTTATAAAAGAAGCCACTCTGCTGACAAAGGATTCAGTTGTTTTTTACTTTGAATTAATGAATCCCTATCCATAGCTCTAATGGTAATCAAGACCTACAGTAGTAAAAAATAAAATACATACATGTAATGAACTGCTCATACAACTTCATGTAGTTTTGCCCACCACAGCATTACTGTGATTAGAGCTGGTCAGAAAATGGAAAATCATTTTTTGCAAATGTTCTCAAAGTTATTTTTGTTGTGCAGGTTTTGAAAAGAAATTATTTTTTATTTAATTTTTTTAATGAACATTTTTTTGTTTTGCAATATGTCGTTACTCACCCTTCTTTTTGCCACTGAAAAAGGGAGGGAGGAGAAAAAGATAGGTGACAAACCAAAAGAGAGAAAAGGTGAAATTTTTCCAGTTTTATCAAGAAAATAATCTAAAAAAAAAAAGAAAAAACCCAATTCCCTCATAGAAAAAAAAAATTTTAGAGCTGGTCCAAGTGTGACAAAATCCACATCTAATCATCCTAAATTCCTCAGCTCAGCACCTCCTCAAATGCTTTGAAAGCATTTTCTAGTGTATCTGGGAGGTCAGCATATGAAGGTACTGGCAGGTCCAAAGGGGAAATGTGGCCAGAGTCAAGGATCCCTCACAGAGAATGCCCTACCAGTAACTATTCCCATTTAAAATGGGATTGGGCAGGTTTTTGCCTGGAGCATCTCTGCCGATCATGACTCTCTGCTGAGAGAGGTGGTGTTTCATGTAACCAGGCCCCAAACAATGTAGGGCTTTATAGATTGAAGCCAAAAACTTAAATTCCACCTGAAAATCAACAGGAGGCCAGTGCAGATTCCAGAGCTCTGGTATTATTTGACCTCCGCATAAAAATCCTTTCCCTCCAGAAACAGCCTAGAATCTAACAAGACCCTGAAATCACAGACTTGTGTTACACTGGGGTCTCATTCCATCAGTCAGGGCTGCCATAGTAACCTGTCATAAGTCTGCCAGGGTAGATCTACAATGCAAGAACAACAACAACAAAGCCACTGCAGCAGCAAGTCTCAGAGCCTGGGTCAACTGGCTCATGCTAGGAGGCTAAAAAGAGCCATGTAGGTGTTCCTGCTCAGGTTGGAGTCTGGGCTCTGAACCCGGCGAGCGGGGACAGTCTTAGAGCCTGGGCTGCAGCCCAAGTGGCAATGTTTAAACTGCTATAGTAGCCCTGTAGCACATGCCCAAGTCAGCTGAGCCAAGCTCTGAGACTCATTGCCACGGGTTTATTCCCCACCCCCACCCCAGTATAGATGTACCCGCAGTTCCTTTCCTCGGTCTACAGGATTCCTGATCTTGTCTGGACTGAATGTTAGAGCCTGATCCCGCTCCCACTGGAGTCAATGGGACTCTCTCCACTGACCACAGGGAGGGTTGTCCAAGACCCTTAAGGTATGTCTACACTACAATGTAAGCCTGTGCTTAATGTTAGACCCGTGGCATCTACACTGCAATGGTGCTAACCCAAGGCTCGGACCCAGGACATGCAGGGCTGGAGGTCCGACCTCGAGTCAAGCTGGGACCCAGGATCCAAGCTCTACTGTTTTGCAGTCTAGCCGCAGCCCCACTTGACTCCGGTCCCGGGAATCATTCGGAAGTATCCCACAATTCCATGGAACAACTTTCTTATTCCTCTTTCTCCCAACAGTGTGCCGTGCACTCTATTAAAAACGGATGCCCCCTGCCCCCTTGGCAAACAGCAGCAGCTCAGGTCAGCATTAACCCATTCTGTTCTGATCACCGATCTGCAAGCACGCTGTCAGAGAGCCTCCTGGGTTTGAAATAGAGAGCAAACTGATCAAGCCTTTTGTAAAGCAAGCTGCTTCCTGGTAACGTGCAGGAGAGGCAGTAAAAGTTTTCCCACAGTGTACCGTGATCCTAGAGCTAGAGTGGCCACATTTCCGGGGGGGGAGGGTGCTAGGGATTTTGTGGCATGGTTACTTTGACTCAGATCTGCGCACTGAGCCCTAGGTTTGAGAACAGGTCAGAAAATTCCTAACTTAGGGTTAAAATACAATATAGATGCTCAAGCCCAGGGTTCCCTAACGCGAGTCAGCTGACTCGAGTCCCACTAAGCCTGAGCTTACATTGAAGTGTAGACACACATTTGGTGAGTTATCTTCATCCTAAATCCAGTGTTATGCAGGCCTTGGGTCCTTCTTTCCTCCTCTCGGGTCATGACTGAGTTCCAAGCTGCATGATATGGGAAGTGTCCAGTGATTAAAAAGATTGAGACTGGGAAAGGTTTGACTCTAATAATGTGTACTTCATTAAGATTTGTAGACGCACATTACTCCATATTTCCTTTCAGCTTGGTTAGTCCACATACCCTGCTGTGTCAGGAAACCATGTCTTCTCTCTTATACACTTGTGCAAATGAGAACTTTATTAAAAACAAATCACTACAGTATCTAGTTTTGCATGATGATAGATATACCAAGATTGCAATCAGCTAAGTCAAGCAGAGTTCACTAATTCTCAGAATCAGCTTCCTCTATTTGGTTGTATGACATATGTCAACGGTGTGCTAAAACTTGCTAATATAATGGTAATGAGGCGAGCATATTTTTTTTAATGTTCAGTGATAAACTGGGAAAACGACTTTTTTTTTACATTGTGTGGTATGGATATGATACCAGTAAGAAACTGTCTGCGTTACATACTAATAGTAATTCAAATGTTTTCTTTATTTACATGCTGGTTCAAAGAAAGATAAATGAGAATAACAATTAAATGAGCAGGCAATTATCAGCCCTCCACATCAGCACCAAAGTGCAAAGATATCATTTTGCCTTTATTAAAATCTGAGTCAGTGATACCAAAACATTTGTTTCCTGGGTCTGTTTCTTGTAGTCACTTCCATATTTGTATCCTACCACAATTTCCCAGAAACAGGTGCACAGCAGGTACTGAAAATGTAGATTAAAGTTTGTGGTTAACCTATGCAATGCGTATTTCACTTCCTGTGCTGTCTTTCACTTGTAATACTGAGTGTTACCTGCTAAATATAAATGGCTGTGTATCTTGTACATCTACTTATGCTAGTATGTTGCTTTTTTAAAAAAAAAAAAAAAGTATCTAACATTTCTCTTTTTCTGTTCTTCAACCCATATGTGGCTTTTTGTTTGCCTTGTGCTCTTGTCTGTTTCACTTGGCTGGGCAGTCTGCAGGCCTGAGGAAGCTTGACTGAGTTGAGTGATTACATTTTGCTGTAAAATGTAAGGATCATAAAATAAACTCTTCAGAAAGCAGTCACTGGTTATCCACAGATGCTGTGTGATCAATGATCACAGAAGATTAGAACAGGAGGAATTTTAAGTTCTTCTTTGGTGTCACACAGACTTGCTCCAAGTCAAAAGAGAACACAGCTAAGTAAGTTTTCCCCTGTTGTCTGTTGTGAGTGCTAAAATAAATTGTAGGAATATTATTTAGTTTGTTTTATTTTGATTGAGAGTAAAATGCCAGAAAGTGCACCCATTCCACTAACATTTAATACATCATAATATCAGAGTGACTTAGTTTAAAAACAAGAGAGAGATAGGAATGTGATAGATAATGGCCAACGGTAATTCAAAACCACATGTCTGAACAGGATGCACATGCCTATTCTAACATTCTCGTAAGAGGTAGCATGGTGGAGAGTGGTGAACACAGCACTGGATCAGGAAGTTCTGAGTTCTAACCCAGGCTTAGGAGAACATCTCTGTGCAGGAAGGGGATGGGTTCCTTGTGGAAGTCCAGTAATTTCTCTATATTTCTCCTTAGTTCACTATCCAGTTGGAGAGGATTTCACTGCAGTCCAAAGTAACTGCTTAAAAACTAGTGTGCAGACTCATAAGCCAGGGAAGGAAAAATCGAAAGTCCTAACATCCTTTTCCTCAGGGCTTGCCCCTAATTTCCAGAAACACAGCTTGCAACCAGCACAACCAACTCAAACTTCTGGGTAATAATCACTTGAGCCTACCCATGTGGAGGAGAAGAGAACATAACCTTCCCCCATGACACCCTCCTTTGCACCAGCTTACCCTTTTCTTTAATAATCCCACCCAGATCAGCCTGGTGGAAGGCAGAAAACTGGTAATGCTTTTAGACTGTCACCCCACCCATTCCTGAAATAGTTGCTCTGTGATATCTTCAGCCGCCAGGGCCTAAAACGAGGGCTGTAGTGACTTCAAACTAGAATACATGCTGTGGTGTGTTCATTTCTGTTACTGGAAAAGACATGGAAAATCTCAGTCTGAGGTGGTGCAGCCGGGTGCAAGACAAGTGATGCTAAGTACCAACTGACTGTCAGACCTCGCTTGGATAAGGGTAATGCAACATTGCATGATGGGTTTGTTTGCAGTGTTGTAGCCATCTTGGTCCCAGGATATTAGACAGACGAGATGGGTGAGGTAATATCTTTTGTTGTGCCATCTTCTGTGGAGGGGGAGAGACAAGCTTTTGAGCTACAGAGACTGGAAGAAGTGCTCTCTGGAGCCCAAAAGCTTGTCTCTTTCACCAACAGAATCTCTATGATGGCTTTAGTCACTCATTATTAATCTCATGCTCACGTCACTTTAATCTACTTTCCCCTTTGATAAAAAAACCTACTATTGACTCACATGACACGGGCTAAGAGTTCATCTAATTAAACACTGATTTGCAACTCTTAGTTGCCATTTGTATGGACGTGTGATATTCTGTGTTTTCAGCAAGTCTGTTCTGAAGTATAGGCGCATTCCTACAGACCAGGGGCAGCTCTAGGCACCAGCGCAGCAAGCGCGTGCCTGGGGTGGCAAGCCGCTGTGAGGGCGGCAGTCAGGCACCGCATGCCTGCGGGAGGTCCGCTGGTCCCGCTGTTTCAGTGGCAATTCCGCGGTGGGTACGCCAAAGCCGCGGGACCGGCAAATATCCCGCAGAAACACCGCCGAATCCACGTGACCATGGACCTGACTGCCGTGCTTGGGGCGGCAAAAAACATAGAGCCGCCCATGCTACAGACCTAAGTCCGTGGGCATCTTTCTGCACCAATTCCAGGAGCATCCCAGCTCACACCGCATTCGCTTTAGCAAATTTAACAGTGGATTTAATTTGTCCACTAGGGAAAAAAGTATTTTGGATTTGTGACATTCTTTTTCTAATTAAAGAAAGTAAAAGCCAGGTGAATCCTTTTATCCCTAGAAAGGGGATAAATCAGGGATTTAATTAAAAGCAGCAGAAGAAACAACTTGGAGCTCAGTACTAAAAATGTATAATAGAAGAATAGTGTTCTTATGTGTGGACTCTGCAGATTAGCCTCTCTACTTAGAGAAAAGTGGCATCAGCCTCATCACTTTCAGCCCCTCCAGGTTAGTTCTGTGTGTGTTGTTTATCTGCATGTCCCGTGTTATGTGGCTGAATGCAGCAGCATGTCTCCAAGAGTGATTCTGCATGGCATCATACCTCAGCAAACCAGCAGGGAAATATGCACAGCAAAGAATACTGGTCAACGTTCATTCCCACAGGTTCCGACTCTGTATTGGCAACTTATCCTCGTGGGTGGAGTCACCAGGCATGCTGCAGGTTGTAGGCAAATGGTGTCAAGGAGTACATGGAAGCCCAGGGAATAGCACAAGCCAGCTCTGTGCACAAATATCTCAGACCCACAAGATACACTAGAAGAGAGAGACAGAAAATCTGAAGTTTGGAGGACCATGTCCTCTGTTTGCATAGTAGGGCAAAACCCAACCCATGCTCTGATTGGTGGTTCCTTGGAAACTTCACAAGTATCAACTCTAAGTTTCCCAAATATATTTTCCATTCCTCTAGGTTTTTTGCAGAAGAGCTTTGTGGTTGTGGGGAGTATTTTTTTGTTGGGAAGGGTGAAAATAATGCAAAAACAGCTGTTCTTTTATGGGGAAAAGTCAAATTTTTCCTTTTTAAATTAAAAATGTTTGGGGCTGGCAGAAATCAGTCCTGAGTAACCCCATTCAGACCAATGGAACAACACTGGAGTATGTGAGAGAAGAATCAGGCCCCTGGCTTTCAGAGGTGGGAAAAACAAAACTGATCTTTGTTGTTTCAATTTATATTTGGAACAAGTTAATAGTGCCTGTCATCACCTGCAGCTTCCGTGTGTGTTCTACCAGGATGCTTCTGTGACAGGACCCAATTGTGAACTCTGTTTTGTATTGCAACTTCCAACTTAGCTATTAACCTTCATTCTGACTTTCATTAGATTAGAGGTTTGGTGTCTAGTTGAATGATTGTCTGAGAAGCCATCAAAGAGCAATATAGGGTCACCAATTCTGACTGTCTCTCAACTACTGATCAGCACCCTGGGGCAGCGGATAGTCTATAAAGACGCTTAATGGGGGGAAGGATCTGGAATTTTCCAGTTGTTGCACATGGGCAAAAAGGGAAAGAGACTATATCTCGGGGGGGGGGGGGGTTCTCTGACCAGGAGGGCTGTGCACATGCCAGAAGTCTGGGCTGGAAATAGAGAGAAGGTAGGTGGGACTCTGTCTAGCCTGAAATCTAGGCCAGAACTCATATTTGCAGAAGGCACAAAATCAAACTAAAAGGAGGAACGTGTCGGGTCTGTTTGTTATTTTGCAAAGATCTGTAACTCTCTAGTGCTTCCTTAAGAGTAAAGTTCCTATGGTTCAGAAAATCCTTTGCTAACTCTGTGTTCATGCTTGCTTGTTACTTTGCCCCGAATGGGTTAATTGAGAGACTCAGCGTGCCCACAAGGTAGGGCTCTGAGGGAACATATATAAGCAACTGGGGGCTCAAGAGAGCTGATGCACTAGTACCATTGTTTAAGGTGGCTGCGCTGTGGATCCCCACATCTCATGGAAGGGGTGCAGACATGAAGTCTTCACCTGGAAATGTGCCTTAGAGACTCAGCTAAGAACCGTGACCTGATTGCCCAGACCTGCTTGCCTTAGGAGCATGTGGGGTACTGCAATTGGGTCCACTCACGAGACTGGTATCCATCCAGAGAGGGGCACTGGGCCAGGTTGTGACAGGTTCATTCAGTGGTCTGACTCATTGGAGATAAGAGAGAGGAACATTCCACATCTCTATTGCTAATCAGAGTGGCATGAAACTGTAGAAGTCTTGGAGTTGAATGGGGGAAGTGGCTTCTTTTGAGCTGTATTGAGAGAGATGGTGCTGGATATAAGCAGAAGTCATGTTTAAAACTACTAAGAGATTTAGATTGGGGGAATTGAAACTGAGTTTGTTGAGGGTTTGTAAGAACACCATACCCATAATACTGTTGCCTCTTTTTGAGCTGAGCAGCTAGTCAAAGTTAAGCGTGCTGGGGTTGTTCCATTTGCAGTAGCAATTGATGAAATAGTCTGGTATTTTCTTTGATGCAGCTGTGTTTGTTTACAAAAAACGAACAAAGTCTTGCTTCTCTGAACACAAGAGGAACCAGAAGAACGGTTTCTTGGCTAATGAGGCTATAAGCTAACACCAGACCCAAAATGTACGCTCCAACTTTTTCCAGGGTCACAACATGCCTACAGGCTGCTGCTTGGCTTTCTCGCTTTTTGCCTCTGCCTCTCTGTCTGTTCTGTCTGTTCTCAGTTTCAGTGTGTTCTGCCTTACCACATCCCTTCCCCCCCCTCTCCCCCCCACAAGTAAGAACAATACCAGTGGAGCCCTTTGCCTACATGGTGTTAGTTCCTGGGCCTCATTTGAGGTGTGTCCCCTTAACTGTCTCTTTCAGCTAGCTTAAAATAAGGGCACGGTGATGCATATTTTTTCAATCCGGTTTTAACTCAGCTTGTAACAAGGTTTAGCCCGGCTCATAACAGTACGCTGCATTATGTTGATCTGTGGGGGAGGCTGAGCTGAAATCTTCAGTGGGACGTTCTATAAAGACAAAATTCAAAGAAGGGGAACAGTAGCTGCCATTTTTCAGCAAAAGTTCAGAGGCTGTGGAATTGCAAATAACTGCTTCAGGGAAGAGCAGTAAATCAGACTGGATTGTCTTGGTGGATTTAAAAAAAAGAAAAGAACTGAAACCAAAAACCAAGCTGCTGCTGAAAGGGAAACGATCCTTACCTACAAATGATGCATTAAATTTAATGAAATAACAAGGGTGTGACAATAAAAGTCACAAAAGAAAAAAAGCTAAATAACTAGAAAGACTGACATTCCATCCTTAAATCAACCCATTGTTCCTGGGCTTTGTAACGGCTTTGGTGTGCAAGGTGACCTACCATTCAGTGCTGTGTGTGATAGTCTGATGATCTTGTAAGTAAATGGTGAAAGGCCAAATCCTCAGATGGTGGTAGCTGGCATAACTCTGCTGACCTCAATGGAGTGGTGATTATTTACACGAGCTGGGGATCTGGTCTGAGGTTTCAGCTTTGGCTTTCAATTCTTTAGCTTTGATGGTCCACCTTAATCTTTTGCTAAATGTATTGTTTTGTAATTGCCTTACTTGTTGTCAAGGCTGTATGCCCACTTTGAACTTTAGGGTACAGATGTGGGGGCCTGCATGAAAACTTCTAAGCTTAACTACCCGCTTAGCTCTGGTTCCGCTGCCACCATTTCCCAATTAGATTCCCTCCCTGGGAAGCCCTGAGAAACCTTTCACCAATTCCCTGGTGAATACAGATCCAAACCCCTTGGATCTTAAAACAAGGAGAAATTAACCATCCCCCCTCCTTCCTCCCACCAACTCCTGGTGAACACAGATCCAATCCCCTTGGATCTAAAACAAGGAGAAATTAACCTTTCCCCCTCCTTCCTTTCACCAACTCCTGGTGAATACAGATCCAACCCCCTTGGATCTAAAAACAAGGGAAAATCAATCAGGTTCTTAAAAAGAAGGCTTTTAATTAAAGAAAAAGGTAAAAATCATCTCTGTAAAATCAGTATGGAAATTAACCTTACAGGGTAATCAAACTTAAAGAGCTCAGAGGACTCCCCTCTAGTCTTAGGTTCAAAGTACAGCAAACAAAGATAAACACTCTAGTAAAAGGTACATTTACAAGTTGAGAAAACAAAGGAAAACTAACACGCCTTGCCTGGCTATTTACTTACAAGTTTGAAATAGGAGAGACTTGTTTAGAAAGATGTGGAGAACCTGGATTGATGTCTGGTCCCTCTCAGTCCCGAGAACGAACACACTCCCAAACAAAGAACACAAACAAAAGCCTCCCCCCCTCCCCAAGATTTGAAAGTATCTTGTCCCCTTATTGGTCCTTTAGGTCAGATGCCAGCCAGGTTACCTGAGCTTCTTAACCCTTTACAGGGAAAAGGATTTTGGAGTCTCTGGCCAGGAGGGATTTTATAGTACTGTACACAGGACAGCTGTTACCCTTCCCTTTATAGTTATGACACTTGTTTTATAACAAATATACTTGATGGCAAGTTAGTATGTGTCATTAATGGATGAGGAGGTAGGATTTGGGGAGCAGCTAAGAGTATGTGTACACTGCAGTCAGATGTATGATTAAAACTAACATGGGCATAACCTCCCCTAGCTGCACACCAGTTAGCCTGGCAAAAAATAGTAATGAAGACACAACAGCCCGGGCTTCAGCACAGGTTCTACAAACCCAGACAGGAACCCTGGGTGTGTACTCGCATTACACCTCTGATTGCAGTATAGACATACAAGTTTGGATGGAAGTGACCGATCTGAGACTATTCTGGACATAGGCTTTCCTCTGTATCCTCCAGGCTGTGATCCCGGTTCCTGGGAGTGCCTTACATTTAAGACATTGAAGGTCTATAGTGAGCTAGATATCTATAAACCTTATTACAACTATGCTTCCAATCTACACTGTTTCAGTAGTTAGCTGGCACTTGTCAAAGTCCTGTCCCAGCATGGATTGGGCTCACTGTAAAAATTGGGATGGATTCTTTGAGTGTTCTGAAGCCCTGACGAAGAATAAAGAAGGATGGAAAAAAGGTCCTCACTCAGTGACAGATATAAATAAAGAAAAGCGACACTTACTACTTCACACCCACGATTTGCGAGCCTGGTTTCAGGACTCAGAAGTAGAACTGAGTGAATTGTGGATATTTTGGTTTGGGAGCTGAACCAAAAAAAATGGTTCAGACCAAACCAAAATGGAACTTTTTTGGTTTTCATCCCCAAACCAAAAAACTAAATGAGAAATTATTTTCAAGTCAAACAAAACATTTTGTTTCACCCAAAACAATTTTTTTTTCAGGTTTTCACTTTGGGTGTTTTTCACTTTTTAAAAAAAAATTAGCTGAATTTCGTAATAAAACACTGTTTTGCAACAAAAATGTGAGGCAGTTCATTCTGAAATTGTCAATGCATTGTGAACTATTCCAGGGTTGTTTTTGTTTTTTGGCTGAAACTATTCACACAATTAGCCCCAGATTTGTGAATTTTTACAGTGCCCCAACGCTACCGTTTTGGGGCTAAGTGTCTATTCACTGAAAAAAAATCACCTAGCTCTACTCAGGAGTTTCCCAATCTGCCTGACAGATTCCTGGTCCAGCATCCCATTGCTTATAATGCCCACACCACCCTATTCCAGACTATGGGCCTCTCCAGCTACCACAAACTGTAACTTGGTAGGAAGTGCCTCCACATGATTGCCTCCCTGCTCTAGCATTTGTGCGCCTGGAACGCAGTATTTCCACACTATGTTCCTCCTTCAAGATTGACCTACTCTTTACCCAAAGCCACCTAGACAATAGGACTGCAGAGTTCCATTGCTCTATTTTCATACATACACTGCAGTGTATGCACCTGGCCTGGGGAACTGTGACTGGATTTATGGGATAGGTGCCACAATGCACGGAAACAGCAGAGGCTGGAAGGAGGGCTATGTGAAGACATGCTGAAATGGCTGAAACCGGCTGGTTAATGTAAATACACAGGAGCACTTCAGGAACAAACAGCTAGAGTATATAACATAGAAATATTTTAGTCCTGAAAACAAAGACTTGTAATGAATATAGTTACGTAACCTTAGCTGGAAGTGGTGCTATCAGCTCTTCCTATAGTATCGTGTATTGTAGCATGTTAAGAGCGAGAGAGTGTGTAAACACGTTCAATGGTTTGCATTATGCTGTATTTTGTTTGTTCCACTGATTTTCTCCAGTAGTTCTGTCGGTCCCATGGATGTGCTTATACATCATGAGGGGCAGGGGCTACGCCTCACGCAAATGCCTGCAGATGTCATACTGAATGGCCAAAAGCTGCACTCATCTCCACTGCTTGAGAGTGCCTTGGTAGAGCCCGGATGCCTGAGGAGATGAGGAGCTTGCTGTAAATGGTGGTATAAAAATCGCATAGCTTGTGATGTTGGTTTTGTGCTTTGTTCTGTTGCTGAACTAACAGTCTCCTTGTCTCGTGTTTCCCACTAGGACCCAGAGATGGGCATGAGGTCGCTCTGAAGAAGAGTCTCAGAAGCTGGGACTAGATGGATCACTTGATAATTGCCCTGTTCTGTTCATTCTCTCTAAAGTATCTGGCACCAGCCACTGTCAGAAGACAGGGTACTGGGCTAGCTGGACCCTTGGTCTGACCCAGTGTGGCTGTTCTTCTGTCCTTATCTCTATTGGAGTCTCCCTGAGGACCAGCCAGTTTGCCCATCCCTTTTCTGTGTCCTGTACCTTTGTACATATGGGACCGCAGGGAAAGAGCAAGCAATGAGTGGATGCTGGAGCTCCAGGGAGTGGTAAGTAAAGAGCTAATTCTTACCTGAGGCATGTCCCTTTAGCTGTATTCTATATTTCAGGTCTCAGGAACTTCGGGGTGGAGGCTGAGGCAGCTGCATCATTGCCACAGAATCCCTATCCCCAGGGCATGTGGTGTGTATGCTTCCTAATAATTATTCTGTGTTTTTGGGGGCAGGGAGTGCACAGGTGATCGTCGCTGCTCTGTGCTCTCAGAGCTGCCACTGATGTGTGGGCAGGAGCAGTGCAGGAATGTGCTGGGAGCACCAATTGAAAAAGTAAAAGCTTCACTGTCTGTGCTTCCTGTCTACACTAGTATTTCAAAGGCTTGAACAAGACCCGGGTGAGAACTGGTGCCACTCTCCTGGTGTGACCTCTTAGGAGTATGTCCCTTTGGATAGAGCATCCTAGATGCCTGGATTGGTAGTGTGATCGCCAACATAGTCTGGTGAAAACGGAACTTTTGTTAGACGTTAATATCAACCTGACACTGGTACAGGGCCACAGCCAGAGCACGCGGGGACAAGAAGCAGAAAGTAGGGTTGCTATGTTAATTGCTCAATAGCATCCCACCCCATTGTATCTCATTGCTTCATTTCACTCGTGTCGTGCTGTTCCAATAGCTGTTGCACGGATCTAGGAATCGCAGGTGCCTGATTCAAAAAGGCCTGATGGATCCGCTGCTTCCTGGGCCAGGATGTGAGGGAGCCATATGAGGGAGAATTTCAGAGCTGATCATAACGAATGACTTCAGATCCACAGACGTATTAGAACTACAGGAGGTGATGAATTACAGGTTAAGAAACCACAACAGGAATATGTTGTTTCCTGCAGTCTGGAAATGAGCCGCAATTACTAGGAGCATGCATGACTTTTAAACAGGCAAGTCCAAAGGGATGTAAGAGGAATGTAAATAAGTGATGCACATAGATAGAAATGGTTAGCAGAGAACGGAGCCAAGTTTAATGGAAACAGAAAACCTGAGGACAAAAGCACATTTTTTTTAAAAGTATGTGTGTTTAACCAAGAAGATTGTTCCCTTCTCCCTTCATGGTTTAATAAAAACTCCAAATGGTGAAAAGGTAAGAGCTGACGGAGCAGCTCCAGCAGACATGCTGTGGGTGGGGTGGCCAAGGCATTGTGCCCTGCCTGATCAGGCCCCAAACGGGCAGCAAATCCTTAAGAGTGTCTGTTTGTAAGAATATTTTATCTGGCGTTTCACTGTCCTCTGAGCAGGGATGTCATGATGATAGGCACCAATCTTAGAAACAGGTGGATAGGCAGAGATGTATCCTCAGACACCAGAATCTTGCCCAGAGGCCATCCTGCCTTCACTTACTTTCATATTTCCACCATTGTTCCTCTGACCTTTCTCTGTCTGACTCCCCATTCCTTTCATTTCAGTCCATCTACTCCACCCCCTTCCTCTCATCCTCTTCTCCACCTCCCCTCTCTCTCTGCAATTCCAGTTTCAAAAAGCTCAGTCTTTAACAGCCCCACTGGCCCATGGGCAAACACCAAGTGGGTGGCTTATTGAACCGTTGTTTATATGAAAGTAGCTGTTGGAAATAAATTAGAGTTGAATTCAAGCCTCCAGAGGCAAAGTGCATTAAAACACTACGCTGCCCGTATCTATCAAGCAGCAAAATAATTGAACTTGCACCAGCGGGTGTGCAGGTGTGATTTACACTGCTCTGATATCCCATAGAGACCATGCAGTGCAGTTATATCAGTCTTCAATGCAGGCTCCTAAATTGCACCCCAAATTCTCCTCATTTTTGACTGCCCCCGTTTTGCATTGCTCTTTGCCCCTGGTCAGTGGGCAAAGCCGTGGGGTTGGGAGCGGTGGCAGCAAAAGGAAGGTTGGCTCTGTGTGTTAATTTTTTCAATGTAATAAAAGAGGACGATGGAAGGGGTGAGCTCAGCAGAAGCCTTGCTGTGCTGAGTGCAGGGGTCCTGTGCTCAGGGGAATGGAAGGAATGGATTGACAGAAGGGATGCTCCCCAAGGAAATTCTCATGCTTCCTTTAGAAATACGTAAGAGCAGCCGCTCACAGTAATTGGAGCAAATGTAAATGAGGGAAAATTGCTGATGAAGCAAATCTGCTGAAGAACAAGATGCCACAAAGGTCTCTGAAATTGCTGCACACGCTTGCTGGGCTGCCACGCAGGAAAGAAAACGTCATGCTAGTGAAAAAGCCATAGTAGAGCTGGAATAAAGAAATATCAGAATGAACATGAATGCACAGAAATAGGAAAAACATTCTATCCCTTCCATGCTGCCGTCTTCGTTTCTATTGTGTTCTCTATCGCCTCTTTGTGCTTTCGGTCTCTATCACTCCTTCCTTCTCCCACTGCTGCTCCCAAAATCTTTCACTCTCTAAGGGCTGGTCTACACTGAAAAGTTAGGTCGATCCACCTGTGTTGTTCAGTGGCGTGAAAAATCCACACCCTTGAGCGATGTAGCTAAACTGACCCAATCCCAGATGTAGACAGTGCTAGGTCGACGGAGGAATTCTTCCATTAATTTAGCTACCACCTCTTGGGGAGGTGGATTAACTACTGCGATGGGAGAACCCCTCTGTTGCTGTAGTGAGGGTCTACACTGAAGCAGTACAGCAGTGCAGCAGCTGTGCCACTGTAGTGTTTTAAGTGTAGACATGGCCTCAATCCCCTTCTTGTCTTTTCTACCCATCTTTTCAATCATCACCATTTGTTGCCCAGCACCCACAGCCAACCATCTGCTCCCAAAAACATCCCCATGCCTAGTCTCCTACTGGCAGAACCAGGACTTGATCCCCATTTTTCTGACTCCCAAGCCCATGCTTAATGTACTAGACAGTGTTTGCCTTTCAGCTGCTGTTGATATGAGAAAGGGATGAGAATCCTGTTTTGGTTTGTCCAGTTCAATTTCTGCGGGGAGGAAGGGGTATAAAGTGCTTCCTAAAAGTCCAGAGAAGAGAGTAGCTTAGATACCTACAGTTTATATCACCTCTGTGTCTTACAACCTTTCTTACAATGTAAGTGATTGCTTGCTTCTGATCTTGCCATCACATTAGCAGCTTCACATATGTCCTCAAAAGGTCCCTTATGTGGTAATGTGATCCACTCTTACGGGGTGACTGGTTTAAATGATAATAGACCACATGCTACTCTTTTTAAATTCTTTGATAATAAATAAAGCCTTGTGGGTTAAGCATGCAACATCCTAACCCTGACAGTGCTTAATTTGTGCCAGGATTTGCCAGGACTGAGCCCTGGCACCTCTAGGCTTGGCAGATTATAGCCCCAGCATCTCTGGACTGGCTGCATCGGTTATGAATGTAAAAACATTGTTTGAGCCCCGACACCTAATTGCTTGCACCCCAGCACCTTTTTCATTACAAATCAAAGACTTATCCTTCATATCTGACAAAATCCATTGATTACGACTTGTCTACACAGGTATAAAGAGATACTGCAGAACAGAGTCATTGTTTTGAAATAAAGTCATTTTTATTCCAGAGTAGAGTGTTGTCCACATGGGGCAATTATACTGGATTAGCTATAACACCATGGTTATTCCATTATAGCCATGCTGGTCAATTTCCCATGTAGACAAACTCCTAGATCAGGGGTCGGCAACCTTTCAGAAGTGGTGTGCCACGTCTTCATTTATTTACTGTAATTTAAGGTTTTACATGCCAGTAATGCATTTTAACGTTTTTAGAAGATCTCTTTCTATAAGTCTATAATATATAACTAAACTATTGTTGTAGGTAAAGTAAATAAGGTTTTAAAATGTTTAAGAAGCTTCATTTAAAATTAAATTAAAATGCAGAGCCCTCCTGGACCGGTGGCCAGGACCCGGGCAGTGTGAGTGCCACTGAAACTCAGCTCGTGTGCCACCTTTGGCACGTGTGCCATAGGTTGCCTACCCCTATCCTAGATTCAGTGATGAATACTGCTGCCACCAAGAATATTTCTGCTTTTAAAAAAACAAGTGCCATGAGGGAGGGAATGAAGAGTGCTTGATAGAGCTGTGTAAAGTTTTCATGCGTAAGCCTCCAGAGACTTGAATTCAACGCTTGTTTAGTTCAAACATGTACTGTCTCTTCACCCAGTTGAAACTTGCTCACAGCCTAAACCCACTGTAGAATCTGGCTGTGTTCTGCAGTGTCAGTTTATATGAAAGGCCTCGTAATGGAATAACAGGGTGTCTCTGGTCAAGATTCAAATGTATTTGCAAAGTTGTCAGTTTCTAACTAGTACTCACCATCCCGGTGTCATAAAATTTACACACACAATTACCATCCTGTCCTATTCACCCCCACCTCACCCCCCACCCAGAGAACTTTCATCAGTTGCCAATAATTAATCTGATACTCAGCAGTGTCTTTCCTGAGAAGTGAACAATTGTTGAATTTGGAGTGCGGGGGAATGGGGTTATCATGCTAGTAAATTTACTTGTTCAAATGCATGGACTTACCCTCGTCTGATCTAGGGAAAGCTAACAACATTATGCTTGTGTATTAATCACACCTGTCACACTATATAAATTATGACAGACGGTTTAAGCTCCAGCTCTTTTATTTTTTATGTTTCAGTCACCAGTGTCTATAAAAATAGGTTGTAGCAGTGTCAGTTTGAATAGTAAAATTGAAAGTAACTGCATGTCTATAAGACTCATAAATGCCTTCCTGGAACTTTGGTTATTACATGAGTTTAAGGCTAATGTGACTAAAATCATGGGACAAATCCAGCAGTGGAATATATGGTGGTGTTCGTGTAACCCACTGATCGTGTGTGTCCCCCACCCCTGCTCTGTGCCCTATCCAGAGAAGATGTGAGCTTGCTACAGTTTCTGAGTCCAGAAGCTGCTCTTCGAGCTCAAGCTGTTGTGCGCACTGAAGGGGTATTTGCCAAGGGTTACCACTTGAGTGATATGCTGGGTGTAAGCAGGCAAGTTGTTTAACTGACCTTTGGTTTGCACACCCCGGTGAACACCAGTGTGGTTTAATTTATGGTTCTGTGGTATTCTGTGAGGACCAAATTCAGAGCTGGACTCAATTTGCATAACTCCCAGTGAGATCAAAGAGAGTTGTTCCCTTTAATACCGGGACAGAATTTGACCCTGGGTGTGGTTGGGGATGGTGCAACATACAGTAAATTGTGGGTGGGCGGGTGGGTGTGGCACACATCATCTTTACCTTACACCCTCATGTTAGCTGCTTTTCCTACTACAGCCTCCCTCCCACCCTGGGTGTGCAAACACCCTGACTTTGCACACCCATACTGAATGTCGAATCAGGGACACTTACACTGCTTGCACTTCACACCCACCAATCCTAGCTGATCCCCAATGTGCCATTGATGCCACCATTTACATCTCCACTGAGTTGGGTCCACTGACTTCCACGAGAGCCTAGGTAGCCTTGGGCTTAGCAAATCATTTGAGACCTGGGAGCTGAAAGCATTGTAGGAAGGCCTAGAATGAGCGAGCTGCAAATACACATTGCTGTTGTCTTTTTGTTACACAGTGTTGTCCTCTGTAGGTTGGTGAGGCTCATGGAACAACTTCACCATTTCACTTGGCATCTTCACCCCCCCTTTCCAAGTGCTGGTTTTTTTTTTAAGGGGGGGGGGAAACCCTTCACAAAAGGAGATACTATAGCAAATGACGAGTGTAAGATTTCTGCCTCATTACTCATAAATTAGTCATAAGGTTGCTTCGGGCACTGGTACGTTTCCCATCTAATGAATGAATGTGCTCTTGTGTTCATAAGGCAGCAAAATACATTGTAAAAACTACATCAAGGAACTAGAACTACCAAATCATCCAAATGGCAATTTCTAGTAACTGCCAACAATCTTTAGGTTTAATGATCTCCATTAACACTTTCCCTAATGGCAGATTTAATAAAGAGCTCTTCATAAACACCAGAGAGCTTCACATGATAAAATATAAATGACCAAGAAGAAGAAGAGTTGGCACTAGGAAAGAAAATGGGTAGAATTAAAAAGTGTTAAGCTTTGTTTTACATTCTCTTTCTAAGGGCGTTTTCTGTATACACCGTAATGAAATGCAAATTTCAAATGCACTTTACTTTGAGTATATTTCAGTAGGCTAGAATAAATGAATACACGAAACACATCTTATAAACAGAGCTAAGATACATCTGTAGTTTAGTCTCACCCGTTTTATGAAGCTTCTGAATTTATACAAAGAACATGCTAATTCTACAGCTACTGAGTCCTTGAATTCTATAGTCAAAGATCTGTGTTCAAATGTCTCTTTGTGCTTCAAGGTTGTTGCAGTGAGTTTTTCAGTTTAGGCAAAACGTTACACAGCTCCAGTAATATTAGAATAAGATCTATAAAACCCTGTTGCAATCACAAACAATCTGCTAGCATATGTATCTCTCCTGAGAATGCTGCAGGCAATCTGTTTAATAATACAGTATTTTTAATAGACCCAATTATATGTTCCCAAGGAATACATCAATATAGTATTGCATTTGATTAATATGGAATGCAATGAATGGTATAGTCTGCACTCATTGAGAGCAGACCAAACTACATGGAGAAATACAATAGAACCTCAGAGTTACGAACACCTTGGGAATGGAGGTTGTTCATAACTCTGAAATGTTCATAACTCTGAACAAAACGTTATGGTTGGTCTTTCAAAAGTTTACAACTGAACACTGGCTTAATACAGCTTTGAAACTTTACTAGGAAGAAGAAAAATGCCTGTTTCCCTTATTTTTTTTAGTAGTTGTATGTTTAACACAGTACTGTATTGTGTTCACTTTTTGGGGGTGGGGGAGCGGGGGGTCTCTATTGCTGCCTGACTGTGTACTTCCAGTTCCAATGGAGGTGTGCAATTAACTGGTCAGTTCGTAACTCTGGTGTTCGTAACTCTGAGGTTATACTGTAGTTATAATGAAGCTTGTGATTTGGGTTAAAATAATGTTTTACTTTTCTGAACTACAAGCAAATGAAGACACGTTTCTCTTAGTTTTGATTTCATGATTTGGGGCCAAGCCCTGACCACATCGAAGTCCAGTGTTAAAACTCCCATTGACTTCATTTGTCTTCTGTTGAATATAGGTTTCTTTATTCTGGTGAGTGTCGTGGAATATTTTACCCCAAAATGTATAGGATGACTCTTTCTGGGTTGTTCGTTGTAGCTTCTAATGCTTGAGTATCCCGGTCCAGTAAAGCATTTAAGCACATGCTTAGCTTTAAGTATGAGTAGTCCCCCCTAAAGTCAATGGTACTATTCACATGCTTAAAATAAAGCACATGCTTTAGAGCAAGGATCCACACGGCAGGTAAACAAACCAGCCCGGCCCAGGGGGCTTACCCTGGCAGGCCACGTGCCAAAGGTTGCCAGTCCCTGCTTTAGAGCTGTGCTGGATCAGAGTGCTCAGTAGTTTGTAGCACTGAACCAGGGCCGGCTCTAACTTTTTTGCTGCCCCAAGCAGCAAAAAAAAGCGCCGCCCCCCCCCCCCCGCCCCGCCCCCCCCCCCCCCCCGCGCCCCCCCCCCCCCAAGCGCCCCGCCGCCGGAGCACCCCCCCCCACGGAATGCCGCACCGCGCTCCCCCCGCCGCCCCTTACCAGGTGCCGCCCCAAGCATGTGCTTGGTTGCCTGGAGCCAGCCCTGCATTGAACCCTAAAACAACCCAAAGTTAAAGACTCCATTCAAGTTTTCTAGTATATTTGCTTACACCCATGTGCCCCCAACAAATGGGCTTTCGAATATCAAATGCAATTTATCCGGGGGTCCATCATCGACTTCATTTGAACCTCCTGTGTTCGAGAAGGGCAGGTTAGGAAGAGATTGCTGATTTACAATTAGTAAGAGTTGAATAAAAGGGAACCATGTTATATGGAAAATGTAAAACCTCTAAAACTTGTTTTATTTAACATAGGTGTATTTTTAATGAACATTTTTGAAACCATTTTTTTCATTCCCTTTGTTCTGATGGGAAAAATTCCACTTTTTAAAAAAATCCCCAACTGGAAAAAAAAAAAGTTTATTGGAAGAAAAGTTTAAAAAAAGGAAGAATGAGCTTTTTTCCCAGTTTCTCTAACTGTGCTCCATTTTTCCAGCCATTTGGAGCCTCTAGCCAACCAGAGAGGGTGAGCACAGCTAAATGCCTGGAAGATCCGTGTATGGAATAAGAATGTTGCAAATGTTCCTAATGAATTCTGCATGTTCCTATAGTGACTCCTGTGCTCTATACTGAAATGAACTCGGTTTTAGGCCGCACCAAAGCTCCACATGTAATTTCCACTATTAAAGTTTCTCTTCTGTGTAAGCAGCTGGAGTTTACACACTGCTTTGAACACTGTAAAACGTACAAACTTGCCTTGCTTCTGGGGTTTGGATTTACTGGTAATTCAAACAAAATAACAAAACACTTGGCTGTTCTTGGCTCAGCCCCTAGTCACCTCTGCCTCTTTGAATGACATGTCAACCTACTCTCATCTTGGTCAGAGTTTAAAAGATACACTTGCTACTATGAAACAATAATAACTACGCTGCAGCTGTGTGCAGGGTTCAAGACCCTGGCATCAAGAGGACTCAAGTGACGGGCTTGCATTCTTTAGAGAATACTATCTTATTTTATAACATGTCTTTGAAGGACCGGCTCCTGCAATGAATAAACACAGGTACAGTATGAGATTAGAAGGGAAAAATTGTACTAGCATATGAATTATTTTTACCTTTACAAAATACATAAATGATGTAGTTTTACTGCCTCTAGTCTGAGACTAAAATGTTCAAAAAACCTGTGATTTGCCCAATAAATCTGTTGCCTTTCCATATAGTTCTTCAACCTATTTTTATTGATTTTGTTGATATCTAATTTTAATTCTCTGCAGCACTAAAATAAATATTTCAGCACCTCATTGTCAGCTCTCAGATTAGCTGCTTGTTTTCTAGGGTGTGTTTGAATGATAAGCCAGTTCTTTCCGAAATAAAAGTGGGTCAGCCAGACCTAGAAACACCCAGGGAAATGATTCTTGTCAAATCTCTACCTCTTTGTTGTACTTGGAAGTGTACTTAAGGTATCCTGTTGTGCAGCGTTGTTCCCGGTGTGGAATTGGAGTCACCCCCGTTATAACTAAATATTACATCTCCAGGCAATGGTTCATTCAAAAGAAACAAGCCAGAACACTGATGGTTTCATGCTCATGCTTCCAACTTCACAAGTGTACCAGGCTTGAGGCCAACCTCTCTTCTAGGGGCCAAGAGGACGCCTTTAGAGGATTGCAAGGCATCTTTCTCCTGTGACCTCCCTGCCCACAATGTTGTGAGGGGTGGTATTCAGCTTGTCTGGAACAGAGCCCTTCTTTTGAGATGTGCGAGGAGAATCTCTTTGCCATTACTCATGACTGGTTGCCTGAAAAGGAAATGTGCACGCTATAGTCCAGGCAGATCAGCTCACTCAGACACATGGGCTGTGTCTACTCCCTCCCCTCCTGTACACTTGGTTGGTTTCTGCTCCTGGAACTTCCATGTGGAAGGCCAGACCCTGCAGAGCTGTGCCTGCTGCTCTGATGCTGTGGGAGATCACGCCTGGCTAAATAAGCCCCTCGAACAGCACCAGTCAACTTCTCTCACAAGCATAGTGCAGAGCAGAATCTCTCCTCCCTGTGGCCTCTTGGAAAGAGGAGAGAGACACTTTACCCCTCCCTGTCTGCCGTCTCCTCTTCTCTGGCCCTCTGTGGTGGGGCTGGTGAGGAGAAAGAGGTGAGTGAAGCTTCCTTTGATTACACCTCTTCCTTCCAGGCTGGCAGGTGAGGCAAGGGAAGGTTCCCCCTCAGGTTATGCTCCTTCTTCCTGACCCTTGATGAGAGAGAGAAAGTCCTGTCCCTGCTGGCTACCCAGCAGAGAATCATAGAATATTAGGGTTGGAAGGGACCTCAGGAGGTCATCTAGGCCAACCCCCTGCTCAAAGCAGGACCAATCCCCTGACAGATTTTTACCCCTGATCCCTAAATGGCCCCCTCAAGAACTGAACTTACAATCCTGGGCCTAACAGACCAATGCTCAAACCACTGAGCTATCCCTCCCCCGTCAGGCCTTCTGTGTATTACATATAGTGCACTTAGAAGGAGGAAAGAGTGAAGGTTACTCATTCACATCCCCAGGCTCCCTCCACTCCTCATCTCTCCTTCCCAGCCATTCCCACTCCGAAGTGCCCCTGTGAAGGTAGGTGGTAGGGGGCCCTTAACTGAGGGCTGAGATGCTGTGGGGTTAGGGTTCTGAGTTTTTTCAATTGTATCTGCAAAAATGGGAGGGCTGCATTTTTTGAGTCCTTGTATCTGTCTTTTAGATGTTTGATGCTGGATTTTTGCCATGTGTTAGCATGCTAAGAGAGGGGAATGGAGGACTCAGTATTGGAGGGCTGGGGTAGATGAGAACAAAACAGAAAATCCTCTCTACCCCTTGATGCTCCAAATTGCCTTTATTTTCTTGCAAAAGCTGTTGGTACGTGACACCTGGGCCTTACTCCAGTTTAGATGCATGCTGCTGTGTCTCTACTTTATGGCAACAAGGAATAGTCTGCATCTGCTACCATTGTTTCCTATGCCCACTGCAGCACAGTGTGTCTGCCCAAGTAGTGACTTACCCAGCATTCACTAAGCTTTGCTCTGCTTGTCACAGAACCTGCTTTACTAGCAGAAAAAAGACTTTTCTGTACTGAACAACTGTGGCATAAAATGCCTTGTCAAATCTTCACATCCCACCCTGCAAGCTTTTTCCACCCTGTAACTCAGTGCAGTGCAAAATGAAGGCAGAATTGCCTGTTCATAGTAATGGTCCTCACTCCACAGGTATTATACGCTTCCATAAAGAGAAATGGGATGAATATTTTCACTCAGGCATGTGAGTAAACATCTCCTTCTGGGGAGAGCAGTTTGCTTGCTCCGTACCTTTATAATAAGGGTATAGCCACTGCGTACTAGGACCAAGCAAAGTAGACTCTGTCCAGTTATTAGCAGAGTCTAGAGTCCATAGCTATCACTCCCCTAAGCACTCATTTCTATCTCCTGTAATGTATTTGCATACTGAGAATTGTCAGGTAGAAGCGGACCTTCATCTGTAACGGGTCCCAGTCTCGTAAACTACTACTTGTGTAAGTATTTCCACTGACGTCCCTGGTACTACTTGGGCAAGTATGTCACTACTAGTGTGAGTAAAGGTTTGCAGGGTTGAGCCCTGAGTAGCAAAGTCTTTGCCCACACGAGCTGCAGTGGGAAGTATTGTAATTAGATGCCAGAGAAGCGTGCAGCTTCTAAACCAATGTCTGGGGCAGGTCCAGAGAAATTTGCAAATCCAGAGAAAGCAGAGGCTAGCAATGACTCCATGTCTGCCAGTGACTTTGAGCACTGGAAAGGAAGCACTTGTGGTGACTTAGAGGTGCTATGTGATCCTTCACGTCCATTCACACCCAATATCCCAAATTACATTTCTGAGAAAACACTGGACCAGTCTCTTTCCCCTGAATGAACCGCTATTCCTATTTCAGGGTTGAACTGGAGTGGAAATGATACCTTCATATCCAGAATATGAGACAAACTGAACTTGATGAACCATTAAATTAACCCATTTCCCATTTGACACCTTTCAGTGACTGAGTTGATATTGTCAAGGACACAAATCTGAGCGGAAACACTAGAACTCCTGATTCTTTCTCATTTCCCCCCTTTCCTTAGAGTGGAGCTCTTCTCTGAAGAAAGACTGTGTAAAAATGGCACCATCTTTCTTGACAAATCTGCTTTCGGTGTGTGCTCAGAGCCATATCTCGCAGCTTTAGTTACTAAAATAAGATTTTACTGCTTTTGCTCCTGTTTCCTCTTAGCATTACAGAGCCATCATTGCTGGGGGAGAGCGGATTGGATTCTACTCCTTCTAACTCAGCAAAGGAACTATTTACTGGCTCTCAATCTGTGCAAACGCTTCGAAGGCAGCAGGATTTAGGCAGATATTTTTGTAGATGGGGGCTCAATCTGGGGTCTAATTTGTCCTATGGAATCTTTATTTCTGGATAGAACGTATGAAAAGCTAAACTTCCACTTGACTCCCACAGTGTAGATTATGAGCTAGTGAGGTTAGCAGTTAGTTTACAGCTAAAGATGTTTTTCTGAGTGCATTTGTTATAGAAATCAGTGAGAATGATCAGCTACGGAACTCCAATGCCATTATTACAGTCACTTTTCAGAGCAGACCCACACTTCCAGGTATCTTTCTTGATTGATCAATAGGAGATCAATGTAAAACATTTTGATTCCCCTGAGTCACCCTCATTTTATTTTATCACCATTTGTAAAGGAAAGGTGGCCCATTATTGTTCTTTCAAGTCACTGATCAAACAGAGGCAGTTTCCTCCTAAAAGCATCTGTTATGTCTATATGCACGGAGAGAATACCCAAGGATTTCGACATTGCTTACATTACTCACAATTGGTGATGCTGGGAAGGAAGCCTGATAAAAAGTGTTACAAATAGAAAGTATTCTGCACCTGAATGAACATCCTAGACTTGGTCATCTTTTCAAATTTGATCTGTAATCCTAGCAACAATCTTAATTTTTTTTTTAAACTGGCCCCATGGAGACATTTGCATTTAAAATCACAGGATTCAAGTATTTTTTTTTTCTTCAGGATAAACTTTGAACCAACACTTTCAGATTTAAAATAAGTGCTGACTATTCAGAACTGACTGGAAACTCTATTAGGCAAGTGGTTTGTTTTCTCTTCCGTTAGTTATGATCATTGCCATTTATAGGGACTCTTCTTAGTTGTCCTCAGAAGAAATACTCCTGTTGAAAGTTAACTGCATGCATCTTAGATCAACATGAGCCAAGCAGCGCAGATTGTGGGATTTTTATTTTTTAAGTTTCTTAACAGGCTACCACTTTGTCAGGTATTATCATAAGAATAAATGGCAAATTGCCAGACTGCTGCACTGAGCAAGGCAATGTGGTCTCAGTAGTTTTTAAGGAAAACCAAACTGGAGTGTACTCTACTGATTCTTTCATTGAGTTAGAAAACCCATTTACTGAATAATTGGAAGCTAGAGGAAGAGGTTTTATGCTAAGTGGTTCTTCGTCTAGCTCAACATTTCAAAAGCACATTCATCTGAAGAGGAAACGATTGCTTATGAGTTATCCTGGGGCTTTTAGGGAGCTTTTTTGTTTATTGGTGTTCCCAGCTTGGCTGCACCACTTTGCTGTTTTTCTGAAAATCAATGAATAGCTCCAAACACTTCACAAGACTTCACTAGTTTTTTCATCATTCATGTGTTAAATGATCCTCGACAAGATGAAAAGCAGCATGGTCTAGTGGTTAGGCTACTGGACTGGGACTTAGACAGGGATTCAATTCCTAGATCTGCCTCTAACCTGATGCGTGACCTTGGGCAAGTCCCTTCATCTGCTTCCTCTCCTTCCCTTTGTCTGTCGTGTTTAGTTTGGAAGCTCTTTGAGACAGGAGAAAGGCATTTGTACAGCACCTAGCACAACGTGGCTCTGATCTCAGTTAGGGACTCTAGAGTTATGTCTACACAGCCCATGGCAGCGAGCCTCCCAATCTGGGTCAACGGACTTGAGCTTGCAGTAGTGCTCTAAAAATAGCTGTGCAGAAAGCGCTTTGCCATTGGCTTGGGCTCTAAAGCCCATCCCTCTCCTTACGTTTCAGAGCTTGAGCTCCAGCCTGAGCTGCAACTTCAAATCGCTGTCTACACAGCTATTTTTAGAGTACTTGCAAGAGCCCCACAAGCCCCAGTCTATAGACCCAGGCTGGCTGCTGTGGACTGTGTAAATGTACCCGGGGTGCTTGTCCTTTTGAGTGCCGGCTGGGATGTGGGCGGGCGCTAGCCCACTGCTAAAAGCCCCTCCCCCAGCCTAGGGAGGAGCTACTGGACCCAGAACCCAACCAAGTTCAGGGGACAACAAAGGCAATAAGGGGAGCAGGCGTGGGAGTCAAAGGGCCAAAACTAGGGAACCAGAAGGGGACACCAAGCAGAGAACCCCGGACAGTGCCTATTGCTCCTCAAAGGCATTGAGAGAGCCGGCGGACGCTGCCCAAAGGAACTCTGCCCGGATACGTGAGTGGATAAAAGAATGAAAGACGGCCCCTCAGTCGCAGGCCTCCTTCCCCTCAACCTCCTCTCCCTGGTGTTACGAATGGCCACCTTGGCCATGGCCAGGAGGAGGCTGATGAGGCAGTCTTGTGACTTCGTGGGGACTCGGATTGGGTGTGAGTAAATAAACAAGTGCTGGGGAAAAGTGCAGCCAGAACCTCAATAAGAGGTTCTGGAGGAGCCGGAAGAGGAGCTGCAGCCTGGTGCACTGAAGGTACACGTGCGCCAGGGTCTCCCTCATGCCACAGAAGGGACAGAGGTGAACCACGCCAAGTACACACCCGTGCTCACGGCAGCATGTAGGAGTCGCCAGCTGATATCCCCGGCAGGCCATGGGACTAAGATGGAATATAAGCTGGCCCACCGGGGTTCCCCACCCTCCACTGCTGGTAAAAGGTCCCGCCAACCCTGGGTGCTTGTCACAGGGTAGGTGGTCTCTGTGGCTAGACTAAGCCCAGCCCCCTGGACTGGAGCAGGTGAGTCTAACCCAGCTAATTAAAAAGGGCTGGGCTCCACCTGGGCCTATAAAGGGTTGCTAGTGGGCAGCTGGAGAGGGGGAAGGACTGGGACAGGCTGAGTCATGGGTAGCAAAGACTACACTGGGTTGGAGCGGAGCTAACTCCTGTGGTGGGTCCCTGGAGTAAGGGGGCCAGGGAAGCAACCCTGTAGCTGCAGCTCCAACAGGGGAGCAGAGCTGGAGGCGAGGAAGCTGCCAGGAGCTGGAGTGCTGGAGACGCCTGGGAGGGGTGGCCCTGAATCCTGAGGGCCAGGTATTGAGTTAAGACTGTGCTCTGTTCGTTAACCTTTGTTATAGGAATAAACCTCCATGACTGAGGCTAGGGGTGGTCCCCGGTGACACTGCTCCTGTAATACTAATAATAGGTTAGTTCAAATTTAGCAGCCAATTTAACCCATGACACCTGTGGAGTAGTGGTGTAGCCTGCTTAATTTCTTACTATTGAATGCTGACAGCTTGTTTCAAGGCTAACGCTGAAGCTTTGATCTGTGTGTATTGCATATGCTGCTAGACTGGAAGTGATCTGATTATGTTCATGAAGAACTGTGCATGCTACATTTTCAGTCTCAGAATAATACCCCCTTTGGACATTGTTTTAAAAAATACCTTTGATTTCCTCCCCTTTCCGCCTTGATTGTTAACTGCTGCAAGCACTTGCTACTGGCTTGTTGCAATGTTCTCATCCTCACACTTTGTATTCTTGGAACCAGGTCAGTAGAAATGTGTTGAATATGCCAGGAAATGCAGCAGGGGGCCTGAATCTCATTTACCGTGACTTTATTAATAAAATCTCTCAGTGATGTGCATGCTAAACAAATACTGGAAAATCTACTTAATCAAAAAGAATATATGAACAAAGCAGTGTGAGCAGAAAGGTCCATATCAAAAGGCTTTTGCAGTAGGCTGCTCTATCACGTCCAGTTCCTTTGCTGTAAAGCCCCCGCACCAGGGGCCCAGAACGTGGGTACTGGTTTCCCCTGAGAGCAGCATCCGCTCTGAAAACCTGGAAGCGCTGATAGTATGGGCCTCATCCTGCCTGGTAAGACGTGCAGAATCAGGACCTTAATGATATTCTCTGTCTTGTCACCACTCCCTCAGTTAGTGGGAAGCAGGAGCCTCCTCCCAGGCCATACAACACAGGTCACCTCCTGGTCTAAAAACCTTTGTTTAAAGAAGGGCTTTCTGCAGTCCTAGAAGCTGTTCTTTGAGTGAAATTCACCCCCATGCAGAGGGCAGCCTGAGGCCCGTGCATCCCATAACTCCTACTTGAACCCTCAAATTAGGGCTTAAATTGTGGATAGTCCTTTTCTGGCTCCTCACGGAACTGAATTTCACCCACAGGGCATGTTTATATTGTTGATGGCGGGGGAGATTTTTTTAAACAATGTATTAGCTGATGCATTTTAGTGAAGTGGTGTTTAAAAAATGTGTTGGCACCTAGTGGAGATGGGGTTTAACATTCACCCACAGCTGGTTGGGGTCTTCCTATTACAAAAAACGAAAGACTTACAAGGTGACTTATCTGGTTATAAGGATTTTGATTTTAGCTGTAGCCTTCATTGATCAGGAAATAATGAGGTATGCATTTAAACTCTTGGTGCCAGCAGTTATACTACCTTGGGCTGTACACTTGTCTGAGCTCCTCAGAAGATGAGCAGCATTCAGCCTGGTCAGGACTGGCCTGTAGCATCTCCATGGAAAACCAGAGTGCTGCAGGAAGCAGTGTGTGGTCTTCAGTAAGCGATACTCTTCTTTCTGAGTCAATTCTGAAATGTTGGCCCATCATAGCATTAGGGGACACTGTGCTTCTGGAAGGGTCACCTATGGTGCAGAAAACTTTGGGAATTAAAGATCCTAATTCAGATATCCTTGCACAGTTCCTTTCTGGCAATTCAATTACCTACCTCCGTGCTCCTCTGCAGGTTTAGCTGAAGATGGTTTTGTTACATGTTGCCCTGAAGTGGTGTGCAGTGTGGCTATGCGGTGTTACATGGCTGCAGTGTTTCCTAAAGAGTTAGGGGCACTTCAGTGATCCATTTCTTGTATGTGTTGCATTTGGGGGGATCTTGGAGTGAAATGTACTTGAGTCGTCATTACTGAGATCTGATGAAAATAACCAATACAGTGTGTCTTCAAAATATTCATCTACTGCTGATTCACATTCGAGGTAGGTGGGGTCTGAAATAGTTCCTTGGAGGGTGCATCTGGTACATAATTCATCAAGATAGTTAATGCCACAGAGGGAGTCATTAACTAATTTTCTTATTGATGGGTATTGGGGTAGCGTCCAGGAGCCCCAGTCATGGAGCAGGACCCATTGTCCCTGGTGCTGCACTAGCACACAGTCCCTGCCTCAAAGAGCTTATGATCTAAGTATAAGGGTACGTCCAGACTATCCGCCGTATCGGCGGGTAGCAATTGATTTATCGGGGATCGATATATCGTGTCTCGTTAAGACGTGATATATCGATCCCCGAACGCACTCCCCATCGACTCCGGAACTCCACCAGAGCGAACGGCGGTAGCGGCGTCGACAGGAGAGCCGCAGCCGTCGATACCGTGCCGTAAGGACGGGAGGTAAGTCGGAATAAGATATGTCGACTTCAGCTACAGTATTCCTGTAGTTGAAGTTGCGTATCTTACATCGACACCCCCCCCCCCCAGTGTAGACCCGGCCACAGGCAAGACAAGACAACAAACTGACAGATGGAGGAACATCAGACCTATCCACTTCTTCCGCTGCTTCAAAGTCCTTTCTAGGCAGGGCCGGCTCTAGGCACCAGCAAAACAAGCTGGTGCTTGGGGCGGCACATTTTTAGGGGCGGCATGGCCGGCGCCAGAATGCCGCCCCAAAAAATGTGCCCCGGCCGCCCTAGCTCACCTCCGCTGCTGCTGCCACGGCGTGCGAAACAGCTGATTCTTGCGCCGCTACTCGCCCTCCCTCCCAGGCTCTCAAGCCTGGGAGGGAGGGGGAGCAGCGGCGCACGAATCAGCTGTTTCGCGCTCCGCGGCCGCTTGGGATCTCCCCCTCCCTCCCAGGTTTGAGAGCCTGGGAGGGAGGGGGAGAAGCTGCGCCCGCGCCGCAGCCACTCGGAGTCTCCCCCTCCCTCCCAGGCTCTCAAACCTGGGAGGGAGGGGGAGATCCC
>NC_048304.1:28637228-28823327 GCF_013100865.1 Trachemys scripta elegans
GAAGGGACCTCGAGAGGTCATCGAGTCCAGTCCCCTGCCCGCATGGCAGGGGACTGGACTCGATGACCTCTCGAGGTCCCTTCCAGTCCTAGAATCTATGAATCAAACCTGGGAGGGGGGGAGATTCTGAGTGGCCACGGTGCGGGCGCCGCTTCTCCCCCTCCCTTCCTCCTAGGCTTGAGAGCCTGGGGGGAGGAGGCAGGGCTGGGGATTTGGGGAAGGGGCGGAGTTGAGGCGGGGCCGGGGGTGGGGTAATTAAAGAACCGGGGGGCGGGGGGGGAGCCAAAATTGTTTTTGCTTTGGGCAGCAAAAATCCTAGAGCCGGCCCTGTTTCTAGGAGTACCCTTTCTGAGAGCAGTACTTCCTAGAACGAAATAAAAGCATCTAGTGTATGCGGAGAACTGAGGCAGCAGAGGGTTCCAGAGTACCATATACCTCTGGAGAGCTAAATCCCCTGGGTTTAGAAGTACTCGTACAGTACTTGGTGACACTGGTTTGACACAACGTTTATTAAAATAGCTGCTTAATTTTTTTATTGCCTATCACTTGCACACTGTACCTTAAAAAAATAGAATGACACTTTTAGAAGTTTAATTATCTGGAGTTGCAAATTAAGTGTCCTTAATATCATTACAATGCAATTTTCAGTGTGAGTGGTTTTCTATTAATTTTTCAATCTAACTAAAATGTAGCATTGTGCTGGCAGTACCAGGAGGTTGGCAGAAGCAAGAATAAATGAGCTGCTGCCAAGGGGAAGAAAAAAGGAAGTGACAATACAGACACATGGATACTATTCAATTATTTATTCCCTTTCATAGGAAGGTGATGGAATTTGACAGGTGCCAATTCACCCGATCATAAGAAGTATAATGGGGGGGGGGGGAGGATAGCCTGTATTAATGGTTTAAAAAGTTTTCCTCTAGTCTGAATCTCATGAGTGTGATTTTTTTTCCCCCCACTGCCTTGCACCTTGTGTAGTCATTAACTTCTGTGTAAAGTGGATGTGAAATATGACTCAGTTAGAATGATAGCTTTTTACGCCCACTTCACATTCAGTTTGCACCAATCTAAATGACTACACAAGGTGCAAGGCAGTGGAAAATCAGGCCTGTCTATGGAAGAAAGGGATTTCTCCTAAATCAATGCAGCCTAAAGATGTGCATGAGAAACATGCAGACATAGGGTTTGTGCGGGGGGGGAGGTGGCACAAACCGCTCAGTGGAATTGAACTATGTGAAAATGTCCAACCAATTTGGGATATTGTGATTGTAAAGTACTGCACTAAACTCCACTAGGGATCAGGCTGCCTCAATTCTATCTTAAGAAAGAGGGAGCTGCAGTCACCTCCTTGATGAATCGGTCCTCTCTGCTGTGCCCAATGAAAACAGGATTTGAGGAGATACTCTGGCTCAGATGATCTTTGATAGAGTTTAATGGAAATACAGTTCCTCTTCAATGGACTTGTCTGTCTTGGATGCGGCTAATTTTTTCTGTGTTTTCTAGATTCCACTTTTTTTGTTTTGCTCATTAATTATACCTTCTCCATTTTGCTTGCTAGGAAGCCCCATAAGATGCAATAATTGGAAAGCTGTTTCCACCTCTGCTCTCCAAAAGGGGTAGGAGGAAGGGGAGGGTTTAACAGAATTAGTTCTCTAGTTGCATCCTTGCAGAATCCTGCTGTGAGGAGTGGGGCCTTCTGCCAAATCAGAGCAACATGAGACACCCATGAGTTTAGCAGGGTCAGAGAATTGTAACCTGTGCAGGGTAATTCAGTTTCTAACAGCAAGGGGGAAAAAAAGTGAGTCTCTGACTGGTGCTTATAGCTGTTTCAACGGGGGAGACAAAATTGTGGATTTCGTGTTTTGTGCTACAGCAATTGAGATAGAAAATACTGAAGACTAGTGGAATTGAGGAATTATAGACAGCTTTCCAAATAACAGTAATTGTCAGATCAGACCAGTGATCTGTCTAGTCTGGTCTCCTTTCTCTGACAGTGGTCAGTACCAAATGCTTCAGAGGAAGGCACGAGTATCCCAAAGTGGACAATGAATTCAGGAATAATCGGCCCATAAAAGAAACTTTGTTAGAGGTGGTCTCATGCCCTGAAGCATGAGAGTTTGCATCCCATCCAAACTTCTTTAAAAAGTTGGGCCAGATCTACGCTACCACTTATTTTGGTATAATTTATAGTGCACAGGCGTGTGAATAAACTGTGACAAAGTTCCTCCTCTATCTTGGTGGGTCCTGCGCTTATTGGCAGATTTTCTTGCCTCAGAGATTCACTATGTGGGTTGGGGAACAGCCCAGAGACCTTCCCCTCTCGAAGAACCCACAGTCCAGGTCAACTGGGAGGTTTGGGGGGAACCCGGGCCCGCCCTCTACTCTGGGTTCCAGCTCAGGACCCTGTGGACTGCAGCTGTCTATAGTGCCTCCTGTAACAGCTGCATGACAGCTACAACTCCCTGGGCTACTTCCCCATGGCCTCCTCCAAACACCTCCTTATTCTCACCACAGGACCTTCCTCCTGGTGTCTGATAACGCTAGTGCTCCTCAGTCCTCCAGCAGCACACCCTCTCAGCTCCTTTCACCTCTTGCTCCCAGCACCTCACACTCTCACCACAAACTGAAGTAAGCTCCTTTTAAAACCCAGCTGCCCTGATTAGCCTGTCTTAATGGATTCTAGCAGTTTCTTCTTAATTGGCTCCAGGTGTCCTAATTAGCCTGCCTGCCTTAACTGGTTCTAGCAGGTTCCTGATTACTCTAGTTCAGCCCCTGCTCTGGTCACTCAGGGAACAGAAAACTACTCATCCAGTGACCAGTATATTTGCCCTCTACCAGACTCCTGTACCCCACTGGTCTGGGTCTGTCACAAAACCAACCCCCTGAGCGACGTAAGTTACACCAACCGAAGCGCCTCTGTGGACAGCGCTATGTCAGTAGGAGAGTGCCTCCCACTGACATAGCTACTGCTTCTCACGGAGGTGGATTTATTATGCCGATGCGAGAGCTCTCTCCTGTCGGCATAGAGCATCTTCACTAGATGCGCCACAGCTATGCCAATGCAGCACTTCCAGCGTAGACTAGCCCTTACAATCCTAGCTAATGCAGCTGTAGATGTTCTTGTTATTCATATAAATGTTCAATCCGTATGAATCCTGATTTTTACCTCAGTAAGTAGAGCCAGTGCTCTGGTACAATGCACTGGCAGCCAGGGTGGACTAGCATTCCTGCCATTGCTAGCACGGGTGGGGGGTTTCCCTAAAAGGATAGATAAGGACTAAGAAATGGCCTCTTCTTAACTTGTTTAACGAGTGTACTAAATTCAAGCCTAGATAGTCTTTCTCTCTCCCTCCCCCAACCAAGCTATTTTCTTTCCTCAACCTTCTGACTGATTGTGGTCATTGCCTTGAATGTTTCTTTCCTCCATTAGTGGCCATGTTCCTCTTTGTGCGTAGGGCAGAACATTGGGGTACGATAGAGTAAAGAATCCTGTTTTGGGCAAATGCCACTGGTTAGGAGATTCTCATTCAAAGCAACAGTGCAACCAAGCAATTGGGCATGTTCACTTTCCTTCTTCGGCAATAGATCTGCTTTGGGGTGACTGCGATCAATAATAGCTCCCTTGGCAAGGAAAGATCCAGAGTGTGGACTTTGTTGAATCTACCCAAGGGTGTGAAGTGGAATCAGAAGCAATAGCAGAGTTTGTGGAGGCAGCCAAGGACACTGGAACAATTTTATAATGTGAGCCATTGAACCAAACTGTAAACTCTGTATAAAATGGAAACCACTTCAAGCCAGGGGGTGGGGCAGGACCTCTAGTTCCAGCACCTATGGAGGCAGCAGCTTTGAAAGCATGAGAAAAGATGGTATCAAGAGAAGCAGTTTTAGTCTGCACTGAAGCGGGTACTGGAGTGCCACTCATTTCCGGGTGCGCTATTTTCCTGCTGAACATTGCTGCTTTGCAGAGGAGGGTTATACAAAGGAGGCTCTAACTCTGCATGAGTGAGCAGGGTACAGCAATGCGGCCCACAGCACTTGTCATGCCTCCGCACAGTACCCACCTTTGGGCTCAGCCAGGTGCAAGGACTGGTGCTGGTTACCCCAAACTGGGCAGGGAAGAAGTAGGGCCATGTCCTTTCCTCATTCTGCCATCCCCTACCTACTCGAAGAGCTGGTCAGCTGCAAGGATGTGAGTGTGGGGTGAGAGGCATGCTATACCATCATAAAGAGTGACCTAGTGACTGTTTCTTCTGTATGCCAGGGAGCTCTAAGAAATATACCTATCTCATAGAACTGGAAGGGACCCTGAAAGGTCATAGAGTCCAGCCCCCTGCCTTCATTAGCAGGACCAAGTACTGATTTTTGCCCTAGATCCCTAAGTGGCCCCCTCAGGGATTGAACTCCCAATCCTGGGTTTAGCAGGCTAATGCTCAAACAAACCACTGAGCTATCCCTCCCCTGAGGTACTGGGCCTACCTGATACACAATGCTTCCTGCAGCTCCTGCCTGGGGCAGTACAGCACTGCACTCTCCCCACCATCAGACAGCGCCTAGAGGACACATCCAGCACCTAGTGTGCATTCAGATGTGCCCTCATCTATTAGAGGAGGACACAAGAAAATTATTGTGTCCACATTTAAACCTGCTCTCAGTTCCTCCATTGGAAGAGGGCACAGATGCACAATTGGGATGTTATTTGGGAAAAATAACATGCAGCCTGTGCATATTATCCTTCTGTGAAAAAAGATCCAAGGGGAATAATGATATGCATAATGAAAGAGTAAAGCCTAAACAAGGAGTTAAAAATAGCACCTATCCTTAGTTCACCTTGTTTCAGGTCTAGAATTTACTTAGGGGACCTGTAACATTTCCAAGCTAGTTGAGTGCCAATGCAGCCTTTATTCTACTCTATTTTTACATTTCTACCACGATCCAGCTCCACTCTGGGGCCAACTGTTTTCTTTTTGCCTTGCTTTTCGTGTTGTGTAATTTGACACTGAGCAGTTGTAATGCAACACAGTGTTTTGCTGGTCGCCCTTATTTTCTTTTGTTCAGTTACTATAACAAGTTGAAGAAAAACATACTCCCCAATAAGCACTGAGTGCTCATGAAGCTAATCTTGTGCTTGCATTGTTACTTAGATTCTTCAAGTTTCCATTTGTAAAGAAAATTGATGTTGCTGTAGCGCGTGCAGCGACCAATATTGACTAGACCAATAGCGAATGTGATAAATCTACAAAAAGGACAAAAGGTTAAATAAAAATGACTTAACATGACCGTCACTAAAACTGTGTAAAGGAGAAATAGCATTATTAAATACGCTCACTATGAATTTGCTCAGCAAAGCATTCATCTGTAAAAATGAACCCTGGGCCAAGATCCTACATGGAAGTAACTGGGGCTATGCCCATTTCCACCATCTCAGGATCCATTCTTTATGTTGATTTTGAAACAGTTAATGAGGCTATATTTGTGACTCACGTAGGACCACTGAAGTTCGGGAAGTTACATCAGGTATGTAGTTGTCCCTAGATGTACAGTAGTGTCTGTAGGCTTATGCAGTTGTACATGGAGGATAGGTCCATCACAGGTTATTGACCATGACAGGGTCGGCTCTATGTATTTTGTCACCCCAAGCATGGCAGGTAGGCTGCCTTCGACGGCACGCCTGCGGGAGGTCCGCTGGTCGTGCGGATTCGGCAGCATGCCTGTAGGAGGTCCGCCGGTCGCACGCCTTCAGCGTACCCATCGCCAAATTGCCGCCGAAACCGCGGGACCTGCAGACCTCCCCTAGGCATGCCGGCGAAGCCAGCCTGACTGCTGCCCTCACGGCGACCGGCAGGCCGCCCACCACTGCTTGCCGTCCCAGGCACACGCTTGGTGTGCTGGTGGTTGGAGCCGCCCCTGGACCAAGATGATCAGGGATGCTATCCTACACTCTGGTGTTCTCTGGTGTTCTCTGGAGAGACTCTGGAGTCTCTGTTTGCCAGAAGCCGGAAGTGGTGAAGGGGATGGATCACTTGATTGCCTGTTCTGTTCATTCCCTCTGAAGCACTGGTATTGGCCCCCGTCGGAAGACAGGATACTGGTCTAGATGGACCATTGGTCTGACCCAATATGGCTGTTCCTATGTAATAACATTTCATTCTGTCAGTAAGTCCATGGCAATGCTATCTATTATGGATTTCAGTGAACACTGTAGCAAGGGCACACTAGTAACCAAAAGAATTGAATACAACACCTAGAGCTTGATTTTCCATTGCCATGCACCCTCTCGACGGAGCTGGGGGGGGGACACTTTTTTTTTCTTCTCCCTACAAAATGTTTTAACCAAACCAAATTATTTCAGTTTTTTGTTTAAAAAACAAATGAAAATCCCCAAATTAAAAATATTTGTGTTAAAATAAAAATTGGGTTTTGTTTTTTGAGAAAATGCGTGAGTCTCTGGATGAAGAAGTTTGTGAACACTGACGACCTGACTTTCAAGATTTGATAGACTTTTGCACAGCTCTAGTCACAGCAGATGCACCCGTGAAGTGACAGAAACAAATAGCTTCTGCTCTCACCTGCACTGACTGGACTGTCGTATACGGCCATGTTCAGATTACACCTCTACCCCAATATAACACGACCTGATATAACACTAATTCGGATATAACGCGGTAAAGCAGTGCTCCGGGGTGATGGGGCTGCGCACTCCGGCGGATCAAGGCAAGTTCGATATAATGCAGTTTCACCTATAACGCAGTAAGATTTTTTGGCTCCCGAGGACAGCGTTCTATCGAGGTAGAGGTGTACTTGTTTTGTGGAGTCCCATTAATTTCCGTAAGGTGCTACTCCCACAAATCTGAATCAAAGGGAATTACAAACAAATGGGAGAGTTTCTTTAAAACAGAGACTCCCTGACTGACCCCAATCAGACAATGGAGTCTTTACTTTTATTTTTTTAACCACAAAGAGGTAAGTGATGGGATAGATACATTTCCATAATTTAATCTGTCTGGGTTTTTATATCGTTCTCATCAAACCACTGTCAGTCTGCCAAAATATTATTATAAGACAAGTAAAAATGGTGTTACAAAATCTGTATATTGAAATCGTGACCACAGGTCGCCTTTTGCTTACAATGTTGAGTGTAAAGATCTCGCTCTCCTGCCAAACTGCACCAAGGTAATCAAGGATTGCTGGACGTTGAAATGATACGTCTACTCAGCATCTGGATATGGATGATAAAATGTTTACAAAAAGAATTACTAGTTCATTAAACAAAATGGTTTCAGAAGTAAATATGGGTGCTCAGGTATATTTATACCCATCAGAGGAGGATATAATTGAAAGAGATTAAAGCACATTACCTGGGCAGTAAAAGATAGATTGCAACCTCTAGTTATGATATCATTAGATGCTGATAAGGGCTAGATCACACTAGCTATTCTGTACCTTGACAAGAATCTGAATTTGTTATACTGTTAGGGTGACCAGATAGCCAGTGTGAAAAATCGTGATGGGGGTGGTGGGTAATAGGAGCCTATATAAGACAAAGCCCTGAATATCGGGACTGTCCCTATAAAATCGGGACATCTGGTCACCCTATATACTGTACATGGTATATTGCACATGTATATGCTCAAAACAATATATTCCAAACCCATGTAGCTACATCCATTTACAACTCAGGTCAATTTTTCTCCAGGTATCCAGTGTAAAGAAGTATAACTTAATGGTCAGTGGTGCGAATTACTGTACAACCAGCCTTCTCAACTCTACTGAAAGACAAACACAGTCAGTGGAAATGGGCCAGTGGAACCTGGACTCCAACCGCAGAGCTGGGATTTCAAAGTCTGCAGGGTTGGCACCTCTAATCTTAGAGGATGCTGCTCAGTTTACATAAGGCTGGCTGGTATTCAATCTTCACTGTACTCCACAGTTCCTAGGCCTGGACTGCAGCTGCTCCAGCCTTTGTCAGCTTTCCACCAGTGAAAGTTGGCCATTCTGTTAGACAGCTGGTGCTGGAGAATGAACAGTGTGCGTGGCATGTGTGTCTAGACAGAATCTGTATGTAATCAAGTTTTGGGCCCTAGGACTCTGTATTGTGCTAGAGCACTATTTTGTTGACTCACCCTGAGAGCCAGGCCAGGGGCATAAAAGGCTGAGGATCCCTCTGAGGGCAAAAGAGAGCTAGAGGGATATTGTCACAGGTTGGGCTGGCCCATTAAGGGAATTGGGCTCAGCCATTCCTGTGTCTAGTTATCTGGTCCTAGGTGATGGGTTTGGGACAGTGGTTGGGTCAGGTGACCCAGCTCACCTAACAGTAGCCTGGAGGTGGGATTTGCTATAAGAAGCCTAGGAAGGCTCCTGCAGGGATTCCAGGATTAGAGAGGAAGAGTCGAAGGGGCTTTTTATTCCAGCCAAGTGCAAAAGGCTGTGTAGAGCTTCCTGCAGTGAGGAGGGGCAGGAAGAGAAGTTTGAAGAAATGACAGGCAGCAAGACCTGGGGTTGTTTGGCAAAGTTGAAAATAAACCATGGAGTCAGAGCAAAGACTTGCTTTGGTTTAAGTTGACACTTGAGCTATATTATTAACCACCCAGACCCCAAGAAAGGATGTCCTCTGATGTGCACAAGAGGCTGGGGGTGGTTTCAGAGTCTGAAGAAGGGGGGAACTGAGGCAGCCGCAAGGCCTGAGGCCAGTTTGGGTACGTGCTTGTTACAAGCAAACATTCAGAAGGCTATACAAGGAGAAATCCTAATCAGTCCCCTTTGGTGAGCCCTTGAAGATGAGTCTTATGGTCTAGATTGAGCCTGTAGGCTCAGTTCTGAGTATGGGGTAGCATATAGATGCTCAGCTATGGAAGAAGCATATGTCCTCCTGCCCTCTTGCTCCACAGGGAGCTAACTTATTGCAGCCTTGAGAAGGAGACCATTTACTTCCATCCTGGGCCCGAGCAACACAGTGGGAGGGAGTGCTGGATGGGCAGAGCTAGCTCTGTCCACTCCCCATTGCCTGCCCTGCTCACTTCATCCCAGGAGGGAGACTCACAGGTGCAGGGCCTGGGAATCAGAGCTGTGACCCAAGCAGATCTGACAGGCCATGCAAAGGCAGGGGGCTGCATTAAGGCTAGTAACAATCTAGCCCTATGTTTGCAAGTACAGTCCTGCCTTAGGGGTTTCTTATTCTAAGAATAAAACCAAGCCTCAGGAAAGGGGGATGAGCTTGGATAACATCCTTTGTGCAAATTCTTTGTTCTTTTCTAATAAGAAACTAACTTTATGTGGCTTTAGCTAACGTGTTCGCTGTGTCTTTACAACCTTAATTTTATTTCAATGATTTTTTCTCTCTCTGGGGATCACGTTGAAGAGTGGGTTAATGTTGAGGTGAAAGGAAAAGTACAAAAACTGAGCAGCTCGAGCCAATGGATCTATGCCCTTGCTGCCATGGCCAAGTAATAAGAATCCAAGAATGTCCATAGTTGTATCTACAACATGATATCATGTTCGTCTGCAGTTAGCTCTCTAATTACTGCTACTTTGATCGTTAAACTACTGCGTTACATTGACGCTTATTCTGCTTTTTTGACTGTACTAGCCATCTGTAATCTTTCCACTGTATGTGATTGCTTAATAATACTTTGGTCAAGTTTACATCAGCAGAGTATCTAGCTCAACGATTGTGCTTTTATAGCTATATTGCCTCTTTAAAAATCACATTTATCACAAAGTTAGTATTTCCTTCCTGATCTCCAAGATCAGCTTAGACTTGTAGCAAAACGGCACTGTCGTGTTAATCAGACCCGTTTTTCCCTGGCTGCTGCTTTCACTGCTCTCAGTAATACACAGGTCTAAATCCAGAGAGACTTCAGCAGGTTACTCTAAGATCACAATCTGGCCCACTGTCTTTTTATGGCAGGACCAAGAAATAAAATAGAATTTGCTGTACCAGGAATGTGTTACAGTAGACGCTAGGCATCTTCTTAATGACTCTCTTGTATTTGTGATTTCTAATGAGGAACAGAACTTGAGGAGTTTATGTGGCAGTTCTGTGGAAAAAAATGTGTTTTTTCACTAGTCATGTTCTTGCTAAATGTTTTTGCTAAAATTTTCCAAGAAAATTTTAGACCAAACAATTAAAGTTTGGCAAAGCTCTGAGCAATTGAAAACAGGGTCTTGTAATGGGAAGTGTTGGGCGAGCTTATCTGAAGGTATCAGCCCTTGCCTATAATACTTTCACAACCATTCTGCCTATCTTGTAAATAGTGTGGCTCCAGTGTACACTCTGACACCTACTGACAAACCTGTGATGCCCTGAAGTCTTTTCCACAAGTAAGTACAGTCGGTGCTGACCTTTGCAGTACTCCATTGACTGGTGTACTAAATCTAAGAACAAGCCTATTTTAACTGAACTGGAAGTATGAAAGCAATAAGGTATCTTTTTTTTTTTGCTTTTTCTCCTGCACGATCAATCAAACTATTACCCCAGAAATTCAGATCAGATACAAAGTTAAGCATATTGAATTGAGAGTGGCTATCCAATCTATTCTTTAAAAAAGCCCGACATTACTTGCCATATAATGTCAGAATGGTTTAGTACGTGATGCACCATTCTATGACACAGCGTGGCTCCTAGTATGACAAGATGACAGCTCTCCCATATTTTACTACCATAAAAATGCTCTACAGCGGAATTTGAGTAGAAGAGTCTGTCAGGTTACTGGAGGTTATCTGCATGTGCTTTAGAAATATACCAGCATTTTTAAATGGTTCCTGTATTAATATGAGGGGGGAGGGATAGCTCAGTGGATTGAGCATTGGCCTACTAAACTCATGGTTGTGAGTTCAAACTTTTGAGGGGGCCACTTAAGGATCTGGGGCAAAATTGGTCCTGCTCTTGAAGGCAGGGGGGCTGGACTCAATGACCTTTCAGGGTCCCTTCCAGTTCTATGAGATAGGTATGAAGAACTGCAGTAACGGAGAATATTGGCTCCTTATTGCTAAGTGTACATGGTGTCTTCAATTAATATGTCAGGCAATTAGGGTATTTTCTATTTGAATAGCAAACATATGAAAACTGGCATTAATTGTTTTAAACTGGTTTTAAATAAGCCCATAGTAATTGGTATCTATGAAAATAAATTGTTAATAATAGGATTTGACAACAGTGGCAACAACATTGGCAATATTATTCTCTATGTCAACAGAGCCATTTCAGGCAACCATGGTTCTGTTTGGGTATTGTTAAGAGTCTCCTCCTAAATATCTCCATAGAGATACCACAGGCTAGCTAGGAGTGGGACAAATCACTACTGCCAACCAAAGTTGAGAGAGACAGATTTTTAGGGAACAAATGCACTGGTAAAAACATAACATTGGTATGACTATTTAAGCAGGGATTTTCCCAGCTTGTGCTTATACAAGATATTGGAGAGTCAGGGTGGGTAAGGTAATATCTTTTATTGGACCAATTTGTTTTGGTGAAAGAGAAAAGCTTTCAAGCTACATAGAGCTCTTCTTCTGAGCAATATGTTCCTTGTCTCTTGGTATGAACTTTGGGGGTTTCCTCCCCCACATCTATATCAGGGTTATAATATACTCCATATAATCAGCTTCCTGCGTTGTTGTTGTGGTGATCTGAGAAGAAGAGCTCTGTGTAACTGTAAAGTTTGTCTCTCTCACCAACTGAAGTTGGTCCAATAAAAGAGATTGCCTCACCTTCCATTTCTCTACTATCCTGGGACCACATGGCTATAACAACACTGCAAACAACTTCTAATCAGTAAACATACTAAGCTGCAGTATGTATATTGGCATAGCTCAGCTGAAGTCAATGGAGCTGGTTAACGGCAGATGAGGATGGTGGGCCAAACTGTTTGCAAACACAGAAGAAGCACATTAGAGGATAACAAATCAACCCTCTTGACAGAGGAGAAAAAGCCTGCAACACAAGCATTATTGGAACTCAGGACCTGGTATCTGGGCAATGCCTTGAAGGAGTTCTGACAACATCACAGGAAGCTGGGTATATGGAGTACACTATAACCCTGATACAGAGGAGAAGGGAACCCCCAAAGTTTGTCAAAAGGCAAGGAATTTGTGAAGAGGTGTAAATCCTTGACTGCACGAAATAAAATGCACATTTTCTCATACAAATCCACAAATAGCTCTTTCAACAGATTTAATTTTTTTATTAAAGCTAATGTTAAAAAATTATATAGTACACAGGTTAAGAAAAGAGTGTCTGTACATCTAGGTATAGTGCTTAGATTATCCACAAATACAAAGTTTGTTTTTATAAAGTCATAAGAGACATATAGTGCGTAATCAGCACTAACCCAAATTTAGGTGAATACATTTAAGAATATAGTTTAGATATTAGCATCCAAGTATTCGGGTACATCACTCATGAAAAGTTATACAGAGAGTTGGTTGTGGAAAGCAAATATAGCAACGAGTGAAGATTGTCCCTCAGTAATTGAGAATTGAGGGTAGGTTGTCCATTAGAAAATGCAATCCATCAGGGAAGTATTTGTGTTATTTTCCCCACTGTGCTTCTCATTGTCACTCCAGCTCATCCCTCCCGGTATTGCCGATGTCCAGTGATGTGTTCTATGTAGATGTCTCTCGACCACCTGATGGCGTCCGACACCATGATACTAATTATGGGTTGAACCCCGAATCCACTAAAATTGCTGTGAATTTTGCCATTGACCTCAATAGCAGCACGATCAGCCCTAAAAAATGAGATGCAAATTCATAAAAGTATGAAGACATTTTAAAACTCTTTAGTATTTAATCACACGTGATTAACAGATCCCTTTACGATACCAGAGACACACATACCCAGGTATGTAAGAACTAGAGCTGTGAGAACAATAGATTTTTTTCAGTTTGTGGGCAATCCCAAAAACTAAAAGTAAATTCTTTGTGGCTTAAATGAAATGTTTCATTTCAGCATTTTCGAAACAAAACATTTCTAGGTTTGACCATTTAAAAACATTTTTGATTTTTTTTAAAAACAATTTAAAAGAAATTTTTAAATGAAAGATCATTTTGAACTGAAAAATCAAAACAGTGTCTGTGTTATACAGGAGGTCAGACTTGATCTTTCTAGTGGTCACTTCTGGCCTTAAATTCTCTTACTTTATATCAAAATGAAATATATAGATTTTTATTCTTTGTATAAATATTTTTTATTTTATTTTTGCAGCCAATACGAATTTGCAAAATTCTTTGGTGTGGTTGAATGGCCCCCCCTTGTTGAGCCAAAGGCGGGGGGGAGCTTGGATACACTCAGTGAAGCCACACCAGGTGCATAAGTATAGCCGGTTTTATTGCCAAAGTATAATAAGCTTCCCAGGCTTCACACGTTACTAAATACGTGCTTTCCAGCAACCAAGCAAGCAAGAATCAATGCTTACACCTCTTCTGCTACGGAGTCCTGGACCCTCCAGCCTTGTCCTTCAGGGCTCATAGCAGGCGTTGCTCCAGCATGGGGAATTCCTGGGCACCACAAGGCCTAGGTCCGCAGGTGAGACTGTTTGTCTAAAGCAATTCTCAAAGCTGCTTTTATCATCATCTCCTTCTAAGTGGGGGATGTATTCACCCACAAGCAGGCTCTGGCAGGAAACACTACTGCTCTCTACTCCCACACTCAACCCTCTCCGGCCTTCCTTATCTCTTTACGTGTTTATCCAGTTGAGTGGCTGCAAGCCAGCCCCTCTGGTCAAAGCCAGTTCACTACTACGTCCCCTCTCCCTCTCCCCCGAACTATTCTGTAACAACAGGCTAAGGTAACTTGCAGTCAGCCCCAACACTCCCCCCCTCTAAAATGTTTCAGCCAAAAAAATCACCCAGCTGTAATAATACCAAATCCCCTTTCTTTAGTGTTTCTAAAAATCTGTACTGTAACTTTCTCTTTTCCTTTGAGTCTATTTTCATCTAATCAGAACAAGTAAACATAGTTATCCGTGCTATCAGTGGGAAAGTGTTAAACAAACCTACATCAGGAAACAGTATCCAGTCTAGGCTAGGTGAGTGGTCCAGCAAGGACGCATGCTCTAGGCTCCCAGTTCCTCAGCCATCACCTGTCTTGGGTAGAGACCCATGTCTCATGCCCTCCTGACCAAGGTTTTTCCCGTCTGTGTAGTTCCTTGTCTACAGGGCGAGTTCCCAGCAAGTCAGACGGCCTCAGCAGGCCTGCTTTGCTTTCTGCTCAGAGGTTATAATAAACAACATCATTGCCCACAGTTAAGTACCACATCGTTCTTTCTGAGCAAGCACACTTATTCTTAAGGTGAAAGCATTACAGAGAAAACAATAAAAGAACCTACACGCATGCTAATGAAAGGTGTTCCTTTATACTGTAAAATGTAAATAATAGTTTTTCTGTTTAAGCCTGGGTTGAACTGAGTTCTCACAGTTTTATCCTGAGGCTTTAATCACTCTCCCCTAATATAGATCTATAAAATCATCTTGAGGGAGTCTGTGTAGTGATCAAGGTCATAGGGAAGACTGTGATCTTTATCCAAAACAATGCCACAGCAGGTCCTAACTATCTAGGTACCCATGACCCTTTACTGTAGTATCTGAGTAGCTCATAATAGTCACTGTATCTGTCCTCACAACATCTCTGGGAGGTAGGGCAGTGCTATTATCCCCTTTATACCAATAAAGAACTGCAGCACAGAGAGACCTAGTGACTTGCCCAAGGCCAAACAGCCTATGAAGGAGCAAGGAATTGAACGTGGGTCTTCCTAAATTCCAAGCTAGCGTCCTTACCAGAGAAGAGCCTCATTTAAAGGATTAGCAAACATGCCTTGTTGTGGTTGAGCTCTTCGAGTCTCTCTCTCTTTAGCTTAAAGAAAAGGTAATGGGGTGATTTGATTGGCCTATAAGTATCTACATGGGGAACAAATATTTAATAATGGGCTCTTCAGGCTAGCAGAGAAAGATAAACATGGTCTAATGGTTTGAAATTGAAGCTAAACAAATTCAGACTCAAATTAAGGTGTACATTTTTGGCAGGAGGGAAATTAACCATTAGAACAATTTACCAAGGGATGTCATAAATTCTCCATCACTGACCATTTTAAAATCAAGATTGGATGCTTTTCTTTTGGGGAAGCTCTCTGGCCTGTGTTATACAGGAGGTCTGACTAGATGATCCCAGTGGTTCCTTCTGGCCTTGGAATTATGAATCTATAAACCATTAACCCTGCACTGGGGGCATCTAAGAGCCAGGGAAATTAAGGGTACAAGACACCATCACAATGGCTGACAATAAGAGCCCAGGAGATTAATTTTTTTAATATGAAAAATCTTTCTCACTAAGTCTTTCTATATGAAGGAATACTTGTTGAAAATAACTCCTTTAATTATATTCAATACCAAATTAAAAAGAGCAAAGGATAATTGTTTGAGGTTCACTCTCTCCCTCTCTCTCTCTCTTTTTTTTTTTTTTTTTTGGCACCTTATATTTTATATTTTGTCAAGACACAAGAAGCATTATGTGTAAGCATGCTGACTTCAACAGGATGTAGGAGCTGCTCCATTCTCTGTCCTGGAATATACTACATTTAGCGTGAGCTGCTTCCTTGAGTTCTAAGTTTTCTTCTCCTTGGCTGCAGCTCAAACCTTTATATTTAGACTACACCTCATCTGTCGGCGTTCTCCCCAGGGATCCCTGCATAGGATCTCACAATCTAGCTCTGAAAGGACCCCAGTGTAGGGAAATATTAGAGAGTTACTGATGTGGTCCATGGCACTCATTTGCCCACATTAATTTTAATAATTGCACAGCCTTTCAGCCTGTGCCAAAAATATTTCCTTCTCACAAGGCAAAAAAAAAAAAAAAAAAAATCCTGGGCAAAGCTGATGCACTAAAGAGCTTTTGAAAGATTAGCAAGCTCCTGAGCATGGTATTCTAATGTCCACTATAAATCAACACCATTCTGAGCGTGCTCTGCCATCTATCACGGGAAGAGAGTGAAACTGTTTGGCTTCTGCTGGGAGTGAAGGGACCCTGAAAAGATTCTGATTCTTAACTGAACTAATTCCTTTTAGCCCTTCCCTCCTCACCTTGGTACCCTGGTGAACTTGAGCTTCCTTGAATTAGAAAATGTGTTTACAACATTTTACAGATCCCGCTCATGATCTTGTGACAGTCCCCTTGCCTTACCTCCGCTGCTTTTTTTTAGGCCTGAAATCCACATTTACAAAAAAAGCCTAGAAGTTTCATTATTATTCTATTTCATTATTTGTATTGCAGTAGTGAATTTAGGGACTGACATTGGGGTCCCATTGTGCTGCACACTATGCAAACATATAGTAAGAGACCTGCCCAGAAAAGTTTACAATCTTAAATGGACAAGAGAGCCACAGGAGTGGGTGGGCAAATAGGCAAAAGGATGCACATCTGTCTTTGTCCCTTGCAGGGCCGGCTCCAGCGTTTTTGCCGTCCCAAGCAGCAGAAAAAAAAAAAAAGCCACGATCGGTGGCACTTCGGCGGGAGCTCTACCACTGCTGCTTCATCCTTCGGCAGCAATTCAGCGGCAGGGACCCGCCGCCGAATTGCCGCCCAAGAGCCAGATGTGCCGCCCCTTTCCTTTGGCAGCCCCAAGCACCTGCTTGCTGTGCTGGTGCCTGGAGCCGGCCCTGGTCCCTTGCCCTCTGTGCCTAGTTGCCTACAATTGCTGTGTTTTTTGAAGTGGTGGAGGCATGTGAAATAACTGTATAGCCCCTAGGTCTATTTGTCTGGTCTTGTATTGAAATGTTTCTGCTTTTTGCAGCTTTAGTCAGGACACTTTTTGGCCCTAGGAATTGGGAAGTAAATCTAGTGTGACTTTTGCTACTTCCTTATTCTGGCTTTCCTTACAGTATGTTGGTATTTTTGTTCAGTCCCAGATAAACTTTGTTTCAGAGGCATGTGAAAATCCAAATCACCCTGAAGCACACAAACAACAGAAACTACTTTTTTTTTCTTTGGATCGCTAACAAGTTTCACCTGAGATTCCATTCAGGTTGGTCCTTATCTGAATGTGTTCTTATTAGGGCTGTCAAGCAATAAAAAAAATTAATCTCGATGAATTGCGCGATTAAAAAATTTAATCTCGATTAATCACACTGTTAATAATAGAAATACCATTTATTTAAATAATTTTGGATATTTTCTACATTTTCAAATATGTTGATCTCAATTACAACACAATACAAAGTGTACAGTGCTCACTTTATATTTTTTATTATAAATATTTGCACTGTAAAAAACAAAAGAAATAGTATTTTTCAATTCACCTAATACAAGTACTGTAGTGCAATCTCTTTATCATGAAAGTAGAACTTACAAGTGTAGAATTATGTACAAAAAAAAACTGCATTCAAAAATAAAACAATGTAAAACTTTAGAGCCTACAAGTTCACTCAGTCCTACTTCTTGTTCAGCTAATCGCTCAGACAAACAAGTTTGTTTATATTTGCAGGCGATCGTGCTACCTGCTTCAATGTCACCTGAAAGTGAGAACAGGCATTCACATGGCACTGTTGTAGCCGGTGTTGCAAGATATTTATGTGCCAGATGCACGAAAGATTCATATGTCTCTTCCTGCTTCAACCAGTGTTCCAGAGGACATGCATCCATGCTGATAATGGGTTCTGCTCGATAACAATCCAAAGCAGTGCGGACCGATGCATGTTTATTTTCATTAGCTGAGTTAGATGCCACCAACAGAAGGTTGATTTTTCTTTTTTGGTGGTTTGGGTTCTGTAGTTTCTGCATCAGAGTGTTGCTCTTTTAAGACTTCTGAAAATATGCTCCACACCTCGTCCCTCTCAGATTTTGGAAGGCACTTCAGATTCTAAAACCTTGGGTTAAGTGCTGTAGCTATCTTTAGAAATCTCACATTGGTACCTTCTTTGTGTTTTGTCAAATCTGCAGTGAAAGTGTTCTTAAAACGAACAACACGTGCTAGGTCATCATTCGAGACTGCTATAACATGAAATATATGGCAGAATGCGGGTAGAACACAGAGCAGGAGACATACAATTCTCCCCCAAGGAGTTCAGTCACAAATTTAATTAACGCGCTATTTTTTTAAGAAGCGTCATCAGTATGGAAGCATGTCCTCTGGACAGATGGCCAAAGCATGAAGGGGCATACGAGTGTTTAGCATATCTGGCACATAAATACCTTGCAACGCCAGCTACAAAAGTGCCATGAAAACGCCTGTTCTCACTGTCAGGTGACGTTGTAAATAAGAAGCTGGAAGCATTATCTTCTGTAAGTGTAAACAAATTTGTTTGTCTTAGCAATTGGCTGAACAAGAAGTAGGACTGAGTGGACTTGTAGGCACTAACGTTTTACATTGTTTTGTTTTTGAGTGCAGTTATGTAACAAAAGTCTACATCTGTAAGTTGCATTTACATGATAAAGAGATTACACTACAGTACTTGTATGAGGTGAACTGAAAAATATTTCTTTTGTTTGCCATTTTTACAGTGCAAATATTTGTAATAAAAATAATATAAAGCGAGCACTATCAACGTTGTATACTGTATTGTAATTGAAATATATTTAAAAATGTAGAAAAACATCAAAAACATGTAATACATCTCAATTGGTATTCTACTGTTTAACAGTGCGATTAAAACTGATTAATCGCTATTACTTTTTTCCTTTAATTGTGTGAGTTAACTGTGATTAATCGACAGCCCTAGTTCTTATGTGTGTTGCCTCCTAACTGCTTCTGTGCATTTGTATGTGGTGTACTGAGACTGTAAGTGCCTTGAGGCAGTATCCATATCCTTTCATGGGTCTGAAAAGCCCCTTGCACACTCTAGGTACTATACAAATAATACATAATGATCACCACATTCTCCCTCACCAAATAAGTACCCTTTTTAGGAGAGAAGACTGGATACTGCCTGCAATCTGGTATTGAATGCTATAAATTTGAAAGACCATAATCATGCGACTTGACATTTAATTGTATCCTTACACTAATTTCTAGGTGTATGTCTCTTGGGTGGTGTCTAATTTCTAGCATATTTGTCTGGCTGCTGTGCCAGAGGGGAAAGGACAGTTTCTGGCACAGAAGATAGTGCAGCTCAGGACTCTTGCGGTGAGTTCAACCTTTCCATGCTCCACTTGCTTGAGAACTTCCTGTTCACCCTAAGCCTCCCTCCTGACATGGCCCACTTCCCCTTGTTTCTTTTTCCTGACACCCTCCCTCCTCCCCGCCAGAGGCCAGGAACCAATAGGGATAATACAGGTTGAAACGTGGAGCTAGCCAGAGGGAGAACAGATAGGTGGGGTCAGTGACTCTGAGAGGAGGGTGGGTAAGGAGAAGGTGGGTGGGGGTACATTTTTGATTGTTACATGGGGAGGTTAGAGGAGTAAGAGAAGACTTGTTGGGGAAAGAGCAGAAACTGGGAGGAATTGAGTGGTGAAAGAGGGTGAAAGCATACTCCTCCTTTTCAGTCCCTCCATGCAGAACACTGATAGCCCGTTACATACTCTCCTCCAGCACTCTAAAGTGGGATGCATGTGGCCAAAGCCCTGTGCTGTGAATTTCAGTCTAACCCTCACACACATTTTTATTCTCATACCTGCCTTGTCTGCCAATTACATTTTATTGCAGTGATTTGGAAATTAGTTCTTTAATATTTCATACTCTTAATGGTGTGATGGTAACCTGATTCCACGTTTTAGAGCAAAGACAAGACAAATGATTGCTGCACTGTAATATATTTGCTAAATATGGACCAGATCCAATCCCATTGAAGTCCATGGGAGTCTTCCCGTTGACTTTCATGGAAGTTGGATTGGGACCTATAATAGAAGACTGGAGTAAACCTTAGATCTTTTGGTTCTCACTGATATGCTTTCCTGTTTCTAAAGCTCCCATCAACAAAATACTCTGAAGTATAAAAATAATAAATTATTATAATTAATTTGAACAAATTCACAAGGGAAGTGGTAGATTCTCCATCTCTTGATGTCTTCCAGAAAGGCACCCAGTTTTGATTTGAAGAGATGTTTTAGCCAAATACAAATTCTGCTGTGCCACACAGGAGGTCAAACTAGGTGAGCTAATGATCCCTTCTGGCCTATGTAGAACACAAAACTATATGGTGTGGTATAGTATTGTGTCCAGTTCTAGGTGCCACATTTCAGCAAAGATGTGGACAAAGTGGAGAATGTCCAGAGGAAAGCAACAAAAATTATTAAAGGTCTAGAATACATGACCTATGAGGACTGAAAAAATGTAGTTTGTTTAGTCTGGAGAAGAGAAGACTGGGAGACGGGGGGGACATAACAGTTTTCAAGTATATAAAAGGTTGTTACAAGGAGGAGGGAGAAAAATTGTGCTTGTTAACCTGTGAGGATAGGACAAGAAGCAATGGGCTTAAACTGCAGCAAGGCAGGTTTAGGTTGGACATTAGGAAAAACTTAAGCACTGGAATAAATTGTGTAGGGAGGTTGTGAATCTCCATCACTGGGGATTTTTAAGAACAGATGAGACAAACACCTGTCAGGGATGGTCTAGATAATACTTAGTCCTGCCTTGAGTGTAGAAGACCTGACAAAGTCCCTTCCAGTTCTATGATTCTATGAATATTGATGAAAAATGGAACGGATCTAATGCTGACCACACACACAGAAAAAACAGCTATCTCAATGGTTGATAAATCACACTGAGTTCCTGGAGAAGATTTCCCGAGTTTAAATAAATGGATAAATGTTAACATGCAGATATCTATTATCAGGATGAAGCCTGATATACAGTAGTAAGAAAAGGTATTTCTTTTGTCCAATAGAAGAAAATGTCCTCATTTATTCATTCCTCCCACTTTAACTTAATCTGCTGCAAATTGAAATTCCAGTCTAGGAACTATAGGTAAGTTCCAGCTAACTATCTAAATGACAGTATGGGAATAGAGAAGAATTTTAAGGAACTATTAACAGCTGATAAAATTCTGAGAAAGAAACCTTGTCATTAGCTTCTTCATCCCAAGCAGCTGGAATTAGCTAAGCACATCTTGATGCTCTTTGGGGGGATTGTTCTCCTTGGTTAGTTATAAGCTGTATGCCTTCACCTTCAGAATTCTCTCTATTTATTCTTCCTCATGAATGTACTCGGGCATGTAAGCACCTCTTGATTGTTTGTTTTCAGATTCACTAGCTAAAATAAAAACAAGGATGCCTGGCATTGGAGTCTCCTCTATCTAACTCCTTCCGGTGCAATGTTCTTTGAGGGATGGGATGCACTGATTTGATGGACTGGAATGAGAATCCAGTTGTTTGTGTCACATGTTGTCTCTCTTGGAATGAGAGACATTGCTGCCAATTTTATACAGCTCAGTTTGCGACATGTCACATGACCAGTCATGACAAATCACGGATTTCCCTCGCCTGGTTCCCCTCAACAGTGAGAGTGGTTGTGGGGAGGAAGGACCTTATTCTTTGCACCCCTCAGAAGAGGGAACAAGGACTTGCAGGGAGCTAGAGGCAACTTGTAGGGGTATCAATTACTGTGTGGGAGACAGCCTGGGTGTTCCTGAAGTGAACCTGGGAGGAAGTTTTGCTGTGGAGTGGGAGGGACCCTCAGGGATTGCTACCCAGTTGGAAGAGGGTACCTGGACTAGCTGGGGAGGAGAGATTGTTCAGCAGTAGGGAATATCCTGGAGGTCGATGTTGTTGGGGTAGTTATGGGACAAGTTGAGGAGATTCCCCTGCTCCTCCTCCATCAGCCAGCCATATTCAGCCCCTATCCCCACTTTGGTTGAGTGCCTGGCCCAATGCTGGCCCACCTCACTGCCCCTGTCCCCTGATTCAGTCCATTTTATCCTGTCTCCTCACTAGCTCCTCCTGTTCTGTCCCCTTGCTAGCTCCAGCTCCTCCCTTCCTTTCATTAGCCCTTTCTCCTTCCTGCCTTGCCACTCCCTCCTTCCTTCTCATCTGTGCCATTTGAGCTGGGGGACCAGAAGTGGGAGTGGAGTGCAGAAGAGGGAAGGCCACCTGCTCAGCAGGCACTGTGTCCACCAGGCTTAACTCCCTCCTGTTTCCTGGAGCCCTGCTGACTGTGTGACATCCAGGCTGTACTATGGGAATAGATGAGGAGGGCCTGGAGGTGTGAGTGTCACACAAGACACATGACACTTGGCAGGTCTGTAGTTAGGTTAATTTAGGCCAATGGAGGTGCCATGGCCTTTCTGCTTTTGGGGACCATTGCTGAGTGAGACTTAACAGATTTTAATATTGGTTCCCATTTCTCACAACATTTCTGAGTCACACTCTCTCAGGTAAGTGGGGAAACTGAAAGTATATACCAGGTATTTTGTACTCTATTTACTATTTATACTTCCATAGTGCCAAGAGGTGGTTCAGCATCATAGGCAATATTTATATGTAAACAAACATTTGTTACTAAGCAAGTGCCAGCTTCCCCTTTTGCTCATCATTCTGGCCTTATAAATGTCATGGAAGAGGGGGTTTTAAAGAAAGATTTGGAGGAGAAGGGTCCATTCAGAAAGGGGGAGCCATGCATAAGGGGGCCATGTGGCTGAATGCGTGCAGTGGTTTGTATGAGAGTCTGGCAAGCAAATGGATGAGGCTGGCACCACCGGTGGAGCAGAGGAAATGGAGGAAGTGACATGGACCAGACTGTAGAGAGAGGAAGGGTTGTGATGGCCTTTTGAAGGTGAGGGCAAGAAGTATGAAGCTGATGGAGTGAAACAGACGGAGTAATAATATTTCAGTGCCTGCCATCTGAGTATCTATGGGACTAGAGCCCACTTCTCTTCTGATGTCCGTTGAGCTACTTTAATCATTAAACAGTGCTCTCATGCATGCAAGCTTAATTATGGCCAAGGCTAAATGCAAGATTTGCTGTCAGACCCAGAGGAGAAATCAGACTGGATATCATGATTCTGAAAAACAGACCGCTGTCTGCAGAGAAATTGATGCATAGAGATTCTAACAGTGAGTACATGGGATTACTCCAACACCATCTGAAAAATACGGGATTTTGCAGGAAGTATTTTGTGCAGGCTTCACCCATCCTTTTAGCATACAGCAGCGGTTCTCAAACTGTGGGGTTGTGACACCATTTTAATGGGGTCTCCAGGGCAAGCATTAGACTTGCTGGGACCCAGGGCTGAAGCCCAAGCTCCACCGCCACCCGGGGCAGCAGGACTCAGGTTCGGGCCCTCTCTCCCCCCACCCGGGGGGCAGTGCTCAGGCTCCGGCCCTCCCCCTGGGGTCATGTAGTAACTTTGTGGTCAGAAGGGGGTCATGATGCATTGAAGTGTGAGAACCTCTGGCATACAGTGTTCTATGGGAATGCTCCCAAGAAATTCTTTCCCAGAAAACTCTTACTGAAGCAAAATCGTATTGAGTAAATTCTGTGTTTTTTTTTACCTAAATGGTGGAAATATCAACACCCTGTGGAACCTGCTTTAGTGCACTACAGTGATCTCTTCGGTTTTGTTGCCTCTGAAAAGATAAACTATGACCTGTTGAGCAAGACTCATTGCTTTGTTTGCTTCTCTGCTGAATATTTCTTTCTCCTTGCATGCTCCAGATGTGCCATAGTGAAATGCCCAGTGTGACAGATACAGGGCACATGAGAGCTCCACCCCAGAGGTTCTAAAGAGAGAAATCTGGTTGTCCGATGACTCTGTGCAGACTTTTGAAGGATGTATGGTGGCTTGCTAGCAGAATATTTATTATCTGAATAGTTGAAATGTGAAATTATGAAAGGTAATTGCAGAAATGCCATCCAGGAAATAAATCTGTGGGTTCCCCTAGGATGCTCGTCAAGCACCCTATTGCATCCACTTCTTTAGTGCGGAGATGTGGGAGATGTGACAGATGTGGCTATGTCCTGCAATATCTTCGGGAGATCTTACTGTATTAAGCTTCAGTATCATTGTGGGCTAGGGATTGTATGTAATTCCCTGGGGGAGAGTGACCACAGCCTCCAGGAACTATGAATGGTGGGGGGTAATCAGATAAATTCACTCAGATTGTAACACTCAGAGAAGTACTGCCCCTTGGAGATGCTCACATATATTTGTTCAGACTGGATTCTCCCGAGACCAACAGACAAAGAAAGGATTTCTGGATAAATATTCTGAGTTAAACTGACCCAGGGCCAGCTTTCTGATCCAACAAGCGAACAGGACCTTCTGTCCAAGGGGAACCCGATCCTTCCTGGGAAGGGCTGGAAGGATTTTGGCCTACTGAGGGCCTGTAAGATTGATGGATGACCTCTAGTAAGCTTATTAGCATGTGTGTAGATTCTTTTATTGTTTTAATATATTTCCCCTTGGAGCCTAAAGTGGATGCCCTTGATGGACCTCTGACGGGGGAATGCAGGTGCATTTGCCCTGAACTTTGACACCTGGGACCAGACTGAAACTGTGGTGAATATGAAAGACTCCTGCAGAACTTATTTTAGTGCTTTTCTCTTTTGCCTGTTTTACTGTATCGTATTAGCCAAAAGCAAGCATGCTCTTCTGGGGGGAACATTCACTTTCTATTGTATCTGGTTTTAAAATGAAAATTCCGTCTCTTTTTTTTTCTCTGTAGCTTATTGTTTATTATAGATGTAGCATAGCATCTTACAGAACGGGCACATTTGCCATATGTTTTAAAAACCCATTGAGCGCAAACTGGTGTAATATCTACATTTGACATTTAATAATCTAGACAAAATATGATTCCATTTTCTCAGTTCCCATATCCCATATTTTAGTGGGAGTGTTGAGGCTATTGCTATAAGTAATAAATTACAAAAAAGAAACTGTATCTGCTTGGGTTTAGGATCTAAATTCATCCTCCAGTCCTAGTGAGATCACTTGCCGAGGCTGACCCTGGATGCCCTGCAAGTGAGAAGTTTGATTCCTGGCACTGGGTGACAGGTTAGTTTAGTGAACAAGGAGGATCATACTCTATGCTTCTACGCTCTTTATAGGGAGAGCCATAAGGTTTGCCTTTGGAATACCTTTTGCTGCATTTAAATTGCAGGCTAGATGCAGCAGAAATTTCATTGTTTCCCCCTTTGGTTACCTCCACAGACAATGTTAGAGTCAGAGGCCAGCAGATAGATAAGCTGCTGGCTGGGTACATTTCAAACATTCTCTTTTCTGCCATTAGGCAGCCTGAAAATGTTTCAAGTCAATTTCCCACTTGCACTCCGCACTCAAGTGTTTACATAATAGTGGGAGGCTGTGTTATCTTGAAGGTTAAACACCTCGACAGCCAATAAAACACTCATTACCAGAATACATCTACACCCACTGATCTGTCTTTATAATCCAGTCTGATCAGATCCCTGGGGGGTGGCAACGCGTGATAAATGCGTAGGCACAAGTATATGTAAATTGATGTGTGCATGTGTTTTCTTGGGAATATTGCTGGTCCCTTTATAGCTAATTACAGCTAGTCATAAATAAGGTGCAGAGTGGGGAGACTTCTTTGACTTCCTTGTAGTGTATCAGAGTCCCGGCTCCAGCTTGAGCCAGAATGTCTACACTAGTTTTAGCCCCACCAGCCCAAATCAGTTGACCCAGGTTCTGGGACTTGCTGCTGTGGATCTTTTATTGCAGCAGAGACATGCTGCTTGTATTACATTGCACACTCTGACACTGCAATTCCACAGGAATTGAGAACTTCAGTACGGATTCAGGCAATAACACAACTGTGAGTTGGGTAAACTGAGATGGCTGAATCTTACCTGTGCAGGAACGGAAAGATCTCTTTCAGATGTCTCATTTTATGGGAAAGCAACAGGAAAGGAAATATTCCCCCAGGGGCTAAACACACAAAAGGTTCTTTGATCACATTTACAAAGCTGGCGGGAGAGATGCATTTGAACTTATCTCTGGACTTTCCCATTTGGTGCAATGCTGCTTTCCCTGAATTTTCTATCTAGTCCAATGTACCCTCGGTATTTTAGGTTGTTTTACTTTCTGCAGATTCCTGGCTTTTCTTTTGCTAAATCTGAAATCTAATTTAAGAGATTGAAGCACCATTAAATACCATTGAGTCTAGAATTCCGGCACAGTGCTGTTGGATAGGGAGGAAATTATTGTATTTGGCTCTTCGTTTTCTTTAGCTTGAATGGCAGCAGCCAGTACTATATATTTCTGACTGCTTCCTTTTCAGACTTGGCTTATTATTTTGTAACAATTATTTTAGATTTATGTTAATTTAGGGAACTCTGATCTTAATTCATCTCGGGCTGAGAGCATTGCACTAGTAGTGCAGTCAGCAATCCCTTTCATGACGGTTACATCTGGGTAACTAAGGACCTAAGGAGGAACCATGTGCTAGCATTAGATAGCACAGACCATGTTGGCTAGAGAGTACTATGAGGTCTTGATTGGGTAATGGGTGCTGGACCCAGACCTCTTCACGCTAATGAGGCATGCAACCGTTTTCACAAGGTGGGCTGTTCAGCACACAGCATTAGTACTGAAAAGTGCAGGGTCTAACTGAAAGCAGAATTTGACCCTACATAGATAGTAAAATAATAAATGGACCAAATAGTCTTAGGAAGAAGGTAAAAAAGAAGAAATGCTAAAAATGCTTTGGGCTTCTAAGGTTTTGTGACCATGATACCATTGGTCCTATACAGCTGCATGTGCTGGTTTGAGTTCCCATTGCCTGCTAAATCGAAGTCAATCAAGTTTGTCTTGGCAAGATTTATTATTGCTTCCTAATTTGCTACTCTAGGAGCCAGATCATCGTAGTTATGCATGCACCTGATTTATGAGTGTGAATCCTTGTGTGCACACAACTGGTCTGTTTGCAGGCATGCCTGGCTAGCTAAGGTGCTCCCTTGTACTCTTTGGACATAATGGCTCAGGCTGTAAATAAACATGCGCTCGGAGATGTAGGATAAAAAAAAACCCTGGCCACATTGAATTCAATGGGAGTTTTGCCACTGACGTCACTGAGACTTGTGAGCTTCTTTTTCAGCTTTGTCATTCACCCATCCACAGAGGAAACATGATGAATGTGCTGCTTCAACTGTATATGTATTAAAGTGGAAAGTATATTATTTTGACTGGATGTCCTGTAAAGGGTCCAATGCATAGTATTTTTCAGGATGTTTTCACTGCTTACTCAACTTTGAACATACAATATGCAAAAAGATATGACCAGAGACACAGTGGTTCTATTGCTTTTTCACTTAGTACTGGATAAATATTAAAACAGAACAGTCAACAAAATAAACAGACATTATGTGCCTGCGCAGTCCAGTGGGGACCTGGAAGTGTGGCCACATTTAGAAACACTACTTTGGAAACTTTTGTGTGTTTCATACTTAGTGAGACCATTTTGAAATCCATTTTACATTTATGCCCATCATTTACCCCACAGATCAAAGGTAGTACATGGAGGCATCCCTCCCTCATCCTTTTCTCCCACATTTCAATAGTAAGCAGTACTGGTGGTCAAACTATTAGTTAATAATGTTTGTTACAAATATAGTCTCTCTTTCAGTCAATGAAATATTCATGACCTGATTTGGATTGTCTGACATTTTATTTGTTTGTGATCTTATCCAAACTGGTTGGAAAAATAATTTTCAACCTACCTTTTTTGGCTTTTTGTTTCAACCGTCAGCTATTTGTGTTGTGTGGTTGGTCAGCCTAGTCACATGGTGTAGATTCTGTTCCATGACTGGATGACTGAGGCACTTTAATCATGAGAATAACAAGCCATGAATACTATAAATTCTGGGACATGGTTTTGAATGAATAAATCTTTGTACTACAATGTGTGAATTTATGGGATTCACAAATAACCATCATGAATCCAGGTGGGTGTGTGAAACCTCATTATTTTCCTGACCATGATGAGTCTTGACAGAAGCCCAGGCTCCGTTAGTGATCTCTTCAGTTAAAATATAAATATTTCCTGTCTACTGCAAAAGAAAACACAGCAGGTTTGCCAAAACCCTTTGTTTTGACTAATCTCCTCTTAAGTTGTACCTGATTTTGTGAAATATTTTATCCCTCATGCACAGTCATCCACTGAATTTTTCAGTTTGGGAAGTATTTGAAGCTGTAGGCTGGAACAGGTTTCTTGTGTGACTGAAGCTGGGAAGACCAAGCTCAGAGAGTTGAATCTTCAAAATGTTACATCCCTTCAAAAATCGAAAATTAGAAAATTCTGCCTGGGAAAACATCTGTCTTTCATATCTGTCTTTCTGTCTTCCTGCCATATATAGCTTTTTATCTTTCATTTGTGCCCTTAAAGCTTTTTTAAAAGCACTTATGACATAACGGACCCATTCCTTATATTGCTCTGGCAGTACCATTTACCAGCTTCATTTCTTGGATACTAGGGTGCAGTTTGGTCAACTATAAGACCAAGAGGAAATGGACTTCATTGATTAACTCAAGGAGTCTCTGAACTGCTAACATAGGATTGAGGTTTCTTCTGATAGAAAGCTCATATCTCATAGAGAAGTGCTTCTGCTGAATTTTCTAGTCTGGCACTAGGACACAAAGTTCTCCTCAACTCATTGAAGGGAAAAAAACTGTTAGTCAAAGGAGAAGTTAGCCCCATGTTAGGATTTGCAGAGACCCGCTGAGCATACTCACCAGTGTGCCCTAACAATCCAGACAAAGCTCCATGTTTCATGCTGAGGGCTGGGGCTGCAGAATACTTAATGTGGATTCTGTGCCTGCTGCAGAGGGGAACTTGTTTTATTTTTGGCCTTGAAATTGCACCTAATGTCTGACATCTGTGCCTGCCTCAGAAGCTATTTATTTGAGAATAGAGCTCTTGGTGAGTTGTAGTCAGAGTACTGCAATTCCTTTGAATAAGCCCAAAGTAAGCTATTAAGATGATTCAGCTTGTAGAATTAAATGTGGTTTATACAGTATACAGCTGGCAGATTTGCACCAGGAAGATTGCTCTTCCTCTTGATTTTTATTTAAGGAGGTACAACATTTCACGATTAAATCAAATGGACATGAGACGATCTTTCTTAACAGCCCTTGTTAATAGGATTTAACCCACAAATAATTCTAACAACATTGCACACTGGTAACAGAGCAGGTTTTCACTTCAGGCCAGATATTTAAGTTATAGTTTTTCTGTTCACATTAACATGTTGAAAGCCTGACAAATGGCTATTGCAGAAAGCCGCTTGCATGAAGTGCGACTGTATTTTATACAGAGTAATAAACAGAGAGCAACTAGCTTCAATTGAGTTATTTCAGCCACTTGCACTTTCAGAAGTTGCTGATGTACCTCCTCACAGCTTGGGTCAGGAATATATTTCTTTCTTTGCCTGCACTCATTAACAATACGCTCCTGAGTCTTCAGAGTATCAAGATGCATAAACTGCGTGGATACGAAAAAAAAAAAATCAAAAGATACATCCCATAATTAGTATCTTGGCAGGTTTTGGAGTGCTGCCAAATCACACAATGTGTTTGGAATGTCTCCAACTCCGGTGTTTAGCTTGCGGTGGGGAAATTAGCATACAGACCCTAATAATTACTTTTCTTGTGTATTAGATCAAATTGGCATGTCCCATAGGGGAAAATAACTCACTTAAAGAGACTTTGGGAAAGTGATCATCATTGTGTTTGTTCTTGCTGTTATGAATTTGAACTTTCAAGGGCATGGTGCATCCTTTTCAGTTATTTATTATATAGTGAGGAAAATCCAGAAGAACATCAGAGTCATTTAATAAAAAGCAAAGATGGTAAATTCAGGTATATATTTTGTTGTCCTTTGGTTAGAATCCATCTCAATGAAAAACATTCTGAAGGATTAAGATATAGAAGGCCAAATGAACCCTGCCACCTGAACCAACAACTCCCTCTGGCAATAGAAGTTTGACCAATGTACATGAGAGCCAAATTTGGTTCATCCTTTAGAATATTTTTAAAAAGTGAGTAATTTATTAATATGAATCTCAGAAGCCTCTTTTTCTGTGGCCTTTGTTTTGTTTTAAAAATAGTGGGTTTTTTAAAGGAACAGGTATAGATTGTTATGCAGACAAATAAGGGGTTTTGTGCTCTGTGTATGGTATCGGACTGGGAAACCCATTTGGACAGACCATGTTTCTTTGAAATTCTTCCATCCTAATCTCTCCACATATGCTCACACTTTTTTAAATTGGTGGGTGCACAGTCTAAGCCCTCCATTACAAGTTCTCTAATGCGGCAAGCTTTAAAACAGAGAATCTCAGCTCGCGCTGGCTACTGATTAAGAGGTGTGCCCTTGCTCAAGGTCATTCTGATTTCCTGTTGTCTATTTTTTCCCACTCCCCGGGGGAAGGGAGGGGGTCAACCTCTGTGAGAAGTAAATCCTCTTGCCTTCTTTCATGGTGAAATCTGCTAACTTGTTGATAATACTCGGATTCTGAGGATCTTGTGTTTCCTATGAGAAATTCTATTCATGTTTAAAGGCAACAATTCTTAAATCTTTACAAAAGATCTTGTTTCTAGGAGCTATTGGGTCTTCAGTGATATTGCTCAGCCCAGCAATATTCTTAGCTGAGAGGAATCTCTCTCTCTCTTCCTCATTCACTCACTCCTATTTCTAGCACCATTCTCCTATTTGTTCGTCTACCCTAAAACTTCAGAAACAGACTTCAAAGAGAAACAGCAGAACTAAAATTCATTTGCAAATTCAACACCATTAATCTGGGCTTGAATAGGGACTGGGAGTGGCTGGCTCACTACAGAAGCAGCTTTTCCTCTCCTGGAATTGACACCTCCTCATCTATTATTGGGAGTGGACTACATCCACCCTGATTGAATTGGCCCTGTCAACACTGGTTCTCCACTTGTGAAGTAACTCCTTGCTCTTCATGTGTCAGTATATAATGCCTGCATCTGTAACTTTCACTCTATGCATCCGAAGAAGTGAGGTTTTTACTCACGAAAGCTCATGCCCAAATAAATCTGTTAGTCTTTAAGGTGCCACCAGACTCCTTGTTGTTACCCTACACAATCACTCTACCCAGTGTGGGAGTCTTCTCCTCTGCTGGACTTGCTCTCTAGAACTAGCTTCAGGTGTCTTTGCACCACATTTCATTTCGGTTCTCAGCTGTCAAGTATCTTTTCTCCCTCTACTTCTTTCTCCTATGTCCTTCCTATTCCTCTTGTTAACTCTTTTCCGGCACAAGCACCCCACACTCAGTCCAAACCTTGGCCTCTTAAAACCACCACTTGCTGCTCCTTCTTACTGCCTCCTCATGCTCCTGGGGCGATTCTGCACCAAAAATTTAAAAATGATGCACACAATGTTTTAAAACTCTGCAAATTTTGTGTGTCAAAATAACACTGTATAATCACGCCAGTTTCAATTATTTTGGTAATTTATTTCACAGTACCTGTCAGCAAGTATGTCTGTAACAATACAGACACACAAAAACTTCCCCCAGGAGTAAAGAGTTAAAGAAACCCCCACGTCAACCCAGTTCCTGCTTCTCTGTCCCCTCCCAAAGCCCAGGTGTGGGGCCCTCCCTGGCCCAGACACTCACACCTCCTCCCCCCATAGAGCCCAGCCATGGGCCCACCCCAGCCCAGGCACTCACCCCCCTTCTTTCCCAGAGCCCAGCTGTGCCCCTCCCCCCCGACTGTCACAGATCCTACCCTCCTAGAGCCCAGGGAGAAACAGCCTGATGCTGGGTCCAGGGTTTGGAAGGAGTTTATTGTGCGCTGCTGCCGCCTCCTTACTTCAGGGCATGCGGGGAACTGCAGCTGCTGGTAACCTTCCAGTTCCTCTTCCTTCCCTCCCTTCCCCCAGCCTTGTCTTCTATTTGAGAGCTGGGCTCTGCCGGGTCCAGCAGCCCATAGTGGCGGCCAACATCTCTGCAGCCTGTTTCTATGGGGAGAAATGGAAATTCTGTGCGCCCAACATTAATTTCTGCAAAATTCTGCATTGTGCAGTGGCACAGAATTCCCCCAGGAGTATCCTCAGAAGGCTCTCTCCCCTCTCCAGACGTGGGGTGGTAAAAAGGCAATGACCCAGTCTGTGGGCTTCTGGGTCATGTAGTTATGCAGTGGCTGACTGTCCCACTTCCAGCTGACTAGTGAGTGCCTATCTCCCGCACGAAGGGCCCATAGATGAGAAGGGGGTGGCCCTTGTCTGACAAGCCCTCACCAAAATTCACTGCAGGAGGGGATAGCTATTTAGTATCCTCCCAAGCCTGATGGAAGTCTCCAGGCCCTCCACTCCAAAGATATCAGTAAGTGTTCAGGGTCCTGGGTGTAAAAGAGGGTGATGAGAGTGCAGGCTGGATGGCGGGGAACCATGGGGGTTCAGGGACTAGGTGAGAATGAGAGAGCACCATCTTTGGTGGAAAGATGGGAAAGAGGGAAAGGTTTGGGTGACAGTGAAGAAGGAGTCTGCTCTGGACTGTTTTTGCTATGTGCTTCTATTGTTAATATAGGCAACCTGAGGTGGGTTTGCAATAGGTTCCCATGTGTTTATTAGTAATGGTGAGGGCTGTCCAACTTCATGATGCTTTGAGCAGGGGGTTGGACTAGATGACCTCCTGAGGTCCCTTCCAACCCTGATATTCTATTCTATGATATTCTATGATGCTGTGCAGTTAGCATGTTTGTAACACTGGGATTTGCATGTTTTTAAAAGTTTTGTCTCCCTCCTATTCCTAGAAATGGAGCAAACAAAAGGGGAAGAGAATTATTTGTTTGCTATTAAAATTTTCACAAGTGAACTGTGAAAATTTAGCAAGTGACATAGTCCAGATTATCATGGGCACTGAATCCAAAACCAAACATGACTTGGTAAGGCTATCTCTGCTGAACGGTAACGGTGCTATCTCTCTCTACAAGGCTATAGTTTGCAGGAAAGACACCTTTCAAAATAAAGCTGTATTGTACTGGAGACAGAAATGATTGTTTCCAGAATGTTTGTTTTCTCAAGCAAAAATGCATGTATATTAAGAGCAATTGTCCTCTTACGCTGTGGTGTTCCTCACTGTTCCATGGGGATGAATTTGATGCCTCCTTAAATGAACGTACTGTTTTCAGATTCTGTTCTGATCAGAGATCCATGGGCACATATTGCTGTATCTCTAGTACAATAAATGACCACAAGTGCTTTTTATAGCCGCATTTACAAGAAATTCATTGATCTATGCACACACACTGTACCCAAGCCCTTAATAATATTGGATTGTGCCCTGTGAAGAAAGTGTGGGGTTTTTAGATTATAGGAAAATCCCATTTTTGCTATACAGTTTGGGGGTGTTCCCTCGTTATTGCCTGGACACAGCACAGAGCTCAAGGTTGTGCTTTACCCATTGTGTGTGGGTAGGAGAGGGGTAATGAGTGGGTAGTAAATCAGGTTAAGCCCACCGTATATACTTCCCCACAGACAGAAGTAAATCTCAAGCCCCTTGTGTACCCACTCCCTTATCCTTGCAGGGGTGCTGGAACAATTTGTATAGTGGGAGTGCTGAGAGCCATTGAACCCAACGGTAAACCTTGTATATCATGGAAACCACTTCAAGCCTGGGTGTGTGGCAGTACCCCCAGCACCCCTAGTTCCAGCCCCTACATACCCTTGAAAGCAGAATGGGATGTGAGTATAAAAACGACTGTGCCTGAGGAGATGGGGGGTTAAGCATAGAGTGACCAGATGTCCCGATTTTTGGGTCTTTTTCTTATATAGGCTTCTATTACCCCCCACCCCCTGTCCCGATTTTTCACATTTGCTGTCTGGTCACCCTAGTTAAGCATGATTGCAGCCTTTGCTCTTATGCCCACAATTGACAGAAGTAGCTGGGTGGCTATGATCAGAGCTCTCAAGAATACAGAATCGGGGTCCTCAGAGCTCCCTGTTCATTCCTTTTCCCCATGTGTTTTTACATGCAGCACTGCCCACAAGCACTGGGTAGGATCAGGCCTAAGGTAAGGACTGCAGGAGAGTGTCGTCATTTCTCTAAACATACATATTCCTATTTTAACAGCAAACTGTGTCAACTCCTAATGATGAAGACTTTCAGTAAAGATGTACATGCAATATATTCTCTTTTATTAACACAGACCTGTGGTTTGAAAGAAACTATCATTTAAAAATATATTCAAAGAATATTAAAGAATGACTTGTTTATTTTCACTGTATAGTTTGGTGAAACATAAGATGAACCGAAGGCTTTAGTGGAAGTAACTTCTGACCTGTTCACATTATTGCATTTTGGCACTAGACGGTGGTGGGACATATGAGCTATGTGGTGTTTAGGTTCCTGATTGTGGTAAAGCCTTTGTTTTTCTGCTCTATAGTGATTCATCTAATTTTGGCTCCTGTTTGTCACATGTTTTCTCTTTCACTCTGATATAAAATTGTGCAATAGCCAGGAAGGTGGCTATCTAGCTGTGCAAACAACAGAATTTTCAGTTCACTGGCTATTCTGAAAAAAAAATTGTTTTAAGTCCAACTAAAAATGATTTTTTTTCAGAATGTTCAGCAAAACAAAAGGTGGGGGAAATAATTTCAGTTTGAACTAAATGTTTTGTTTGAAATGAAATGTTTCACTTTGATTTTGAGCCTTTTAAAAAATGTTTTAAATTCTTTTTTTAATAAAACTGAAGGGAATTTCAAAATGAAAAGTGATGAGCTGAAAAATCAAAATGTTTTGTTTTGAAAATGTCAAAAGGAAATATTTCTAATTTTTTTTCAGTTTTTTTTCCTTTCATCTGAAACAATTGGTGAAACCAACACAAATTTTGCAAAACATCTCAGTGTCATTTTTTCCCACCAAAAATAGTTTTGGCTGAAAAATTTCACCCAGATCTAATCCACTCGCCTGTTGTTAACCCTCTTTGACCTGAGTGGCTAATTGAAGTTTGGAGCCCTGGGGATGCTCTATATGGGAGTAGAAATAAATGAAAAATCTGGTGATATCTTTGATGCAATCTTCTTTCTTTACAAGGAATGTACAAAGTCCTGCTTCTCTGAATGCAGGAGGAACCCAAGGCAAAAGGGGTAGGCCATGTCTATGCTACACGGACTATAGTGGGCTAACTATGGTGCCCTAGCTGTGCTGGCATAACGCTGTAGCATAAATACAGCCTACAATGACGGAAGGCGTTTTTCCATTGCTGTAGGAATACCACCTCCCCAAGCGATGGTAGTTGGGTCGACAGAAGCATTCTTCTGTCGATAGAGCTGCATCTGCACCAGGGGTTAGGTCGGCATAATTGCATTGGTCGGGATGTAGATTTTTCATGACCTGAGCACCCTAGCTATGTTGATCTAAAATTTAAGCATAGACCAGCCCTCAGCTTACAGGACCAAGCTTCTTTTCAACCAGCATCCAGAACTTCTCTCTAGGTTTCTTTCAGGGTCAAACGGTGCTTGCAAGCATTTGTTTGGATTTCTTCAGGCTGTCTGTCTGTTTCTGGTTTTGTGTTTTATATATATATACACACATATACACACACACTCTCTGTCTCTGCCTCTCTCTCAAAACAATAATCAGCACAAATCCCCTCTGCCCACATAGTCCAAAATTCTTGAGTGTGTCACATAAACCTTTTTGTTTTAGGTAGGGGATTGTGATTAATTTGCCCACACATTTATGTTAATTGAAGTGCGTGTTCACACCCATCAATCTCAATAAGGTTTTAACTCAATCCATAATAAGGTTTCACCCAGCTCCTAATGTTATTTATTGGTAACACCAAGAGGACTCCATCAAGACTGGGACTCTGTTTTACAAATACATGTTAAGAAGCAATCACTGCCCTGAAGCTTGACTCAAATGTGTACAGTATTATTAGAGAGACAAGGATGAGGTAATATCTTTTATCGGACCAACTACTGCCGGTGAAAGGGACTATCGCTCAAGCTCCATAGAGCTCTTCTTCAGAAGTTGGTCCAATAAAAGATATTACTTCACCCATCTTGTCTCTCTCATATGCTGGACTCAACACAGTGTCAACAATACTGCATACAATACTATTAGGCTAGGTCTACCCCGGGGGGGGGGGGGATAGGGTCGACCTAAGATACGCAACTTCAGCTACTTGAATAGCGTAGCTGAAGTTGCGTATTTTAGGTCGACTTACCTGGCTGTGAGGACGGCGGCGAGTCGACCGCTGCCGCGCCGCCATCGACTCCGCTTCCGCCTCTTGCCACGGTGGAGTTCCGGAGTCGACGGCAGAGCCATCGGGGATCGATTTTATTGAGTCTTCACTAGACGCGATAAGTCGATCCCCAATAGATCGATTGCTACCCGCCGATCCGGCGGGTAGTGAAGACGTGCCCTTAGTCACTTTCGGAACATGTTACTCACAAAGAGCCTTTTACACAATACCTGCACATTGCCTCCTCTTACAGGTACCTGCTTGTGGATTTGAAATGCATTTCCCCTGGTAGCTGCAACAGTCTTAATTTTGTATAATATTAGCAAACAACTCGGTACCTCACTAAATCACTCAGACAACTGAACCCAAAGGTGATAACTATCCCTTTAGTTTTGGTGTCCAGAGAGTAGTCTATTCCAGGTACAGTGGGCTTCTCTATAGGCCTGATCCAAAGAATTTCTGTGCATCTGCAGCTCCCAGAGAAGTCAATAGTTTGCCCAATTAAAAAAAAAAAAGTCTCCGAATCTTGGCTTACCCAGTGACCTCTTTGAAGTTCAATAAATAATTTAAACTCTCTGTGCCCAGTTTCCCCATCTGTAAATTTGGTTAATACTGACTGGGCCTACCTCTTAGCAGGAGTGTGAGGTTTAATCAGATAATATTTGTGAAGCGCTTTGAGATCCGGGATGGAAGTCGCTATGTAACATAAGTGTTAATTATGATGATTACAAATGTTTTTATTCCGTGTAGAATCTAGAAAGGTACCAGCCTTTCGTAGCATGTTTGTACTCTGCTTCTGTTGTGTAGCCATAGGGAGTGGAATGGAATTTCAGTGCAGTGCATCACAAGCTGTAGTATTTCCCCAAAGTCTGATCTGTCATTCTAACCCACATGAATTTTTTGTTTTAGACCTATTTTAGTTATAGCTGTGGACATACCAGGCAGTATTCTTTGTGGACTCACAATGAAGAATGTCCATATCCAGTAGCATATCATACCTGTGGCTGAGTCGCCATTTCACTTCACTCCATTATATGTTGCCAAAACAATCTTGGCAGTGGAGTTTGTTACATTGTTTGTGTGTTTGGTGTTTTGTAGAATCTCATCTCTCCAGTCCATGGCTATGAACTGTGGTTCTGGAACAAAGCTCTGGCTCAAAAATAACGAGACGGTAAATCACCAGAGTGAGAGTTAATGGCCCCAGCAATTAGGCGCCATATGCTCAGCAATATCGACCGACGCGCCCTTCTGTCCCTGCTATTACGTCTGCTTCGCCAAACAACACAACCTGCTGAAGTACATCGTTTCCAGATCAGCTGCTGGTGCCAACGTCAGCAAATCAGAGAGATCACCAAACCCCATGCTTGTCCACTGACAGTAATGTAAGTAAAGAACCATCTGTGATCTTTTATTTAAAAAAACAAAAAAAGAGCGAGCGAGCGAAAGTTGTAGGTGTTATGTGAAAGCTGTGAATGTTATGGGTTGGTGCCCTATTAAATGTGGTGTGCACAGTGGCAAGTCCCATCCAGCTGTAAAGTAAAGTGATTGTGGCACTGTCTGTCCAATAAGTTTAACTTTGTAGCCTAGTAAAATAATAGAACAAACTTCCGTGACCATATGGTGACACATACGGTGTCAGATCTGGATCCTAGAATATAATGGCATGATGCGCAAGAAGCAGAATTGTTTACAATGAACAAGCCATGCCAGACAAATTAGATGGCTCTGCACCACATGAGGATCCCCTTGCAATGGGAAAATTTTCCAGTTGTTGGACCCGCTGAATTTATAACCATGTTGTGCTTGCAGATTGAGACAAAGTAGTCTCAGTATGGCTCAGAATCTAGGCCAATATGTCTTAATGGGTGGTACTTTATACTAAGAATAACTTCAAGCATCTTATCCTTCCTTCACTGGAAGCGTCTGCAGGTTGCTAGCTTTAAACCTTACATTAAATATATAAAATGTAGCAAACAAAATCATTGTTCTCGGGCAGAAACTTGTTTTGATTTCAGCTTGTATTTGAGAGTATCTTTAGGGAATGAAGGGTCTGATCTACAATCACTAGGAAAACTGAGCTAGTGGAAACAATGACACAGTCTGTAGCGGCAGCACAATAAGGGGTTATTGCTATCGTGGTATGGAACAGATGGGAAATCTTGGTTCCTTCTGAAGAGGTCTTTGAAATAATGAGTCAAGCTGCATCCTTAAAAATCCTCCAATATTCTGCGGCAATGGCCCCAAACACTGTGGTAACACTGTTGTAAGTAGTATTGAGATGGCTGATGTCCAATTAAGTTAGGAAAGATGATCTTGTGGTTAAAGCACTGGACTGGAACTCAGGAGACTAGGGTCTGCACAGGCTTCTTGAGAAATGTGGGACAAGTTACTTAATCTTTGCAACTCAGTTCCCCATGTGTAAAATGTTAATAGTGCTTCCTTCCTCCCATCCTCTGTCCGCCTTATCTGTTTAGATTGAAGTTCTCCAGCTCAGTGGTATAGGGGGGCCTTGAAACTCTATTGCTCTCAGTAATGACCATTGCTGTCAAGTAGTGCAGTATTGGGTGCATGGATGGTGCCACTCAAGTGAACACTTGCTGACAGCCGAACCCAGTAATATTGCCTGCAGAGTAAAGACCCCTGCATAGATACAGCTACAACCTTTGTGTTGCTTCTGTTCCTTGATCCCGCATTCTCCTTTTTCTGCACCTTCCCTTTGCCTCCCATTTGTTTTTGAGGATGTGAGAAGCGCCCTCCTGAGTCGAGAAATGCCAATCGCCATATAGCCACCATCTGCCCTCGCTCTCTGGGACTTCCCTCTCCTCATCACTAGGGTATCCCAGGGGAAGCAGATGACACTTGCCTGCAGCCTCAGCCCAGTCTAGCTTCCTCCAGCCGGTCAGCCAGGCCCCGGCAGCCGTGGAGGGGATTATGTTATTAGCGACAAGGCCAGGGATTAAGGGTGACATCCAAGAAGGCGGAGGGGGTCCCACCCTCGCCTGCTGATCGCCAGGAGCCCCCTCCTGCCGTCACAGCACTGGCTGGAAGTTCCGCCAGCCATCAACGGGCAAAGAGCCACGTCTTGGAGCAAGCCGGCGTCCAAGCCCCTGCGGGGGTGGGTGCCCACGGCTCTCTGGCAGGTCGGGCTGCGCTGGGGAGCTGCGTTCCCAGGCTCTCGCCTGCCTTTATCAGCCCCCCTAACTCCTAGTGTCAGGCCGGGGCTCGCAGCCTCTGTAGTGCTCGCTGCTGAGGAGCCGGTGTAGCGCCTGGCCCAGGCTAGATCAGCAGCAGGGGAGCTGGCTGACTGCAAATCTCTGGCTGCCAAGGGAGCCCGGAGCGCAAAGGGGCTGGATGGAAGGAGACGATTCTCCTCCAGTCTGGGCAAGCGGCTAGCTCTGCAGATCGGGGGTGGGGGGGGGTCTCCTCCGGTGCCGGCCCGCTTCCCCCGGCCGCTGCTGCAGTTCGCAGGCGGCGAGGGGAAATGAGAGCAGCGAATCTGGGGAAGGAGAAGTGAGTGTGTCTGCTGGGGGCGGGAGGGGGCGAACCCCGGCCCAGCTGCGCTCTCCAGCCGCGCCCGGGGCATTCGGGACTGAGCAGCGCGGCGGGGCTGGCAGCCGCCGCGTGTCCTGCTGGGCGGCGAATCGTTCCGCCTCCGAGGGGCTGCGGCGAACCCTGCACCTGCGGGAAGAGCTCGCCTGGCTCAACCCCAGCCCGGGCGCCAGCCATGCAAGCGGCCACCGCCTCCGGGCTGGATGTCTCGAGGACGGGCGGGCCCCGAGAGGACGGGCGCAATGCCCCGAATAACTACACAGGTAAGGGAGCCGGAGCTGCAGCAGCCCCGCCGAGCTGAGCGGGTGACTCCAGCTCTGAAGAGCCCCCCACGCGGGCTGAGCGGTTGTGCCCGGTGCAGGGACCCTGGCTGTCGGGGCCAGGGAGTCAGCCGGGCGTTGGGGGATGCCGCTGCTGGAGAGAGGAGGCTGCTTTCCCTCTGGGTGTTGCGCTCCCGGGGAAGCGGGCAGGGTCAGAGCTGTGCACCGGGGCACTCACATTGCTGGGGATTCACCCCGCTTCCAGGAAACAGGGAGCAGCCTCTGAGTTCAGCTTTTTACGGTCACCTTTCCCCCAGCCGGGTTAGACAGCTCCAGTGCGGTTTTGAAATACACCATCAACTTGCACTCGAAGCTGCGTGGTGGCTCCAAGGAGAGCGGCTTTTTGAATGTCAAACATTGTCGATGTGTCCGGATCCCTTGAAATGGCCTTAATTGGTACTGACTTCCTGACTGTCTGCTGTCGCCATAGCTCAGTTTGGTGGATTTGGGACTCTTAGCTCCAAGGAGGCAAGTGGTGTCAAACGGGGTCATCAGATAAGCTGGCTTCTTGCAGGGAGAGGATGGGTTGGCAAACGCACTGTAGGTTCTCATTAACGGAATGCACCCGCATAACACAGTGTTATAAGCACAGGACAATAATAGCCCAAGCTGTAAGGCACTGGGTATCCTAGGAATAACTGATTCCTTTATTTCAGGCGAGGACCACACCATGATGCAGGCTCCTTGGTCTTTTAAGAAGGGAGTTTGCAGTAATCAGCTTTGCTTCCTGTACTTTTTCAGTCAAAGGCAAAGATGAGTTACTGTTTGGGCCAATCTGAGAGGAGAGGCCTGAGTACTCAATTTGAAGGTGCATCTCTGTTTCTGTTGGTATCACCTCCTACACAGAATTCCTTTTTTCTATGCAGGTAATTATGCTGAGCTTGCACCATTGAACTCGGTGGGCATTTTGCCACTGACTTCAATGGGCGAAGGATTCATTCCTGTAAGAATTGACCCATCCCTTCTAATCAGCCACCACCGTCTCGAAGTTTTTCAGATAAGTGAAAGAGTTTTACATTAAAGAGAGTCTCTGCAAATGACTTGGCCCTAATGCAGCTGCAATTCCATGGTAATCATTTCATAATAGCCTTTTAGTGGTAGTGATGGCTGGAAAGGTTCATGTTCGTTGGTGTAATTGTATTGAAAAGCTGTCAAGACTCTATTCAGATTAAAAGCTTTGAAAAAGATAAGGTGGAATATTGACATAATATAGTTAGAAAGAAAAATGCGAGCTGCTTGCTTGGGACTTGTAAAGCATGTTCACTAGCAAGATCTTTTACAGAGCTGTGATTCCATTTACAATAATCATAGTCATAAACAACGTTGCCTTTAGAGGAAAAATTCTATTCCTAAATCTCTCTGCCTGCTGTGATAGTTTTGATTAAATATTCGGTATCAACAACCATTGCCTTGGTTTGCATGAAGTTTAACAGCTTTCATACACTAGACCATATTTTCTCTTATTGGGACCCAAAGCATATCTGCATGTGTCTAAGAAAATGCTGAGCTACTGCACTGAAGTACTAATTATGGACCTGATCTTGCGGTCCTTACTCAGGGAAAAGTCCCAATGAGTTCACTTTACTCACTTTGTTATACACTTTTGGTTATGCAGTACTGGTATGTCTGATCTGTGCAAATATTTCAAAGAAACAAACATAACAGGAATGCACCATATTTTTAAGCCAACGCATGCAGGACAAACTGGCTGCAATGACTAACCTTATTAAGCAGGCTGCTCTAGAAAGAATGTTATTGAACTTTAAATATAATGGAATGGAATTAAATTATGGTAAAAAGTTGGAAGTCAGTTTATTTGTGTGTGTGTATAAATAAATATTAGTGTGGTGGGGGTGTCTAAGAAATGCTTAGATTAATAGACGTGAAATGAGAGCATCACTTTAAAGGGGAAAGGAATACATCTTCATTGTAATAGCAGATTCAAAGCTCTGTTATTAAAATGAAATAATCTCCTGACAACTACAGATTGACCTGGCAGAAAATGAGAACATCTCGTTTTCCCTGCACAGTGATTTAGGGGAATACAATACTTACATGTTGAAAAAAGATTTAAGGCACAAATGAAAGCTCCAATTCTGCAATGTAGTCTGACCACATGGATCCCAGCACCTGTGCAGAGTTCCTTTAGCTTCAGTGAGGCTTGATGCTAGTGGAACCCGATGCAGGATCTGGCCCTAAAATATTTAGGGCATTTTACCATTGACTTTAATGGGAGCAGAGTTACCAAGTGCTGACTGCTCTTGAAAATCCCGTCCTTTCTGTTCAGAATTCAGCTTGGCCTCAAGAATGCCACACTGCACTGATTTAATTTGCTTGGGTGGTTCTAACAGGCTATATTGGTGATCTCATTTTAGCATACTGGTAGAAATGATCAGACACATTCAGTCCAGCATTTTTTGGTAATGCTTTACATTATGTCCACTACATATGTTTAACCATCCATTTGATTTATTAGAACCGTTCATATTAAAAATAACCAAGTTTTAGGAAACATGTATTGAGAATTAAGAGCTATGTGTAAACACAGATTGTATTGCTCTGCTTTTATGCTAATAGTATTAATCATTGACTTTTGTAAAATTGTGTGGCTCTGCTCCCTTCTCCAGGAGTGTCAGGTCAGTTTTTGGGTTTTGCTTTGGGCCCACAAGTGAAACAGGGCTTGTAGGTGGCTTGTCCCATCATGATCCTGCTCAGACCTTCTGCCAGTGCGGCCCATGGATGAAATCCTGAACCCCCTGAAATCAATGGTAAAACTCTCATTGACTTCACTGAGCCAGTATTTCACCTCAGAAGTCTGGTTCCACCAGGGTGAATCTGGCCTTGAATTAATTAATTGCTTGGTAGTATATAACACTTACCTGCTGTAGGCTATCAAACCAGCCCATCTTATGCACTTAGGGCAGGCCTCAGTAAATATTTTGAACAACAATTTATATTTATTAATGTAGAATAACTGTGTTGACAGTAATGTATTCTGTTGCTGTAATTAATGTCTGTTTCAGGCTGGCAAACTCTGTGTGTGTGTGTGTGCACATACACGCGTATGTGTGTGCGAGTATGTGTGTAAAAGTTGGTGAGGTGAAATCTATCCCTGGGCCAGGGTCTGGGGCTACTGAACAGTTCCGTTCCCTTCTCCGCGTGAATTTAATCTTACTTAAATACCAATTAATCGTCAAAAAAATGTTCACTGAATTAGCTGACTCTGACATAATTTTTAAATCTGCACTAGTGGTTTGGATAGTGAACCAAAAGTTAAATATCATGGACTAGTTGTCATATAATTTAGAATTATATCTTTATTTGATACACTTAAATAATGTGGTCTCATTTTAAATTATGCAGGGATATTTGTAGGAGAAATGATATATGAAGAGCGCTGGTGACAAACTGAGTTCCCCCAGGCCAACTATTGTACTGTGCAAGATCGTTTTTCCTCTTTCATACTACTGGTGATCATTTTTCATACTGCGCAAGTAGAGTGTCTTCATTGTAAACTTCCAGACCACAAATGAGAAGCTGGTGATAATGATCTATGTAGACAAACTCCCTCAGGCATCCCTTTTGCAGTCCATGAGAAAAGTGATGTGACATGTCTGTTTGCATTAATATGTTAATGAGAAAAGACTAAAGAAAAGCTAAAAGATGTTCATCTGCACAGTCTAACTTCTTTTAAAAGATTTTTAACTCAAAGGGAGTTACAGCTCCTCAATATTCCCAGCTGTGAAGTTCAAACATGCTCCACTTTCTATGATGCTACCTCCCCAGATTTCTGAGTGTAGGTTTTTCTGGCACATTATCTCACCTTGACCTAAAATAGACTCCAACATAGGGTGTTATGTTCTCCTTTGTGATAAAATGTTGGGCAGTGGGCTAAGATCCTCAAAAGGGTACTTTAAACCTGATCTATGTACGTTAGTCTGTATTATACTATTCAGTCACAAAAAAATGTGTATTACCAGCAGCGGGCATGGCTAAAGCCACACACCAAAGAGATCAAAGTATTGCAGAAACTGTGCTGGGGAAGATGCAGAGCACTGCACTACTAGACATTTTGGGATGGAAGAGTCTGCAGTAAAGGGCATAGTGTGTGGAAAGATGAGGCAGACTGTTCCAGGTACCTTTGCCAAAGCTGAGATGACATCTTTCCCCAACCCCATCGCTTGTGTGATTAAACATCCACAAACATGTTTACCTTTTCCATATCACTGTGGATTTTTGACAGGAACAAGTTAATGCTACTCAGAGCAGCATAAATTTATTGTTAGTATTTATTCTGGTGGGCAAATATTCACTGTCCACCCCTCCGATGCCTCCCCAGTTCCTTCACACTGCTCTGAAAAAGCATCTGGAATGCTGATGTACCTGGCTACCTGGGGAGCCTCCTAGTGGAAGGAGCCAATGTAACTGCCCTGCCCCCAGTTTGTGGTTCCTAATGTGGGTGGCATGTCAGGGTTGGGAAAGGGAGCATGGTCAGAGTGCTCCTCTGTTCTGTTGCCCCCTCAGCTGCTTGAATAGCCCTTTGAGGTCTTTAGAGCCAAACACAGATCAGAGCAGCCCTGAGGCTGCTGTAAGTTACACCTTAGGCTGATTGCATAGGTACAGAGACGAGGGAGATGTAATAGTGGTTTCTTACCACCCCTGCTATGCCATGCACAGCACTGATGCAGCTGAGGATCTGGCCCTTTGTTTTTCCAGTGTGGGGTATGCATAGCTATACTTTGGCTTTGCCCTGACTCCTTGTGTGATTCACCAGATCATTCCCTGATTTGGAGTTTGTAGCTCTTTTGTGGATCTTCTGCATGGAACCATTTAATGTTGGAGGTTAGTGTAACAGCATCTCAAGGAAGAGACTTCAGAGCTGTTTGGAATTGCAGGCAGGTGTTGAAGTATATTGGTACCCTTATCAGTGAAGAAGCCAAGAGAACATGTGCACAGAGGTTTTATGGTTACTCTTCCTTTGTCCAGGAAGACCAAATGTAAGCTTGTCCTTCTTCAAAACCATGAACAACTCTGCTCTGTACAAAGACTGACAAGAGGGTCTTTGCTATTTTCCTGTGATCCCATGATGCATTTGAGTTTGTAGACTTGGGGAGAAAAAGACTCCATGTTTCTTCTTAACTTTCCACTGGGCAAAATGTGAGACAACTTGGCATATATGTCCGGTAGTTTTTTTCCATTTTTTCCCATTGAGATCAAAGTAAAATCTTCGATTATATAAGATAAAGAAGTAAAGGTTACAGTATTTCAGCTGATAGATATGTGGGTTTATCTCCTATGTGACAGAAAGGTAAAATTATTACAATTTTTGTATATCTCATAAAATCCTAGAACAGCATAAAACAGAGGTGGACGAGATTTATTAGGTTGTCCAGTCCCATCCCTGCCAATGCAAGATTGTTCCCTGCAGTATATTAGCCAGTGCTTTAGTCTGATTTAGTTTTAAATTAATTACTCAGATTATACAGGCGAACTACATCTCAACTTCTGAGTTTCAGCTAAGGATGGAGCCAATTGGTTTGGATTGAAACTTTGAGGTTTTAAAAATCTGAAGTCACATAGCTCTACGCTTCCTGGTTTTGGTGTCATGAAGATAAAATACAAAAGAACTATTGATTTGGCTGTTCCCATCATGTCAGAACTGGGAAAGCCCTGAAATCCCAAAAGAGAGCCTGACATCACAAGATTTCTAGCCTAAGAGCTAAATCAAAGAGAACTGGATGCTTTTGGTTAAGTATCTAGTATTAATTTCTGCTCTCTTTCCTCAGGCAAGACTCCCATTATTTTCTATATAGACTAAGGACTACAGGATTCACCTCTTAATATTTAGGATACATTATTTCAGTTGAACCTATTCACTCCCATGTTAATTTCAGATGGAGACTCTAACATGTTTTTTCTCAATTGCAGTAGCTGATAAGCAACAGTTATTTTACAGATCAGTATTGGCTTTATCAACAGATAAGAATAATGCTGAAACGATTTACAGCCTTGCTGGAATACTGTCATACCTTCCGTGCTTCCCTTCTTTTGTTTGCTTGTTTTTGTTAGATGACATAGATATTTTTAAATGCATAAGTTACAAAATGCTGAACCATTCACAAAAAGAAAGCAAGGCGCATTCACTATTGGGGCACATAAACAAAACTCCCATTGTGCAGACAAATCTCTGATACAAGTCAGTGGTAGTTTTGCCAAAGGCCCAGATTTTTAAAGGTATTTTGGTGTTGCTGAGTTCAGCATTGCAATGCCTAACTGATTTAGGAGCTTAAATTCCATTACTAAAAGGGGTTTAGGCACTTACCCAAAATGCCATTGGCTATTGGTGGGATTTAGGCTCCTAAATCAGGAGTTGCAGTGTTGCAATGCTGGAGGGGGGAGGGATAGCTCAGTGGTTTGAGCATTGGCCTGCTAAACCCAGGGTTGTGAGTTCAATCCTTGAGGGGATCACTTAGGGATCTGGGGCAAAAATCTGTCTGGGGATTGGCCCTGCTTTGAGCAGGGGTTTGGACTAGATGACCTCCTGAGGTCCCTTCCAACACTGATATTCTATGAGTGCATCAGTGCTGAATACCTTTAAAAATCTGGGCCTAAGTGAGTAAGGACTACAGTGTTTGGCTTGTTATTGTCATTTCCTGGATATGGACTAATACTTGACTGCCATTTAAAAAACAAATGGTAGAACATCCTATTGTATTCTTCTGTTTAAATGCACAGACTTGCAGGCCATTGTATGCCACTCTTAAAGTCAACAATAAATTACTTAAATCATAAGGGGAAGAGCAGTTGGGAGGGATGCAGGTCTTCAGTATTTCAAATACACATTCTGCAAGAAAGGGCAAGGGACAGCTCTGCTTTGGTACAGTAGCTCAGGACACTAGCAGCTTTGTTACAACTAATCTACAATGGTTCACTTTGCTTTTCCTTTTCATTACAGTAGTAAACAACAGTAAGCCGCTTTCAGTTCCTGTCATCTTTCGCTAATCCTCATGATCAGGGAAGCCAAAACGTGCATTTATTGGATTGTACTGTGCAGCATTTGTGGCTTTTCTTCTCAGATTTGGAGAGATCTCTCTTGGGATCCATTAATTCCTATTACAGGATCCAGTCCTGCAAGATGCGTAGCACCTACAACTCCTGCTAAAATCAAAGATACTCAGCACCTTGCAGAATCAAGTCCATAAGCAGATCTTGTAAAGATAAAACATTCATCCTCTATGGCTTTTAGCTCAAGTTGCTGTTCGCCTTTAAACCCTTGCACATGGTTAATTCTGTGCCAGTTAACAGTATTATTTTCCTTCTCTCTCTCTCTCTCTCTCTCTCTCTCACACACACACACACACACACACACACACACGCGCATTCTCACCATATCTGTATCTATCTATTTATTTATACACACACACACACACACACACACACCATGAAAAGGATCTGGAATCCTGAAGTCTGACCTCAGCAGTGAAAAAATTTACATAGTCATAAGACTGCAGAGAAGATTGTTAAATCAGTCTATTTGGTTAGGTTCTCAAAACATGAGTGATTTCTATCACCATAACAAATTACATGTTATTGCTAACTAACACTGGTTTCTACAGAAAATCAATTATTCACTGACATTTTTGCTGACAATTGCGAATGCTAGGTCACAGTTCTTTAGTACACACCTAGCAGTCTAAAACAGAAAACCAGTTAAAGAACAGCCTTCATTGTTCTAAAGCAAAAGAAACCATGCACAGGCCAGTATCCAGCACGGGAGAGAAGATACAGGCAAAATTCTCACTCCTTGAGCCTGCCTCTTTGCACTACTGAGGTGGCTTAAAGTGGACTCGCCTGACTCTAATTGGACAGCTGAGAATTACCCCAGTTTAGGGGAGCTATCAGATGGTATGAAGTTAGGGTGACCAGATAGCAGCTACCCCTCCTCCCAGTATAGTGGATGGGAGGGAGCAAGTTGGGGGCAGGGTATAGCCTGCCAGCACTGACTCTGTTAATTCTCAGCTGAGGCCCGGCGCCTGTTAGTGTGTGTTGGCACAGCCCTCAGGCTGTTTTAACTTATGCTGGGGCCGGGGCAGTTTGAGAATTCGGGAGCTGTAGCCAGTTCCCTGATGTCTTTTCCCACTCCGCTCCACTGGGCAGTTTTTGACCCAGGAGAGAATGTGGGCTGCAGAATTTTCCTTTAAGGGCCCACTCGGCAGGGAACTTTCTGCTTTGTGAGAAGGGAAAGGCCACTGTCAGAAGCAGAATACACATCTGGTTTGATGTGGTGTGTTAATTCCTGTCTATACGTATTTTACACACCTACAGTCTATTTAACCACACCAGATAGGCTAGACCTGCCCCTCTCTATAGGGCCAAATCCCCAGCTCATGTATACTGGTGTCGCTTCATTGAAGTCATAAGAACATAAGAACGGCTGTACTGGGTCAGACCAAAGGTCCATCTAGCCCAGTATCCTGTCTTCCAACAGTGGCCAATGCCAGGTGCCCCAGAGGGAGTGAACCTAACAGGTAATGATCAAGTAATCTCTCTTCTGCCATCCATCTTCACCCTCTGACAAACAGAGGCTATAGACACCATTCCTTACCCATCCTGGCTAATAGCCATTAATGGACTTAACCTCCATGAATTTATCCAGTTTTCTTTTAGTCCAATCCGGCTACACTGGTTTAGATCAGCTGAGGGTCTGACTCCTAATACGTCAAATGCAGATTAAAGCTCTGAAGCCAGGTTCTCTACTGTGCTCAGTTCAGTTGTAAGGAAGGGGTCATCAACTGAGGAGTCCCTTTGCCCGCCCCCAACAGGATCCTGCAATTGAGCTGCTGGGAGTGAGGTCTCGGAGGTAGCTACGCTGGCTCTGTGCTAGCTGGGATCTCCATTCCCTTTATAAAGGTAACGGGAAAGATTCACTTGCCTGCTCTGATATATATTTACTACAAAGAATCCCAGTGAATAATTGTCTGTTCTGGGTTTAGGATCAGGCCTCTTTTCTTCCTCATCAGGCAGGCAGCATTTGAATCCCACCGCTTATATTGCAAATTAAATGAACCATTGAAACCAATGAAAAATGGCAAACAACCTGATATTGTTCTAGTAATATATTTTTTATTCATTTCTCCATCATGTGTGCTCAGATAACTGTTTTCTGTTTTTTCCACCTCTCCCCCAGGGCTACTGCATACCTTTAAATCCTCAGTCCCTCATACCTGATCAGCACATCGCTCCCACTGCTTTATCCCTAAAGGCTTAGCAGGGCACATCAATTATATATGTGTGTGTCTGTGTAATATACACAAGAGTATTATGGATAATATTGTATTTGGTTTATAATTAAACCCTTTTCTTCTTTCAACCAGACACTTTGTACAGGCCAGGTCTAGTTTATGGGGCTGCATTATTGTGTTTTGGGCTAACACAGCATGATGTAGTGCAATATAAGGAAGACTGATGAATATAACAGCTTTTTCGAAAAAGCATTTTCTGATCAGATATCTGCTGGACCAACCCACCTGTGCCTATTTAGCAGTTTATCTCAGTAAGCCATGCTGGGTTTGCAACTCTGTGTAACTTATGAAGGCAATCTCTACTTGAAGCAAAAATAGAAAACTACATCTTTCCCAACCTTCTTTGGACATACTGTAATGTTTAACCACTGATAGAAACAAATGATTTTTATCAGTACATTGTTTACATTTTTTAACTATTAAAAGAAAAGAGGGGGGGACTTTCAGATTATGTTGCTGGTTTGTTTTCAGAGGCAATAAAACTGATCAAAGATTAATTTACTGAGGCATTTAGAGGGATAGCTAAATATGGGTAAAATTTATAGTTTTGTCTTTGCAAAATGTTCATCATGATACTGGAAAGGTTTGCCAATTTTACAGAATTTCATAGAATTTATAAAGCTGCTGTAATGTGAGTGACAATTCACATAGGTAAAACAAAATAAAAATCTGCCTCTGTGTTATAGGTTCTAATATATATTAATACATGAACTATCTGGAGCACATTCCTGCTATCATCTCCATTGCCAGCCTGCTCTGTAAATTGCCCCGGTGATCAAGTAAGTGTTAATAAATCTTCACTATCAGAGCTATGTGAAAAATTCTTACCACTGGGTCCAAGGATGGGGAACAGGGAAGGAGATCTCATTTCTACCTGTTTTGCAAAAAAGCCCAAACCTCCTCGCCTTTTCCAACACCTCCTCCATCCCGCCCACAAACATTTTGTGGTGCCCCTTTAGAGGGTTTAAGTAGCTTTGTAGTGAAAAGCAAAGCCTGATAGCTTTCACTGCGAACTGGTCTTGGCCCATTGCTGATACTGCATTGTTATTAGAGCTGGCTGAAGAACAATTCCACTTCACAACAATTTTCGAGGTTTTGGAATTTGAGTTCATTCCGCATTGGAAAAAAAACAAAACCTTTCAAACATTTCCATAAAACAGAATTGTCTTGAAACATCCTGTTTTCAGAGTTGAACAGTCAGAATTTCAGTCTGCGGGGGTCTCTCCTCTCTTAGTAACCAGAGTCCACCTGGGACCTCAGAAACCTTCCTGTTACAGAGTCATCAAAATTAATATACCGCCACAAAATGTTTTGGCTTCAGCAAAGCAGCATTTTTTAATGAAAAACCGTTTTGCAGAAATGTTTTGACTAGCTCTAACAATTGTGTTCTGCCACGTGGACTGGCATGGACTGGCTCCCGAAAGCTTTTTGCCAATCAGTGATGCATATGCAGTTTTCTGTTTGATGTCTTCCAACAACAGCTCCCATCTCCATTTTGAGCACTTGCCTTTTTGTTTCATTTGGTCATCATTTTGGGGACAGGGACTGCCTTAATTTTTGTGGCTGGTAAAGCACCAAGAAAAGAGTTGATACTTAACAAATAATAAAAGGAATATTCAGGCCTATGCTATTCATAGCCTTCTCCCTTTATAGATCGAGCAATGTGATTTAAAGGTTTTAACCTCATAAAAGACTCTTAGTTCTATTATACCCGAGGCTCTTATATTGGCCTTATGAGAAAGTCACCAAAGACAGAATCACTATAAAGAGCTTTTTTTTTTTTTTTTTTCCCCCCTCTAAGGAGATTTGATCTGTACGTCAGCAAGATGTTAAACTGGAGACTAAAATCTGAATTGTCCTGAAACAATCACAAATGTACTATAGATGCGGCTGCTTCTGGTGACAATTTTCATTCAGCTCTTGTATGATGACCCAAGATGTTTTGAACATTATCCCAAGATAATACATGAACTTTCATATGGATAAGGGAAAATGTTAACATTTCGGGTCATCATTGTTTCAATTAGAAAACATGGCTTCTGGTTAACATATCATTTTGGACTGTCTGCAAAAATCCTATGGTTGGCTGCACATGATTAATGAATTAAATGTTATTCATGAGCACTGGGAAAAAATAATGATGGAAGCTGAAAATATTTTAGGTATAAAACTAGAGACTTCACTAGCTTTCTGTCTAGTAAATGAAATTGCCACCAGAGAGGCTATTTCCCGGCCTCGCAAAATCTGGTTAAGAAGAGACAGGGTGATCCTGAAGCAATGTTAAAGTGACACAATGCCTTTAGTGTCAGAGTGGATGATGCGAGTGTCAAGATCAGCTGCAGATATCAGGATGTTATGTAGAATATCAAGAGAGCAGTGAGTAATTTGATTACATTTGGTTACCTTTTTATGGCCTATTCGCTAAGATCTCTTTTTTTCTTTTTGAGACTTCACTTCATCGCTGTGCTGTTTATACAAGAATCATAGAATATCAGGGTTGGAAGGGACCTCAGGAGGTCATCTAGTCCAACTCGCTGCTCAAAGCAGTACCTTTATTCAATGGAAAAGATGAAATGATGAAGTAGGGGGCCATAAAAAAAAGGACAAAGGGAAGTTGGCGCAGCAGAAGGAATTACCCTTTTTTCTCTCCTCCATTTTCATTATTCTTTGGTGAGAAAGGAAGTTGTATTGAGTAATGTACCTGAGCTGCAAATTTCAGATGCAAACTAGATTTGGTGGTGCCCAGATATAGACCCATAGTTTCATTGTTTGCATGAGTGGTTTTGTTTCATCCTTTTATAAAGATAGATGCCAGCTAGTGAAGCCAGATCCAGAACCTCTCCAAAGTTCACAGGTGTTCAGAGCCAGGGAGTTGGTTCAGGCCCCTCTTTGGCACCATGTGGTATTTTAGAAACAGTTATATATGCTTTTCCTTTTTGTAAACGTTGATAATGCTCTTGTCAGTGATACAAAAATCAATCCTGATTGGGCTTTCAAAGTAGCATCTAACACTTGATCCTGCATTACCTAGAAAGGACTGCAGGACTGGCCTTACCTGTCCAGAATGATTTATTTATTGTGTGCTGGTTTTATTCTGTTAGGAGGCATGCCTGCCTGCCTGGTCATTGAGTGTGCTTTACAGTATTTGATAGATTGAGTTTGTTAAAATTCTGACGAGAGGCCAGTAATACTCCTGTTTTAAAACTCTTAATTTTATCCTGTTTAGGCTCTCCATTTTGGAGACTAAGACCAAAGTTGTATATTTAGTAGAGCATGTACATTATTTCTTACCTTAGCTCCTTTATAATGGAATGGAGTGATCAGAAATCAATAACAGGATTAAATGATACCCAGAAGCAAAAGGGGAAGACAGAGTCACTACAGAAATAATGGATCCATTTACTAAATAAGTTAGTCGCAAAAACAACAGTTGACATCACTTCCATAAGTAATTTTTATTTGTGAATGGTTTGCTTACAGGCATAATTCAGGTGAATTCCACAGCTGATTATATTTTTTAACAGAGAAATAGCAGTGAAGAGGGAAGTAAATGAATGCTTCTAGGTTGATGAAGCATTTCTGTGCTGGCTAATTAAGTCATACATTTACTTTTCTGAGGTATTGTACCTTATGGTTTTAATATGTTGGTAAATGTACTAATAAAGTGCAGAAAAAACTTTGCATTTATTTTACTAGAGACCTCTTTAAAAATCTTGTTTTTCATTTGATTATTTTTTATTAATTAGTTCTTTATTAGAAAAAACACTCAGTATAGCTCTCTTCATTAGATCTGAAAGTGAGATCTATGGACTAGAATAACTTGGCTTTGATGTAAACTGGGGGGAGAAATCAATCATGGAGTGCTGCACAGTGACCAGAACAAATCCACTTTTAAAAAAGTAATATAAAAGACATGAGGAAGAATCAACTTACACAGATTTTACATATTCCTCATATTCGAAGTGGGGGGGAATCACATATACAGTATTGTCAGTCAAACTCATTTGGCATTTTTCGTGATGTATAGTTTGGACTTCTTGTGGATTAATATACCCTTCAGGCTGCACAAAAAGGGAGAACTGCAGCATATAGAATCTGTGACATTGCACTTCATATGCTTTATGAAAATATGCTTATGAATGTGAATATGATATAACTGGAATATGCTTTATGAAAAAGGTCTCTTGTAAGGTATCATTACAAAGCTTATAATCTACTGAGTGTGTTCCTCCTATTCGTTTGCATGAATTATTTCTATGTCTGGAGTTAGAAGAATAAGATAAAAACTTGTATTACTGATGTAAATATATTAAGTGAAAGCCATTAAGGGTGCTTCAGAATCAATGAACTGTAAATGGCTCTGTTTACTTACAAACCTTCCTGTGCACCTGTGGGCCAGCCCAGGAAGAATGGAGGCTGGGGTCTCACAGGAATCCATACTGGAATCCATCTTAACTTTTCCATTTAGAAGGAGGGGTGGGGACCCAGAGAGACAAAAGATTCCCGCCTTGTGCCAAAGCTATAAAAAGGGGTGGAACAGGACAAAGGGGGCTAGCAGTCATGAGAAAACCCCTAGTCACCACCTAAGATGGCTGCTGGAACTAACAAGGACTGTACCAGGGCAAAGGATTGGACCCAGACTAGGAAAGAGTCTAGTCTGTGAAATAAGCTTATTGGAACATCTTTGAGGGTGAGATATTACCTGTAATCAGTTTCTTAATTGCGTGTTTTTGCTTTATTTTGCTTGGTGACTTATTTTGTTCTGTCTCTTATTACTTGGAACCACTATTTATACTTAATAAAATCACTTTTGTTTATTAGTAAACCCAGAGTAAGTGATTAATACCTGGGGGAGCAAACAGCTGTGCATATCTCTCTATCAGTGTTATAGAGGGTGGACAGTTTATGAGTTTACCCTGTATAAGCTTTATACAGAGTAAAATGGATTTATTTGGGGTTTGGGTCCCATTGGGAGCTGGATGTCTGGGTGCTGGAGTCTGGCTCAACAAGGCAGGGCTCTGGAAGTCCCAAGCTGGCAGGGAAAATGGGCTCAGATAGGTACCTTGTTTGCATTTCTCCAGTCCTCTGGGATCTCACCCATCCTCTATAAGTTCTCAAAGATAATCACTAATGGTTCCAAGATTGCTTCAGCTAATTCCTTAAGTGTCCTAGGGTAAATTTAATCAGGTCCTACCAACTTACTTATCTAAATATGCTTTAACCTGTCCTTTCCCTATTTTGGCTTGTGTTCCTCCCCTCCCCCCCTTGTTAATATTGTTTAAGATTCTGGTCAAAGTTTACCTTTTAATGAAGACTGAAGCAAAAATAGCCCTTAAACACCTCAACCTTCTTGACGTCATCTGTTATTAGCGCTCCTTCCCCACTAAGCAGAGGACTTACACTTTCCTTCATCTTTCTCCTGCTCCTAATGTATTTAAAGAACCTCTTCTTACTGCCTTTGTGTTCCTTGCGAGGTGTAACTCAGTTTGTGCCTCAGCCTTTCTTATTTTGTCCCGACATGCTTGTGATATTGTTTTGTACTCCTCCCTAGTGAATTGTCCACTTTTTGTAGGATTCCTTTTTAGATTTTCAGGTCATTAAAGAGCTACTGTTGGAGCCATTCTAGCCAGTTACTATTCTTCCTATCTTTTCTTCTCATTCAGATGGTTTGCTGTTGCACCTTTAGCATTGTCTCTGAAAAGTGTCCTTAGTGTTTAGTCCTAATTTTTACTAGGAATCTCCGTGCTGGACAATTCAAAAACTAATTGGATGAGGGTTATTGGAATCTAGGGTTTTCGTTTGGCCTATTATAGATATATGGTTCAGATGTAACAGAAGATCCTTGGCCCTACTATGGCCCTTTATGCTGCTTTAGCAGCACAAAAAGGCCTTTGAAGTCAGCTTATCTCACTAGCTAAAGACTCCTTCCTAGCATGGGGGAGTCCCCAGGTATCGGAATCAGTATAGCTGTCTCCACTACTACACCCTTGCAGCTATTGGTGTATGGAGTGTGGCTATATAAAATGGGTCCTAGGCAGCCGAGTGCAATGAAGGCACCTCCGAGGCTGCTGTAAGTTGCACAGGGGACAGAACCAGTTCCTGGTCAGGCCTAGGATCAGGTTACTACAAAGATAGTGTAACAAAACCTTTGCCCCCCCATCCTACGTGGGTCTTGCATCAAGTGGAGCTCAGTCAAACACAACGATTAGACAGATGAAGTTCAGCTCCTAACTTTCCCTGGCTCAGAAGTCTTTGGGTCTGTGGTTTTGGCTTGGCCCACTGAGCTACGGGCCAGCTGAACAAGGTCATATCTGGATCCAGATCCAGTCTTTCTTATGATTGGGTGGTGCTTGGGTGTGGGGCTTTGGTTGAAGCCTATCTCTACTTGCAAGCACTTTAGCCTCCACTTAAATTTGGTGGTGCTCTCAATTTGCTAAAGCAAAGGTAACGTTTTATATAGCTGTGAAACTTATTCTAAATGGGGAGTGTTGCCAGCTGAAGCACAGTATGAAAGTTTGCATTTCATCATAAATGAAGCATTCTAAAACCAAATATTCATGTTATGTTAATTGCTCAGATTGTATCCAAACATAGATGGGGAGTGACTTAACTATCTTTCCTAAGGATAAGGTGATATGTCAAGATTAAAAAAAGCCTTGTTTTTAATGCAGACAATGGATGCAACTGTTTGTACAGAACCTCCCATTTCGACCGTGTGCTTTATTTGCTTTCCCGGGGTGCATTTATAAGTACAGAATTTCTCTCCTGTTAATGTGCAGCCTTCACTGCTCCTTTCTCTCAAGGTTGCTTTGCAGCTTGCTTTTGTCTGATTGTGACTCCTGCACACGCTCGATCCTGGCTGAATTCAAACCAGAGAAACACCTGACACAAAAGGGCATGAAGCAGCTGAGCAGTGTAGAGATGTGTGTGTTTTATTGGGTGTAGCTAGTTTAAAACAACCTCTGGAAACCCCAGAACTATTGTACATGTCTACAGATAACAGGAAGCATCATTTCTTGAAGACTGGCAGATGCTTCCAAGTTGTGATGAAAGCACCTCCATGGACACTTGGGTGTCCGTCACAGAGGAGTGTTGCAGAAGCACTGTGTTATTGCTAATTATTTGGCAAGCAAATGTATTGATACAAAATTAATGCATTTTTACCTACAAAGCAGACTGTAGAAAAGCGCTAAAGACCCTCAAGACAACCTAATTCTAAACTTTCCTGTGTGGTCCCAAAGCCCGTCCCTGCGACGCTATAGATTCAGAGCATTGATTATACCAATGAAGCGAGTAATCTTTTTTAATTTTATTTTTAAAGGCACTTTCCTCAAATGCCTTTTCTTTTTACATTTAAAAACTATTTTCAATGATAGGACACATTTTAAAGGTGTGATTTTCAAGAGTGCTCAATATTGGCCTAACAACTAGTACTGGTTGGAAAATGCACTTTTTTTCCTGCAAACAGTTGCAGCTTTTTGCAAAGAAAAATTGAAAACTAAAATATTTAGTCCAGAAACTGAAATATTTTGGTTTGGAATTGTTGCCATGGTGCCTAGTGGGGGCTGTAGTTCAGGTGCATCATGCTCCTATTCTCTATAGGCTGGGCTCCCTGGTTTGACAACATCTCTCATAATGCACCATAGTCTCCCCTTCTAGTGAGGAGAGGTCTGGCCATGGTGTACCACGGGAGATGTAGTCTCACTGGGGACCCTGTCCTAAAGAATCTGCAACTTACATGTTGCAGGATCAGGGCTAATATAGACAAGACAAAGGGTGGTAGAAATGGAGTCATTGAGAGATGAAGTGACTTGCCTAAGGTCACGCAGCTGGTCAGTGTCAAGGCCAAACATGGAACCCAGGTGTCCTGACTATCCTTTCAGTGCCCCATTCCCTGGACTGCTCTGCTTCTCTGTCATGTAAACCTGTGCATGTTCCAGCATTTGCTTAAAATCAGAACGTGTTAATGTCATTGAATGTAGAGCTCAAGCTGACATAAGCTAAGGAAACAATTTCACAAATACTTGTGTAGTATTGTTGGCTTTGAGCCATTATCAACCCTTGCCCACTCTATTGAATGCGCCGCTACTTTTTTTTATTGCTTTTCAGGTACTTAGTTTTAAACATGACACATACAAAACTGTATAATAGACAAGAAATGCCAGGCCATTCAGCTGTCGAGATTGCTGACGTGCTTTTATTTGAAATTGTTGGAGCAAGTCATTATTATATAATTAAGCAATAACAAGACTTGACAGGCAACACGCTTCTAGATGGCTATAGCACAGCTCAGAAGCTCTTAAAGTGCTCTCCACTGGTGCAAGTTCTGAATGGCCGAACTTTCCTGTTAATTTGATAGCTTTGTAGCTTTGTCACATTTAACATTGATTTCCTGAAAAGCTGTATAAGTACCTGAATTAGAACGTAAGCTCTTGAGAGCAGGGACCGAGTTCCCATGTATGGGTGCAGTGCCCAATGCAATTTGGACCCCAACCCTCATGGGGGGTCTTTGGCTGCTATCATGATGTAAAGTGAAAATATTGTCATGAGTGCTGCCTACATGGGGGATATCACAGCTCTCTTCTTATGTGAGGTCCTCGTGGTGGGTCAATAGGTGTTTGTGACTTAGGGACATACATTTTCAGAACGCATTTTGGTGAAACGTTTTCTTGCAGGAATATGATCGGCCTATTTACTGGCATAATGGTTCAGCGAGCCAGGGGTTCTAGTTCTTACTGGCATCTGGCTATTGCGCTATGTTTTAGTTTCATGAAAAGCCAAGCAATAAGAAATGGCACAGCTAGGTTTACGTGAGTAATGGGGATAATGAGAGAAGGCCAAGGATCGTCCTACTTCTGAATCACTGGCGAGCAGTGATCAACTTGTGCCTTTGCCAACAGATTTTTGTCTGCTGTTTCTTCTGTTTTCCTGTATAATACAGGAAGAAGGTGCCCAAGAAATGTTTTCTAGGCAAATGTTCTCAGAGTGCCATTTCATGTTTGTTCTCTTATCAGCAAAAAAATAATCCAAAGTGTGCTTGGTAACTGTTTCTGACAAATTGATACTGCTATGCAAATAATCTTACCTGGCCATGGGAGGAAATTTTTGTATTATTTTATCTTAGATTTTTTTCTTTTAACCATTTCATATTATTTATTTTTCAATGTCTGGAAATTATATACTTGTCTACTTCGGAAAAAACCCTGGTTTGAGTAAATTAAAGTTTACAGATTACGCCACATTTAAATAGCTTTCATTCCGGGATGTTGATCTGTTGATCATATGAAATGATCTGTTTATTTTTGTGGATAATGCCATTCTTTTGTACTGTTGAACACGTTTAATGGCCCCACACCTAAATCAAAATGCAAGATCTGAACACCCTGAAATTGCTCTAAATGTGAATTCAAACTGAGAAATTAATGTTTGTAAGTGACCTCTCGCTCTGCAAAGAGCTGACACAAAATTCCAAATGTTGTGAACGTTAGGGCATTCAAAATTCAAACCTGGATCTAAATTTTGTGGCTTGAGGCTGCTTCTAAAATTGAGTGATTATTGCTACTATTTTTGAAAGATGAGAGCTGATACCATATGCCAGAACCATACACAGTGTAGGCAGGTGTTATGCAAGATTAGTCAAGCAGTTTGGTTAATCCCCCTTACTAAATCAAACAAACAAAACTGCATTTGAATTTTTAAAAAGAACTTGTGTCCATTCTGCTTGCTTCACCGCAAATATTTGTAGTAAACTAATATTTGAAAATGTAAATAGTGAATTTTGAACTCATATTTGTAATGGTCACCAGATTCTAAAAGTTGCACTCACCAGCTAAAGGAGTAGCAATAAGACCTTGGGACCAGTCAAACCACCCAAGACCTCATTAATTTTGAGTACTCACAATGACCTGCTTACAAATGATACAGACCACAAATTAGTCTCAAATTCCTCACAGGACTGAGCCCTAGTTGACAAGGAGCTGCATGTCTCGAAGATGCAAAGACATGAAAGGAGCATGAACAATGTTTGTTTTGTTTTAGCTCATATTTTCTAGATATAAACACATACCAAAACCCTAGATCTGGACACTCACATGTCCAGAAATTTTAGGTCCAGACGCAACTTTGCTATCACAGATGTTTATCCAGCAATTATGTTTTACTTCAGGAGGCACTTTAGCAGCAAATATTCTACATGTAAAACTAACTTCCTAATTATAATGGATCTAGTCAGATGAACATGCCTGAGGAGTATACAAAGGATAAAGCTATCGAACATCTGCTTATCTAAATAGAAGGGCAGGAAACTTACAGCAATGATCATCTTTCTAGAAACAGAAGAGTAAGGTTAAAATGGCAGGAAAGTCACTGCAAGAAATGGCTGTAAAAAGATTACATGTTGTTAATATCAGCAGGTATTAGAGCCACATAAGAGAGAAAAAAACACGTAGGAGAGGAGGAGAAAATAAGGATGAGTGGAATAGTTCTGAAAAAATTGGAGATGAGTCTGAGCCACAAAGCTCTGCTTTGGACCTGGACATCCCTCACCGTTCAAGGATGCTCTGATCCAGGGTTTTGCTTTTGGCCCATCTCTAGATAAAAGAAGAACTGACCTGAAAGTTATCCCCAAATTCAAATTGGAACAAACCCAGACCCTTCTGTGCATTTGGATAATGCTCTGAAAAAAGCCTCCAAAAGAAATAACAAAACAAAACCCTAGCCCTGCTCTGCATTTCCTGAATTCAGCCTTCTGAAATCCCACACAAGAGTATGCCTGGGCAAAATAAAGATGTGTTTTGTCCAAGAGCTGATCTGACAAGATTTCTAGCCCAGTTTTCAGATCACAGAGATTTGAATAGTTTAAGTTTCAGATTAGCTCTGAACTTTAGGATGATTGTTTAAACTCAACCACTGAACCTTTTAAGCTTTGCCCTTTACTAGCCACTGTCCAGAGAAGTCATTTTCACAAGTACACTCTGTCCAGGAATACTCCCTAAGGAGATGGCATAATGCTACTATGACCCAGGGGCACACCAGGGAAATACACACGGCTTAGTGGCACATCAGATGATGAGAAAGACTTAGACACTCTTAAAGGCTCAAGTGAAGGGAATGTTTGAAAATACACAGCTCAAGAAGGAATGCCAACAAGAGAATTGGAGCTCAGAAGTTTTCATTACTCTACATCAGTGGTTCCCAAACTTGTTCCGCCACTTGTGCAGGGAAAGCCCCTGGCGGGCCGGGCCGGTTTGTGTACCTGCCGCGTCCGCAGGTTTGGCCGAGCGCGACCACTGCTCTACATATATCATTATGGGACAGGAATCAGTGCTTAATTTGTGCCAGGGCTGGGCCCTGGTGCCTCTGCGCTTGGCAGTGCCTAGCCCCGGCACCCCTGGGCTTGCTGCATCAGTTATGAATGTAAAAAAATTGCTTGAGCTCCGGCACCTCTTTCATTACAAATTAAGCATTGGACAGAAAGAGCAAGGAGTAATTTAACTAGATACTGGTGTATTAATGTTTCAAAGAAGGTCAACAGATTATTTTAAATGTATCTTGAAGGAAAGAATCAAATGGCAAATTATCTGTTCTTTGGAGAATGGTTATTGGATGAAGATGCTAGAGCTTTCAGGCCAATAGACAAGTGTACTAAGGGATTCTAATGAAGGCTAGTTTATACTGCTTGAGAGAGATACTATGTATCAAATTTTGCTCAAAGTTACACTGTGCACTTTCCACTGTTATCAGTGTCAACTGACGTCAACTCCGATCACTTTATTGGCAGTACATACTCTATGTTCTGGCATTTTAAAAAATGAAAGAATGAAACTCCAAACTATCTGAAGCAGATATTTATATTTTTGCAGGTGTGACAACTGCTTTTCAGGAGAAGACTCTGAACCCATTTTCAAAAAATCACAGTAGTTCCTTTAAATAAAAAGAGGGTGCACAATTCACATATCAGGCAGGCACTAATGATCAGGTATTTGGGGCGGGGGAAGGGGGATCAAGGGGAAATCTCGCTAGGAAATATTTGCTCTTATTGATACAAGTTTGAAAGAGCTAACACAGCAAACAGAAAGAACCATGCACAGGTTTCAAGTGTCATGTTTTTAAAATCAAGTCCTTAATACATATTTGCATAATAGATTGGAACAGTAATTGTCACTGTGGCTTTTGTTAGTTTGTTTGTTTTTTAAGGGCATAAATTGAGGGCAGGTAGTTATATCTAACATTAAACAACCTGGCTTTTGTATTTATATCAGAAGCTTAACATTAATTAAACACAGGGCCAAGTTCTTCATAGGATGCATGTGTGTGCCATTCCCATAGAATTCAAGCTTTGGCACCTGCTATTTAATTACATCTTAGTCCGTTGCTGAATGCTGGACCTTAAGAAAAGGCTTCAAAGTAAGCCAAAAAAAGAATCAGGTCCCAAGAAGGGCCTGTCCTGGTCCCCTTGAAATCAATGGCGAAACTCTCATTGACCAGTTTCATAAGACCAGGATTTTGCTCTAAGTGTGTGTGTGTGTGTGTGTATTTGTGTGTATGTGTATTTGTTCATATATATATGAACATGTAAACCTGTTAAAAGTCCCTAAATAGTTATAAGAAGAAGAAAGTTCTTGGTAATTGTAAACCTCTGCTCTCTTATAAACAGTTCAAGAGCAACTCCCCACCTCCTTTATTATTTTTATTATAATAGTTAAAACCCCAGTGTTGCAACCGGTGGTGCAGCTGCCGCTGAGTGTGTATGGATGCCCACTGAAGTTTTTGGGAGAATCAATGGAAGGATCAGAGTCTCAGATGTTAAAATGCTGAAAAATAGAAACACTGGTGTTTACTAAACATGAATGAAAGGATGCATACAATGATATCAGGGTTATGTTAGTCCAAACATATGAGACTAGAAAAACCACTCGATTTTGTTGTCTTTTAGCTGTATCAGAATGGTGTATATTTTCTTAATGACAGAGCAATTCAATTGTATTAAAAAACTAGTAGGACAGTAAATGCTAAATGAAGCATTTCATGGTAGTAACAATCAGTATATAGAGATATCTGCCAAAACAGGTCACAAAGCACCTACCACTCAGTTATTCCAGAGAGAACAATATGAACTAAAGATTTTAGTACAAGGAGAAAAGTGAGGGGGAAGGAGAGGTTACTACTGAGGACAGAGTTAAAGAGATGTTTTTAAAAAGCAGAGATAATTGACTCTTGCATTAAACTCTGAGGTACTAAGATCTTTCTTGAGACGCAAATAAAACAAAAATGACACTAGTAAGGCCTCAGAAGAAAATTTGAATGCAAGCAATTTGATAGCACGGCATAATATAGTACAAAATAGATTTTTAACTGTAGCATCCTTAATAGAGAACCTCACAAAAGATTTAGAATGAAATTCACCCTTGTGGGGGGAGCCAACACAGTCTATGCACCACCTACGTCCATCCCATTCAGCCAGCAGTGCACTGTAGGGCTTAAAAGAGACTTAGCCTATTGGTTGGTGCTCGGCTGAGAGGTGAATTTCACCTTTAAAGAAGTCTCTCCGTTTGTTTGCTTATTGACCATTTCCTCATACTGAGTGAAAACATGATCCTCTTAAAGTAAAAATTAAAACTCCCCTTAACTTCAGTGGACATGGGATTTGGCCCTAACATTTCATTGTTTTGTTCTGTTCTTTTAAATCTGCAGGGCACTGTAGCCAAATCTTTCCCCCTCAGCTTGGCACGCTACAGATTATTCATGGTGATGGCACCGCCGTCGGAACGGTGATAACATTCCAGTGCTCCGCTCAGCACCTGCTTGTGGGACAGGGACTCGTAACCTGCATATGGAAGGGAGACAGTACACAGTGGACTGCTGGAGTTCCCTCATGCAAACGTAAGGATTCTTCTTCCAGAATTACTTAACACCTCTTCTGCGTTACCCTCTCCTTGTTTGCCCTGGGTAACCTATGAAGCTTTGGCATGACATGGGGATTAATTCCAGAGTTCTGTGGAAAGAAGAGGGCATGTTGAATTTCATTCATCGCTATTGCCACTGGCTATAATGGCACTCCGGGCACATTCAGACATCATGAATTACTACACTGCAAAGACTTTTAGCCAGATTTGTGCCTGGTCTAATATCAGTGACCTCAGTAGAGTTAGACCAGGGATAGATTTGACTCTATAGCTGCAAAATGTGCTGCTGTTTGTCAGGAAAATGTATAGATATGAGCAATGAGAATGTACCTGTATATTGCATTATTTAATTCCATTGTTTTCAGGAGGAATCATGCTGCAAAGAACATGGAGATATTTGTAAAGTACAATTACCCTGTTGCCTGTGGGTAGTAGAATGGAGCTGCTATCATATTGAAAAATAGGGCTTGAATGGCAACAATATTAGCTGCCTTTCACTCTGTGCTGTTTCTTATTTATTACACGCACAACAATAATTTAACTAGAAATGGGCCCAAAGCAAAACTCTGGATCTCAGTGCCTGTGAACTTCAGTGTGTTTGAAATTCAGACTAGACCTCAAGTTTGAAGCTTGGGACCTTGTCTCACGTTAACATTGTAGGTAGATGAATAACTTTGCCATGCACCTGGAATTCCTGCTTCAATTGAGCCATACTTACATCTGATTTAGGAGGCTTCCATTATAGTAAGTAAATTAGAACATTCCGTTTTAAAGATTGTAAAAGTATAAAGCTATCTATGGAATTCAACAGAAACAATTCTAAACCTTGCAGTCAGGGTAGTGTAAGAAGTAGGAGTAGCTTTAACAAGACAATATCAGTGCTCAAACTGGACTGGCATAGGTTGTTATACCCTACCCCTGCTTCTTCATTCCTTTGGATAATTTCTTTCTCACCCCTACAACATCCCCAATGTCCAGCCCTGCACGTTTACTGTTGCTTCCATGATCTGTCCCATTCTCAGTCCTAAGATATCATTGTACAGAACTATTGTTCCCCTAAGCAGGGCTAATTTAAATCTTTCCTTTCCAGTGTTTGTTTTTACAGCTCTAGTCCTTGTTAAAATTTGATTTCAGAAAACCTCCAGTACATCATTTGCATTTGAGATACTGACAAAGTTGTGCTTTTTTTGTTATTGCAATGCTGGCAGCATCACGTTTGATTAATTGCTCTGGCAAAGTTACTTGTGAACAATTAATTAGTAACTTATAAATAAGAGACTTTTTAATAGTCCACCTTTGAGACATCCTTAGCTTGAAATGAAGCCAAATGTCTCTGAGTGTCTTAGGGCACACTAACGTGAAAGTTTTCATTGCATTATTATTAGCAAGAGTGTGAAGCAGGTAGACTTCAGCACAGTTTAATGGAAATGAGAGAGCTAAATTTAATAAGGTGTTCATTTTGGAAACCTGTTTCTATATTTGTTTTGCTACAGCCATATCGAAATATGAGGCTTTTGGATTTAAAGTAGCAGTGATTGCCTCCATTGTGAGCTGTGCCATCATCCTGCTGATGTCTATGGCTTTTTTGACCTGTTGTCTCATCAAGTGTGTTAAGAAAAATGAAAGGAGGAGAACTGAAAGGTACGTCTCATTCCACAACGAAAGCCTTGTGAAACTGACAAAGATACCCATCAGAGAAGAGCCCCGTATCTTACTCACACGGCCCCCACAGTCATAGTATTTGAGAACCACCTCATCTTTTTAAACATATTCATCCTAACAACACCCCTGTAAAGTAGTAGTATCCTTATTTTATAGACGGGGATCTGAGCCACAGAGACTTGCCCAGGGTCATGCAGGAAGTTGTGATGGAGGAATGAGTGGAACCCAAGTCCTAGCCACTGGGCCATACTCCCTCTCCTTGGATTCTGATGGGATGGACTGTATTATTCCCTTTCCTTTTCTCTATCTATTGGTGTCCCTTTGCTCTAACTTTACTTCTTAGTACAATCTGCTGGGAGAATTAACCTCACAGTGGGTCAGCCACCAAAATGCCCGCCATCTGTAAAGTTGACCTAAAACAGGGACCCGAGGTGTGACGCACAGGAGTGGTGGTGAGAGAGAGGACTTTGCTTCCTGACTCAAGCTGGGCAAATAATTGACTTTTCCAGCTTGGCCAGCAAACCGAAAAAATACTTGGCTTAGTTCTGAAACTCTTTGGAATTTGTGCACAAATCAGAAAAGTTTGTTTCAGGCTGGCAAACTGTGTGTGTATCTGTGTCTTTATAGCCTTCAGCCAAGTGGTTGGGGGTCACGCCTGGGATGGGAGACCCAGTTTTGGATCCTTGCTCTGGAGCAAGGATTTGAACTCCTATTTCCCTAGCTGAACATCTTAACCTCTAGGCTGTAGGCTATTCTAGTCTCAGACTTCCCTACTAATGCTGTTCCACTTTGGTCTGAAGAATATTTAAGTATTTACACAGACAGAGAGAGTGACTCTATAGATTAGTGATTAAGGCACTCACCTGGGCTTAAGGGACTCACCACTCAAATCCCTCCTCTGAATCAGGCAAAGATTTGAATCCACTTCTCCTACCTCCCAGGGTGTGAAAAGTGCTTGAATGATCAAGTAGAGCCTTATGCACTATCTGATTTCCTGTTGTTCTTGGGAGGATACAGCTCTAGCTCATTACATATCTCACCTTCTGCCAAAAGCAAAGATTTACATGCAGGATAGTGAGCATGTTGGCAACTGTGCCATTGCTGACATCATGATGCTGTCCCTTTTTCTTCTCTCTGGTACATTCCACTTCCACACCTGCATTCCTCTTCAGTGGTACTCAGGCCTGATGCCTCCTGACTCCTTCACACCTGTCCAGAGCCCAGTTTCCTATCCACCAAGTCCCATTGTGGTACCTGCTCTGCACTGTCTCCACCTCCGTTCCTGCTGCTCGCCTTGCTGGATTCAAACCCAGAAGGAGCAATATGGGGCAGATGAGGCCAGCGAAGGGCAAGGTGATGGGGCCAGCTCTGGCTCCAGGCTCCTCCATGTACATTTAGAGCTGTGCTGGAACCGGAATTTCCATTCCGCGGGAAGTTCGACGGTGTTGAAATTTGGTTTTGTTTGAAATCAGAACAAAAGCAAAGAATTTTTTAAAATTTCCCGCTAAACAAAATTTAGGGGGGAAAATAATTGGGGTCAGTCAAGGTATTTTGTTTTGGTTTTGATTTTGATTTTTTTTTTATTATATCATCATTTTATACTATAATATTGAAATAAAATAAAGTTCTAAGCCAAAAGTCCTTTTGAAATGAAACATCAAAACTTTTTGTTGTGAGAAGTTTGACGTTCTCAAAACGCTTGTTTTCAGTTTTTTTCCAAACACATTTTTGTCATAATCGACATGTTCCCGTGGAATGTTTCATTTTCAACAAATGGGCATTTTCTGATGGAAAAACATTTAACTGGATAATTTTCGATGAATTCTAGCTACATCATCACAATATAAGATGATTCCCTTTTCTTGGATCCTCTGTTTATTGCCACCACCTCTCCATCCATTGCCTACCTACTCCCCCATAGCCATCCCTTTCCCCCAGCCATACGTCTAGCTACTCTCCTGCATTTGACTGTTTTTAACGCATATAACCAAAAATGTGTGAAAACTGAATTCAGGCTGGTCCAATGACATTCTGTTGTGCTGCCACAAGGGGGCTCTTGGTTCAGGCCCTGAGCTCATCCTCTGCTCCAGTGGCTGGAGGGTACTGGGAACACTGGGTAAATTGTGTGGCTTAGCCCCATAGTGGGGAGAGCAGCTGGTGGCACATGCTAGACACTTCCCTCTCTCTGAGCTTGGAGTGGCAATGACATGTCCTGGAGAGAGTGGCTGCTAGGATGCTCAGAGGGAATACAAGTTAGCACAGTGAGGTTTGGGGTTGGTGGGGGAGAGGAAATAAAGGCCAACGAACCCAGAAAATCCTAGCATCCTTAGTGATAACTTAGCTCCCTCACACTCCTATTCCCACTGAAGTCAATGGGCAGCACTCCCATTTTTTTCAGTCGGAGCAGGATTGCATCCTGAAAAAAACAAGGGCCGAGCAAAACAAAATCAGAATCGCCAACTCTCAAAATTCTATCACAACTCTTGTGATATGTGGTGTTTTCCTTAAAGCCCCAGCATCTGGAGTCACGTGATGTTGTAAGAATCTCAGGTTTCCTTTAAAACCAAGATAAGTCCATTTCTAACCCTCGTGGTTGTGGAGAAAAGCTTGAAAATGTGACGTGAGTGGTATCCTAAGGGGTCAGACACCAGAGGGTAAATAAAACAAGCCCCAAATGTTTGTTTTAATCTCATGAAATCAGCTTAAAAATCATGATTTTTGAGGTTTAATTTATTGTTTAAATGCATGAAATTGACAGTCCTGCAGATTTTTTTCAGAGTAAAACGGTTTTCATTTTTCCATAAGGTGCCAGCAATTTTTTAACAGTGACACTTTTGAAAGGCCAGATCCTGCTGTTTGTAGACAGGATGGATTCCCTTTGATGTCAATGAGCATTTGTCTGTGAAGGGACACAGGATCCTACCCTATGTGGCTTTTACTAGAAGTTAAACTTTAGGGAAATATCTAACGGACCAAGGAGGGAAAGCATGGGTTGCTGTCACATCCAAACTGAACAGGCCTAGGAAGCACTACATTCCTCATGGGAACGTCCTCTGGAATTTAATAGGGATTAAATCAAAATGATTCTAAAAATCTATAGATTTGAATAAAAATAATAACCTTTCTACAGGTTTCTTTGAACCATCCTAAGTGTTCCATAAGGGATTGCCCAGAATCGTATGGTTTTTTACAGTAAGTACAAAACTTTGGGTTAAATTTTCAAGTATAAGATTTATCCTATCTTGAGCCGCAGTTGAAGAAAGCGTCCCTCTTCAGGAAGGCATATACTTGCATCTGGTTATAGGTGCATACTTAAAGTTAAGCATGTGCTTTAGATCTTTCCTCAGGAGAGATGATTTTAAGCTCATGTGTTCCTAAATCATAGGCACTAAACTACTGTACAAATGTCTGCCCTGACTGTAGATTTTAACTGAGCTGTATTTACAGGGATATGCAACTGTGGTACCAGCTCAGAAGTGAAGAACTGGAAAACATGCAAGCTGCTTATTTTGGATTTAAAGGCAGAAATAACAACAATAATAAACCCTTCAGGAATAAACCAGTATTTGATGATGGGACTAACCTGGCATATGACAATGAAGGCTTCTGCAGGTGAGATGATTAAAATGCAATACGCTATGTTTCTGAATGTGTTTGCCTGAGTAGACTGGAGAAGAAGGAGGATTAGTGAAAAGTTGTCTCAGAAGAAAAAAAACGTTGTAAGTGTATTGTCTGGTTACAGGTAACACCAATCTGTAGCCAAACATGGCAAGCTGGTCTGAGTTCATGGTGTTTGCAGTTTGTGTTCCAAGCTGTGTGTGCTTCATCCTGCAAGACGCTGGGCATGCCTCCGAGGTGCTGTGCATGCTGGGAGGGTGCTGCACGCCCTCCGCTTGCATTATAATCAGTGGGAGCTGAGGGTGCTTGACACCTTGCAGGGTCAAGACCTAAAGGTTTCATGTTATTGGTTGTTTTCTGTGGGAATGAATAATGTCACAAAGACAAAATGTTGAGAAAGTTTGAAAACGAGCATGACCTTGAGCCCTTATAGCCGTTCTCTGTCCTGTCCTCAACGCTGTTGTGTTAGGCCTGGTCTATACACAACATTGCACCACGCTAATTAAAGGTGTGTATTTAAGCCCATTTTGTGAAACTGGTGCTGAGGCCTGTGTGGATGCACTTATTGGTTTAAAGCTGGCTTGAGCCTGCATCCGTACCTTTCCAGGCACAAGCTCAGTCGATATAACCAGTTGGAAACTGGTATAAGCCTGTCCATACAGGGCTTGGCACTAGTTCAACGACATTGGTTTAAAAAACATACCTTTAGTTAAACCAGGGCAAATTGTGTACCTTATGGCTTCCTGGGCTTCGGGCCAGAGGAGATGCAGTCAACCACTGTACGTGGCATGCTCTCCTCAGGGCCGGCTCCAGGCACCAGCTTAACAAGCAGGTGCTTGGGGCGGCCAAGGGAGAGGGGCGGCACCTACGGCAATTCGGGGGCGGCAGGTCTCTCACTCCCTCTAGGAGCGAAGGACCTGCCGCTGAACTGCCGCCGCCGATCGTGGCTTTTTTTTTTTTTTCCAATTGCCGCCGCCGATCGTGGCTTTTTTTTTTTTTTGCTTGGGGTGGCAGAAATGCTGGAGCCAGCCCTGGCCCAGACAGTCAGTATTCCTGGCCAATGTGTGCGTCTCTGGGCAGCATTAAATGGTTTCTGGCAGGGCAGGGGAGGAGTCAAAGCTACATGTTGTTTAGTGGGTGTCAATCTGAGGGCCAGACTGCATTAGTACCACAAGTCAATAGAGCCAATAGAATACCACTCAGTGTGCATCTGCAATGTCACAACCTGTCCCTAAATAATGGTGCAAGCTCTTTGGGGCAGGGAATATCTTTTTATTGTACGTGTGCTTAGCACAGCTGGGCCCTGATCCTCTGGGGGCTACTGCAGTACAAACACTGTCAATAATTGTGAGTGAAATCCTGGCCACGTTGAAGTCAATGGAAGTTTTGCCATTGACGTCATTGAGGCAAGGATTTCACCCCATATGTCTAAGGGACCATACATACTGTCACAAGGTCGACTACACAGGCTGAGGGGACTGAGGGATAGTGTAATTTACAATTTAAACTTAAACTCACCTCTGAATTTGTCCAGATGTGTTGTACTGATTTTACTGGTATAAACTAAAGAGCAGAGACACGTGAAGGAAAATGATAATACCACGTGTCAGATTCTAATCTCAGTTTCACTAGTGCCACCCACATAATTCTCTGTCTCATTTCACTGAACTGTCCTTTTGCTATCGCTTAGCACTAATATGCAATATACAGTATATTACAGTTCCTGCTTACTGTTAATTCACTGCTCACTTTACAGACTTTGCTTACAGCAATATCTATGATTTGTAATGGTTACCTGTAGAAAGCAATTTTATACAGTTTATAAAACACCTTCCATTCCACAGCTAGAAATTATTTTTAAGTGGTGCATTTAAACAAAAGTCTGATGGCTGTTCAATCAATTTTTAGATTTGGTGGGGTTTAGAAAGACTTCTAAAGCTAATTATAATGGTGACTATACTCTTAAACCAGCTCTTCAAAAGGATTAAGAACTAATTTGTAATTTTGAACAGCTACGTGTGCTGGAGTGTCAACACAGGGTAAAAACACAATCTGCTTTTAGAATGTTTAAAATAAAATGTATAATCCAGCAGTTCCTAAATATAAAGGTTATTGCTCCATTAGAGCTACCAGCACTTTAGAAATTCTTATCTAAGCCACTCTGTGGAGAAAAATCTTTCATTCCATTTACAAAATACTGCACCTCCTTCCTTAACTGAATGTAACAGGGAATATACAAGTAAACTGGACATGCAAAGGTTCAAATAAACAGCTTTGATAAGGTCTGAAAATGTTTGTTAGTTCATTAAGAAAGTGGAGAGTTTATAAACGTTGCAGAAGAAAACAAAGAGCTGGGAACTCTGCAACCTTTCCACATAGTAAACTTAATGTGCTGAAAACAAATACTGGCAGATGTATCCTACCTTTGGATGACAGAGTGCTGGTTAATCAGGATTCAGATAATCAAGTTTCCACTTTATTTCACTGATGCAGAGACAATGTGCTTCCAGCATGTGTGGACTAGTTATTCAGATATAACAAAAAATCAACCAGATTTCAACTGTATCAAAATCTCCAGGTTTGAGCTAAAAGTCTAGTTGTTGCAAATGACCACTCATGTTCAGAAAGGCTGTTTCTTCTAAATGGAACTGGAAAGCATTTGACGGAGTTTGGGCAGTTATGAACACTGAGCATGACCTTTTAACAATGCAAACCAAACAAACTTTTGTATAAGTACTTGCCGTGGTACATTTATATTCTCCGTTCCATAAAACATTATTAAAGCTATAGATTTCTACAGTTTAATGCTAGTAAATGGATCTGTGTGCAGTGGAGGAGATATGGGAATTGTCTAATGCATTATGTGGCAAATGAACCTTGAATATGACAAATGATATGCCAGCTTTATGTGTCACTTTGAAGGTTTATTTGTTGTATAATGGATTAGACAGAGTCACATCCTAACCACAGCTTACTGTTAACAGCCAGGCAGTATCAAAGGATGGCTAGGTAAGTGCAAACAGAAGCTGGCTGATGTATTATAGGATGGGTGAACATTAAAGACCCCAAATGAGGTACTAGCTTTCCCCATTGTTTCCTTCCTGTTTATAATGCAAATATACACTTGGGCAGCTTTCATTTTGGGGTATTTCCTGCCAGTGCATTAGTCGCCATGGGCATTCAAGCCTAAGTGCAGGAAATTGCTAAGCTCAGGGACAAAGTGACAGCAAATCCAACCAAAGTCACTATTAGCTTTTTGGGATCATTGAAGTAATTGACTTTATTCCCTGAGAAAACATCCTCTTCTTGGCAAGATCTGGCCTTTGATTGTAAATCAGAATTTCCCATTGTTTCCAGTGAGGAATTATGCTTAAAAAACATGGGTCGTTGTTTGGGTTTTCCCTGCTCTTGATAATGACCAAGCCATACAACACATAGACCCTCAATGGATCACAAGTTGCATGAATTTCCACCCCTCCTGCAGCATGTTTGTGTGTGGTTTTTTTATGTGAGATAACAAAGGGAAGTGGTTCCCTCTGGTAACTTAACCAGAGAAGCTGAGAGATGAGGCATGTGCTTATCTGAGGGAAGAGAGTGGAGCCTTGGAGATTTATACAAGTTTTATGATAGGAATTCTTTTCTCCAAAGAAAGTCAATTCTATCACAGCAGTTGCTCCTTTGCATGATACTTAAAGTATCATAGGGTATATCTACATAGCAGTTAAACACCACGGGCTGGCCCAGGTCAGCTGACTCAGGGCTCAGGCTGCAAAATTGCTGTGTAGACTTTTGGACTCAGGCAAGTGTCCCAGAGCCTGGGCTTCAGACTAAGCTCAAACATCTACACAGCTAGTTTTAGCCCTGCAGCCTGAGACAGCTGAGGTGGGCCAGCCACAGCTGTGCCATGGGTCTTTTATTCCAGTGTAGACATAGCCTTTGAGAGACAAGGCTGAGGTAACATGTTTTATTGGACCAACTTCTGTTGGTGTCTCTCTCACCAACAAAACATGTTACCTCGCTCACCTTGTCTCTCCAAACAGTGGGACCAACATGGGTCCAAGAACACTGCAAACAACTAAAGTATCTGGGAGATAGAAAGCACCTTCTTTAAGACATCTCCCCTGCCTCTTGAATATATCTTTAGCCTATTTCTGACTATCAAAAGCATTCTTACTGGACAATGGTGCAGTACACAGTTTTTTCTGTCTTTGTTGAAATTTCTTTGAAAGATTGTTTGTTCTATATTTAGATCTGGGAACAAAAATAGTTTAAGAAAAAAAAGAAGAAAACCCCACATTGCTATTTGACAGAACAGACATTTTTTTATGGCTCATGAAATAACTTTAAGCAAGTCAGCACCAAGCTTTTGTCAGAGTGATCCCACAATTTTCACCTATGCTTAGAATAGGAAATCAGTGTGACAACTGTGTAGTGTGGGTTGGCAGCTGTTGCCTTTAATGGTGACCGCTGTACATGGAAGGAGCCACATTCTGACCTTGGATACACGTGAACAAGTCAGACGGAAGTGATGGGAGAGATGCACATACGTACGTGAGATCAGCATGTGAGTCAATGTGAGGTGCATGTTAGCAATTGCCATCTGTGCCATCCAGCTGCTATTTGGAAGAAAACAACAGTGTGGTGGTTACTAATACTTATTTTAATAAAGCCACGTGCCTCTAAGCTCCATATGTTGCAAACATGACCAGACTCTTGTAATATTCCGATGACTGACTAGTGTCTGAATAATTTACGGCCACTTACAGGGAGGATGTGCCACATCAGAAGAGACTGAAAAGTTTGTTTTCTCAGGATTTGATGGTAGGGGATGGAGGAAGGAGAGTGTGTGTGTTAATGGTGTATAACAGGGAGCACAATGAAAAGGGAGTTGGGATATTTTACCTTGGATGAAGACATGGGAGAAGGAGTGTGGCCCTGGGCCATGCACACAGCCCAAAGCAATGTGAGTGAACCTCAACTGCACCTACAGTGAGGAGTACAAGGTCATCAGTACAGCCCAGTCCAAAGAGAGGAGAGATGCCCCTACAAACAGCAAAAGGTGTGTGCACCTGTGATGCAAGGGCAGTAGCAGAGGTAGTTAGGGGTTGTCTGCACAGGGAAATTGACCAGAAGAGCGGTTCCAGAATTAGTCTCCACTCATGGTGTTATTCTGGAATAGATATTCCACTTTAGATTCACACTCTACCTTACTCCAGAATAACAGCTCCAGGGAGATAACACCCTTAGACCAACATTCCCCCTTCATCCACAGCCAGGATCCCTGTTGGCTGTTTAACAGATGCTAGAAAAGTATGACTCTGCAGGTGAGCCATGCAAGCTACACACCACACATGGACAGGCACAAGCCTGAATATTAGCAAAGGGAAGTTTAATAAAAGCTGGCAGTCTCCACTGCAAGGTGCAAAGATATCTGAGAGATTAAAGTGAGTGTCAGTGAGAGATCATATTAAAGTAATGGGAACCAAAAGGAAAAATGAAACCACTTCCCTCCACCCAAGCATAGCTGTAGGGCCACCTATAAAGGAGCAGTGAAGTCCAGATGCTGTTCAGCTGAATAAAAACTAGAGCTGGGACAAGGCAAATTATTTTGGCCTTGGATTCACAGACTGTAGGAACAAGGAGAAGTTTCCTTGGCTCATTTGTGATTGCCAAACTGAAACAACACTCTCCTTCACCCCTTTTCAGTGATTCCAGCCATTCTTCTAGGGATTTCAAGAAGAATCAACTAATGAACATGCATAACGTGGCACTATGATAGGAAACTCGCTACAGTAGCTAGGGTACACAGTAAACCATCCTCCCTGTGCATATGAAAATATCCAGTAAACTCAGAACGCTCTGCTGTGCATGCCTTGCTACCACCAAACCAGGAGTGTGCCATCCATTAGCCCTACCACTGGAAAAACAGATACAGTTAGAAGTAGGAGAGCCTGCACTAGGTGGGAATTCAGTTTGCATTAACATCCAGATTTTGGTATGAAATAACCAAACTACAGGAAGCCTCCATAGCCCTCAGTCTCAGCACATGTCCCCTCATTTTATCTCCCGGGATAGCCCCTTCCTTGACAAAGAAAGAGCTGTGGCTTTGGCTGGTGAGGACAGGTGGCCTGCTTTCTCCCCTCTTCGGGGATTTTTTGAAGATCACAGCAGACCAATTGCCTTCTATCACCTTTAAGAAACATATCTGCTGTCTCTCTCCTTCAGGCTTGAGCAGACAAGCCCAAGTTGCTTCTGCTCACCCTTTGGAGTTAGGCTCAGCTAATCAGCCCACCTGGAGAAGTGTCTTGTAACAAAATTCAGTCCACTCAGTTCAGCAATGCATTCCAAGGAGCTGCAATTAAACATGATGGTTTTTTCTTTTTATTTTTCTAACGTGAACATTTTTGGAGGAAATGCTGCATTTGTGTAGAAACATTGACAACAACCCAAAAACTCAAACCAGGAAATGTGGAGTGTTTGGAGTTTGAGGTGGATTCTTTTTTACAGCTCTCTTGCTTGTTTTCAGATGTACTGTTGTCACCAGTTAGCTGAACTGACTGCTGGAGTGTGTCAAGTGAAATGGAAAAACCCATGTCTGTGACTACACTTGAAAGTCCTCCTATGCAGCTGGTACATATTACCAAGCCAAAATCTTTGCATCTGGGCAACAGATTGCTGTACACCCACAGAAGTTATTTTTAGTGCTTGTCTCTGAAAGATCGTGAAATTCGGTCCTGGGTCCTTTCCAACTACAGGGTGTCAGCCAGTACGCATTATCAGGGTCGTAAGCAAAAAGCAGATAAGGAATATCCAATAAAAAGATGTCCAAGAGAAATGAGTGGAGAAAAACAAGATGTGCTTGGGAATTTGAGGCAAATGTGTATAAGTGATGACGCAAAATCAGTGACATGAGCTCCCAACATTTGTCCGTGCAGAAATCCCAGCTATGCTCTCTCTTCCACTAAAATACGGAGTCTGTAAAGGGCCAGGTTCTCTACTGCCCTGTGTCTTGTGTAAAGGGTTGGAGGAAAGGCACATATTTAGGCCAGGAAATTAGAAAGCCAGAGGACAGAATGCTAAGGTAAAGGGCAGCATGGCTGAGAGATTTTTACAGAAGCAGGAAGTATGGTGCTGCAGATTTACCCCAGCAAGAGAAGGGAAGGTCTTTCTTCCGGTGCGGGGAGCTAAGCTGATCTAAAGTTTTGGTAATAGGGAAAAAAATAAGCAGAGGATAACAAAATACACAAAATGAGGCTAAAAACTCAACAGCGGAAAGCTATCGAGATGGAAGGTCCATTGATGGAAAAATTAAAAAGGGCAAAATGCTGTACAGTTAGTAGCAATTTACCACCAGACTGCAAGAGATCCTTGAAGGCCAATCTGCCCTGAGGAGATTCCCGCAATGCCAGGAAGTGCTGCTGGAGTTAACACGGTGTCTGTGTTTTCATTACTACATGCCCTTGCTTACAGGATAAGTGTAGTGTTGCCACAGGTATGGCTGAAAGGGCAATTGCATTCTAAGGGTCTGCTCCAGTTTCCATTGAATTAGAGCCAGGTCCTTGCCCCGAGCTAAATCCCCTGTATGCTGCTCTAAAGGGACAGCTCGGGATTCCTCTAATATAAAGGAAGCCTCTGGATGTGTAAAGTCAGCCTACCTGGCTTAGTGTCACCCCCTTGTCCTGCACCCGCCACATAGCTGGTATATTGGGTATTGGGGCATGGCTTCAACGCTGCTGCTCTAAGTTCTGCAGGAGCTGAACCGGCCTCCAGTTGCCCCCAAGATTGGGTGAGCAGAAAGGGGTCCTACTGCCACCTCTGCCCTCCCTACCTCAGCTAACCTGAGAATGCAGACCTTTGTGCGGGTGCAGAATCGGGCCCCTCTTCTCAGGCTCTGCTTATAGATCATCTGGTCTGAAATGTCTCTCCATGGTGAGTTCAAGGGTGGCTTATTTGGGGGAGTCTGAAGGAGTCTAGCCCTTTCCCCCCGTTATCTGAAAATACAAAAAAAATCTCCAGTGTTTTTCTACACGAACAGGCTTGTCTGGGTGCTGTTTTGCATTCAGATAATACATTGGCGATTTTACACCCACAAAAGCTGAAAACAATTATGAGCCAAATCAGCTGGGGGGAAGAATTTAATCAGAAAAATGTGAATGATAATTGGGAATCATTTAAGAATATCTTACTAGATGTCCAGAAAGCCACAATCCCGCAATTGAGGAAGAAGGCTATACTTGTTAAAAAAGCGAACTGGTTTATAGGGGAAGTAAAGGCAACTATAAAAAAATTAAAATAAAAAATATAACAAATAGAAGAAAGGGTAATTTGATACTAATGAATATAAATCAGTAGAAAGGAACTGTAGAAATGTGATAAGGGAAGCCAAGGGACACCAGGAGAAATCTATAGCCAACAGAGTTAAGGACAATAAGGAGGGGTTAAAAAAAATTAGGAATAAAAAGAATGCTGACAATTATATTGATCCATTACTAGGTGGAAAAGGCAGAATTATCAATAATAATGCTGAAAAGAAAGAAGTGTTCAATAAATATTTCAGTTCTGTATTTGGGAAAAAGTAGATGATATAATGTCATCATATTGTGATAACATTCTTTTTCTATTCCATTAGTATCTCTGGAGGACAATAAAAAGAAGCTACTAAAGTAAGATATTTTTTAAATCAGCAGGTTCAGATAACCTGCATCCAAGAGTCTTAAAAGAACTGGCTGATGAGCTTCCTAGACTGTTAATGCTGATTTTCAATAAGTCTTGGAACACTGGGGAAGTTTTGAAAGAAAACTAATGGGCCAATTTTTAAAAAAGATAAATGGGATGACCTGGGTAATTATAGATCCATCAGCCTGACATTGATCCTGGGCAAGATAATGAAGCGGCTGATATGGGACTCAATAAAGGATTAAAGAAGGATAATGTAATTAATGAAAATCTAGATAGGTATATGGAAAACAGATCCAGTCAAACTAACTTGATTATTTTTCTGAGATTGCAAGTTTGCTTGAAAAAGGTAATCGTGTTGGTGTAATATACTTGGACTTCTCTAAGGCTTTTGACTTGGTACTGCACAACATTTTGATTTAAAAAAAAACCTAGAACCATCTAAAGTTAACATGGCACATATTAAATGGATTACAAACTGTCTCATAATGTAACTGTAAACAGGGCGTCACCATCAAACAGTGTATTTCTAGTGGAGTCGCGCAGGGATCAGTTCTTGGGCCTATGCTATTTAACAATTTTATCAATGACCTGGAAGAAAAGATAAAATCGTCACGGATAAAGTGTGCAAATGACACAAAAATTGGGGGAGTGGTAAATAATCAACAGGACAGGTCACTGAGTCAGAGAGGTGTGGATAGCATGGTAAATTGGCTACAAGCAAACTGGGTGTAATTTATGGCTAAATGTAAATATATACCTCTGGGAACAAAGAATCTAGGCCATACTTACAGGATGTGCGACTGTATCCTGGGAAGCAGTGAGTCTGAAAAAGATTTGGGGGTCATGGTGGATAATCAGCTGAACATGAGTTCGTAGTGTGACGCTGTGACCAAAAGAGCTGATGCGATCCTGGGATATATAAACAGGGGAATTTTGAGTAGGAGTGGAGAGGTTATTTTACGTCTTTATTTGGCACTAGTGTGACTGCTGCTGGAATCCTGTGTCCAGTTCTGGTCCCCACAATACAAGAAGGATGTTGATAAATTGGTGGAGAGGGTTCATAGAAGAATCCTGAGACTGAATAAAGGACTAGAGAACATGCCTTGTAAGGATAAACTGAAGGAGCTCAATCTATTTAGCTTAACAAAGAAAAGGTTAAGGGGTGACTTGATTACAGTCTGTAAGTAGCTACATGGAGAACAAATATTTATTAATGGGTTTTCAATCTAGCAGAGAAAAGTACAACATGATCTAATAGCTGGAAGTTGGAGCTAGACAAATTCAGACTGGAAATAAGGTGTAAATTTTTAACAGTGAGAGTAATTAACCATTGGAACACTTTACCAAGTGTCATGGTGGATTCTCCATTATGGACAATTTTTAAATCAAGATTGGATGTCTTTCTAAAAGATCTCTAGGAATTATTTTGAGGAAGTTCTATGGCCTGTGTTCTACAAGAGATCAGACTAGATTATCACAATGGTCCCTTCTAGTCTTGGAATCTATGAAAGTCAGGATGTCCCAAAAAAAGAACAGGAGTACTTGTGGCACCTTAGAGACTAACAAATTTATTAGAGCATAAGCTTTCGTGGACTACAGCCCACTTCTTCGGATGTTCCAAGTTATGCTTCCCACAGCACTCAGAACTTGGCCATATTTCATTTCTATTAAGGCATAAATGTCAATTCAAAGGGTTTGGTCCTGCAGATCCGTAGTCACTTTGAGAGGGTGATGCAGCCGCTAGATGCCATTTGCACAATGCTGGGATCACTGGATCATGTAAATACAAATTACATGTCCGCCCACAGCTATCCTCTCTTGCCTAGTTGCAAGGCAGTACTTAAGTGACAGGGAGGCCATCACACATGGCTGTGTGAGGAGATGCACAATTGGATGCAATGCTAATAAAACAAAACAAGTGATGGTGTCATCTCATGTGCTTAATATTGTATTACAGGGAGTGTGCAGTGAAATGGTTACAAGTAGCACATGACTAGTTTGATACCACTGCCTGTAACTCAGGGTAGGTCCACACTTAACACGTTGCAGGGGTGCAGCTGTGCCGCTGTGGTGCTTTAGTGAAGACACAAATATGCCAATGGAAGAGCTTCTCCCATCGGCGTAGTTAATCCACCTCCGCAAAAGGCAGTAGCTACATCAACAGGAGAAGCCCTCCTGTCAACATAATGGTGTCTGCACTGGATGGACTTTTCATACCCCTGAGCTACATAGTTATATCCATGTAAGTTTATAGTGTAGGCCTGGCCCAGGAAAGTTATGTAAATATGTAATGTGACAGGGCAATTTCCTGCGATATCTATGGGAGACCATATTGTATTAAGTATAAGAATAGTTTATGTATCATTGTAGACCAGGGATGGTATGCACTTCCCAGGGAGAGAGCTACCACAGCTCCTCCAGGAAGTAAAAACAGTAGGAGATGGTTAAGGCAAATCACTCGGGTTGTAACATTTTGAGTGAGGTACTGCCTGTGATACTGCACCACATATTCTTCACAGTGATATTATTATGATTTGATTATGACATAATTATGATGTATTTTATGCAAGATACGTCACGTGAGATGTCATTGGAAAAGTTATGATTTGCTGAATATGATTATCCTATTTATATGCATGTATCATTTTTGTATCTGAAGTTATGAATATTGACCATGTATCTGTATTTCAAATATAGTTACACCCGGGTAGCACCCACTAGACAAGATGCTTTCAGTCTAGATAGTGGGTGGGAAAGGACCTAGTCAGGGCAATGGGCCATTAGGAAAAACAATAGGCCTTAGGAGAAGCTTATCTCCCACCTAGGGAGCCTTCCTATGAATGCTACAGACAGTCTCCAAGTAATGGCTGCTATGAATCTACAAGGACATGTGATGAGACCACATGTCTCTAGACTCCATCTTGGGATGTCAGTATTTTTCCACAGACTGGTCTGGGAACCAAGCTGTGTGAACAAAGGGTTCCCTCCATAAGCAAAGGCTATATAAGGCAGGGAGTGACATCACCTGGTGTTCTTCACTCCCCTCACAAGAAGGTTCCTGGAAACACCTGAGGAACAAAGACTGAACTGGGGGAAGTGCTAGACCCAAGCTAAAGGGATTCCTAGCCTGTGAATGAAACACCTGGGGATTCCAAGCTGTAAAGCAAGTGCAGCTTGCCCCTTAAGAATCTGCAGCCTGCTTGTATCATCTCTTAGGATGGGTCTGCTATTCATATCCAATCTATTTAGTATATTACGCTTAGTTTGTGTTTCTTGTTTATTTGCTAGGTAATCTGCTTTGACCTGTTTGCTATCACTTATAATCACTCACAGTCTATCTTTTGTAATTAATAAACTTGTTTTTGCTTTATCTAAACCAGTGAGTTGGAGTGAAGTGTGTGGAAATCATAACTCAGGGGCAAAGGCTGTTACATATTCCTCTCCGCATTGAGGGAGGGGGTGAATTTTATGAGCTTACGCTGTATAGTTCCACGTGCAGTGCAAGATGGTATAATTTTGGGTTTATACTCCAGAGGGGGGGGGTGTGCCTAAGGAGCTGGGAGTTGCCTTAACTGTAGCCTTCCTATGCAGCGGCTGGTCAGAAAGCCTGCATGTAACTGCAGCTGGGTGTGTCCCTACCTGTATGTATGCTGGTGAAAGTGCAGGCTGGAGGGCTCTGCAGCTTGTCACAGCAGTACAGTGTGAGAGGGAGCCCAGACTGGTGGGTCAGGGGGCTCAGTGGTACCCCGTCCCAGACTGTACCCCAGGGGTGACAACCTATCACACCACCTCCTGGGAAGGCTCACATATTCTGGTTCAAACTGGACTCTTCAGAGACCAACAGACAAAGAAAGGTCTTTTAAGCCTGTGCTTAAACTGACTCGGGGCCTTCAATCTGGTTCCTGATTTTAAAAACTGATATGAACGTGTAAGAACAGGGAAAACCCACTTATGGGGTTTGAAGGACTGACCCCTACCAGAACCCCATGTTGGAGTTGGGGGTGACCTCTGGTAAGCTTTCTAATATGTGTGTAGGTTCTTTTATTGTCTTTATATACTTTCTCTGTAATGCTTTTACCTTAGCAATAAATGTGTTTGCTTAGGAGAAGCTGTGTGGTAACTTGTAACTGCTGGCAATACACTGCCATAGCCCTTGGAGAGAAAGCAAAGCACAGGTGTTCCCTTGCTGGAGGTATCACAATGCAGATCAGGGAGCTGTGCGGCCTTAAAAACCCTGGTTGGAAAGGAGTGAGATGTAGGTCTTCCTTCAGGAGAGATGACATCTGAGAGCTGGAAACCTTTAAGTGGGTGACCATGGAGGGGGAACACTGGTGCAGTTACTCTGAAACTGTGACACATGATACTGGGCTGAACATTTCTTTTAAAAAGTCAAGGATATTTGCACAATTAAAATGACCTCTTAGAGCTTGGTGTGTAACTTAACTGGGCTTCATTGTCATTTAAAAAATCTATGGCCCTCCTTCTGCAACTGCTACATGTGATCAGTACACCCCTTGAAGCCAGTGAAAGCTGCTTCCGTGCAGCAGATGTTGATTCAGATCCACTGATGCTAAGAGAAAGAGGAAATTGGCAGCTGAGAATTTAAGCTCCAGTAGAGAGGCAGGGTAGTGATGCCCCCTTAATGGTATGCAGGTTAATATTATGCATATTACTGTGGATCTAGACATCCTAGAGTCTAGAGCTGGATGAATACCACCCACCTCACTGAACCAGCCACAGCAGGATTTAGCCATGAGAGTTTTAGTATTGAAGCCAAGAACAGCTCGTCTCAGGCCCTTGCACAGGTGGGCAGGGCGAGGAAGCAAAGTGGGTGCAAGATCTACAGACAATAGCAGTCTGGGGAGTGCGGGGATGGCTTTCTTGCCCCAAATGATCACAAAAAGGAGGAGGCAGACCTATGTCCCCTCTTTTCTCCATTACCATCCTATAGACTTGGCCAGGAACATTGGGGGAAGTAGGCTGCAGCATCCCAGCCAGTGTTCCCCCATTGGGGTGATATAGTTCTGCACCACTCCACCCCCAATGTGGGTCAGTGGTTAAATCCCACAGTATGGCCCCCAAATGGGGCACTTCAAATCAATCGTATCCAATCCAATCACGGTCTTGGGACGACTGGACAAAGGGGTATGAGATTTGTAGCTCAAATCTGGGAATGCCCCAAAATATATACTATTCTTGTCCCCTCTCCATTTCCATCCCCCAATATGGCTATGCCTTCAGAGAGATGCATGGGCTAGTCCGGGTTTGAACATGGACCTAGGAATCAGGGTCTTCAGAGTTCTCGTTATGGCTTTGGCAATGATGCCCTCTGTGATCGTGGGCAACTCACTCCCACTTCCTGCCTCAGTTTTCTAGCTGTAAAAGGGAGAAGATAACATCCCCTACCTTGTAACAATGGTAAAGCACTCGCCATGTGAAAAGTGCTAGATATATATTTGCTAAATTATATTAATTTTCTTCCTTGCCTTAATATACTGTTGCAACTAATGGTGTGTGTGTGTGTGTGTATTTGTATTTCAGAAAAGGTTCCATTATTGTTTTCGTAATGGCTCCATTATTATCAATGCAAAGTCACCTGACATAAAACAAGAGAAAAGTTCCATCCACTCCCATTAGAAATCATTCCGTTGCCAACAACAGACAGGAAATACAAAATGTACTTATGATGTCCCACTGTGCTGGAGTTCTCTCATTGCAAGGAGGTCCTATTAGCTTTCTCATCCCCTGCAGCTAGGAACAATTCTCAACTCTCACAAAGGAGAATTCATTCAATTCATCTAACAGCCATTGAGGCACGGTTCTGTATATTACTCGTTTCTACTGGTATAGGCCGTGTCTATATCTCCATTTCCCCCCCCCCCATTACACCAGCCCCGTGGACTGTATAATCTTGTTTTTTCTAATATTGTTCAGGAGCTGTAGCATGTGCTGCCTGTTTATTTTATATTCTACTAGAAATAGATTTGAGAAGAGAATGCAAACATCAGCAACAACAACAAAAAACCCAGGCAAGTGAACCCTCGGCATCTGTCCTTTCCAAATTTAAAGTCAAACATGGCCATGTGAGAATATCAGTATCCAGTGTTACCGTGTTTGGTGTTATTTTCAAGTAAGCGCTAAGATGAGCAGGTGTTATGAGCCCCAATCACTCACGAAGTGTATATCTATGTTGCAATTAAAAGCCTATGGCTGGGCCATGCCAGCTGACTCGCGCTTGCAGGGTTCAGGCTGAGGTGCTGTTTAATTGTGGTGTAGACATTCGTGCTTGAGCTCTAGGACCCTGCGAGGTGGGAGGGTCCCAGAGCTTGGGCCGAGCCAGAACATCTACACTGCAATTGAACAGCCCCCTAGCGTGAGCCCCACAAACCCGAGTCAGCTGGCACAGGCCGCACTGGTGTCTCATTGCAGTGTAGACATACTCTAAAAGAATTTGGAATATTCCAGCTGGAGTCTGGAATGAAGGACTGTTAACATACAAAAGGGGGTCTCCCATGTTATGCTGCTTGCACACAATGGAGGGAGCACCAGTGAACAAAAGTACAAAGTGAAACTCATGTTTCATAGATCAGTATAAATTCACAGGAATCAGTCTCCACCCGATGCACATGCCTGTAGCTCTTGTTAACGCTGGGCCCAGTCCTGCCACCTCTTCTCAGTCCTTACTCAGGCAAATGCCCACTGACTTCACTGATCCCACTGACTTTTGCAAGGACTGCAGGATTTAGTCCAACGCACTATGAGTGTTTTCCTTCAGGACATGTGCATTTGTACATTTTTAACATTAGTAGGACACCCCTAGAGAGGCAGTGGCTAATGCTCCGATATTTGGTTGCACTCCACTTTTCCATCCAAAGCATCTCCTAGTGGAGAATGACTACATAATCATCGAAGGCCAATTCCTAGTCTGGCTGAAGTCAATGGGAGTTTGCTACTGAGTGAAATGGGCTCAGGTGTTGTCCCTGTAGAATAACCAGCTGGTGCACAGTGATGATCTAACTACAGTCTTCAGGGAAATTTTTTAAAATCACAGGGCTTTAGTGGTGCAGCTCCCACGACCTCCATGGGAGGCAGGCTTCAGCTGCTAAATCCCCACACAAAGCTTTATAGAATAGCTTCACAATGGGATCCGCTGCAAAAGTAAGCTCTACATTAAATGCACAAAGGCCAAAAATAGCTTGTTTTGAAAGCTCTTTGCTGCGATGTTAACATGGTCCCTTGACAGGTCTTGCAAATGTAAGCATTCTGCACTCCATGCAACAACTTGCAGACACAGGTATATTTTACAGAGTTCCTCTCCTCTTCACCCATCCCAAACTCTGTTAGGCCAGAGGGAGAAGGAAGAAACTTTCTCCTTCTCCTCCTCTGTACTTGCTGTTTTGATGAGATTGTTTTCCCTTATAACTACTTCCTATCACCTCAAGAGCTTTGAGTGGAGCTGCTGGCACTAAAAAAAGCATTTGTCCTTGGCAACATATGGTGCCCAATTGTGATGCTGCCAGTAACTGTTTTTTTTTCATGGGCATTTCTAGCACTTGATTAGAAAGTCTTTACAATGTTATGCTCTGCATCAGCATGCAGTATCAGCATTTGAATCTTGTATTTTTGTAGCACTTCGTTCTTGCATGGGTAAGTAATCTCCACACCCCAGCCATACTTCCTGCCAGTGGAACGCTTATTTCCTCTCTTGATACACAAACTTAACTCAGCGGAAGGGTGGCGGTGCTTTCAGAGCCACGGCTCCAACTCTGATGTGCTTCAGAAAGATTTTCTGAAGTGCTTGCCCTGGTTTACATGAGGTGAAGGAAAGTCACTTCTGCTTGAAAATCAGGATGGGATCTTTCATATCAATAAGCAGAACCTTTTTGTCATTTCCCTATGCATGGTTTTGAAAAATAAATAGGGTTAAAAATAACTCCTGCCTTTCAAGGGTGTGGGGGGAGGTGGAATTTACAAGGGGTAGTTAGCCCTCTGGCATAAGGGAATCCATGCAGAGGTGGGGCAAGAAGGTTTGGTCTGCTCATGTGCTAAGGGAACCCTATTGCTAGGGCCCTACCAAATTCACAGTCCATTTTGGTCAATTTCACAGTCATAGGATTTTAAAAATCATAAATTTCATGGTTTCAGATATTTAAATCTGAAATTTCACAGTATTCTAACTGTGGGGGGTCCCAACCCAAAACTGTGTCGTGGGGGTGGGAGGTGTGGCAAGGTTATTGTGGGGGGGTCATGGTATTACCCCCCTTATTTCTGTGCTGCTGCCTTCAGAGCTGGGTGGCCGGAGGGCAGCAGCTTGTCAGGCGCCCTGCTCTGAAGGCAGTGCCACTGCCAGCAGCAGCACAGAAGTAAGGGTGGCAATGCCATACCATGCTGCCCTCACTTCTGCGCTGCTGCTGGCGGCAGCGCTGCCTTCAGAGCTGGATTCTCGGACAGCAGTCAACTCTCTCCAGCTGCCCAACTCTGTGAAATCTGGTCTCCCCTACAATAGCCAGATTTCATGGAGGAGATCAGATTTCAGGGTCCACAACGCATTTTTCACAGCTGTGAATTTGGTAGGGCCCTACCTATGGCGGTTCAACTCCCACTGCCTGCATAGACTGGGGGGATGCTATCTCCTTGGCACCATTCCTAGCCACAAGCTTCATAAAAGCCCTTCTGCATTATCTCCATCTGGAAGGGGGTGGAGCTAGAGGTTAGTGGAGCAGGGACAGCTGCTGTGCCCCAGGGCAGTCTCCTCCTCAGCCCATGAGCAGGTATCCAAGCAGGTGTCCTAGCCGGAGCTGATACGGGCAGCATTAACCCTTTCCTGGCTGCTATTGAATAGCCACAAGGGGACTCCGGTGCGTGTATTAGTGTGCAAGCAGAGAGAGGGCCTTACGGCTTGTCTGCATGTGAAAGTTGTACAACCCTGCCCCCTCCGTGTAGGTACAGTTATACCAGTAAAACAGTGCTGATACCAGGATAGCTTATTCCCGTATGGGAAGGAGACTAAACTATACCAGTGTACGGCACCTTTGCACCAGTATAACTGCATCCACGCTGGGCATGACATGAGGATTAATTCCAGAGTTCATGGGCATGTTGAATTTCATTCATCGCTGTTGCCACTGGCTATAATGGCACTCCGGGCACATTCAGACATCATGAATTACTACACCGGAAAGACTTTTAGCCAGAGAGGAAAGGGCCAATGAGTGAGTGTAACTGTAATTTATGCCCATTTTAAGGCTGCTTCATGTTTCCAGAACAGTGTAAAGGGACTTGAAGGTACCTGAGAATCAATCCCATAGTGTAGGCAACTATCATGATTTGTCAGTAGGGCAGTTAAGAAAACTGCAACAAAATTCAAAAAGAGATGCCCCCCCAACCCCCGTTACAGCGGCAGGTAACAGTTGTTTTCAAGCTGTGCCTCCTTCACAATTATGCAACTCTCCCAGCTTCAGCTGAGAGACAATTATTTGCCCCATCACTGCCCACTGTTTTAATGCTAGAGCAAGCAGTGCATGTGGCACAGTACAGATTGTTTGGTAAATGTTTGATGTGCAAATAAAATGGAATTGAAAATTCTGACTCTGCTAAAGCAAGTAAAACCCAGCTAACTTTCGCCTTCTTACTTGCAGATTCCACCAAGAATGGACTAGGGACATCGCAGCTTCTGCGTGTTGCAGAGAAAATGACTGTCAGCCCAAGTTCAACACAAGCGATAGTGCACCTATTAAACAATTACTGCCAGAACATAACGTTCCAATACATACAGTGAGTACAATACATGTTGCTGAGGTCTATAGACATGATAAGGATATTTATAAGAAACCCGTCTCTCGTATACCTGGATAATCAATGTCAGAAACAAATAATTTGCTGTGTTGGACCAAAATGAAATATGGTTAGAAATATGTGCCTTAAAGACTGTGTAGAAAACTACTTAATTATTCTTATGAATCTGAAAATTTTATACATCAAGATTATTTTAAAATGCTTCCAGATTTAACTTAAATAAAATAATGAATGTTGATGCTTACAATAAGTAGCCATTCTCTACAAAGTGCTAAATATCATGGCAAGAATATAATATTCTCCTGTACATACCATAGAGAGAAATGGTAACCATTTGTATATTTGCTTCATGTAAAGTCTCTGACAACAACTACACGTTCATATGACTGCAAACTTCTTTTAACCTGCGTTCTTTTTGTAACCATGCCAGAAAAAAAACGTATTTTTGCACACTAGTCTGAGAATTACAATAAAGATTTCTTTTTAATGAAAAAGCATTGTCATTTTATTTGAGAATGGCATTACAAGTTAACTCACCCATTCTAGGTATATACAGGACCTCATTGTTCATATTTGAATATATATGTTCTTGTTTTTCCAGTTTAGATAATTAAGGAACTGCTCTGGCTCTTATTCTGTAGTTACAATATAGTTGTTCTCCACGTTCAAACTGAGTTCTTATTTGTTCTCTCATCAGAAAAATAATAGGAATTGTTGCCACTTTCCAGCCCTTATAAAATACGATTGTAAGGCAAGCCTTACAATCCCTGAGGGGGAGGGATAGCTCAGTGGTTTGAGCATTGGCCTGCTAAACCCAAGGTTGTGAGTTCAATCCTTGAGGGGGCCACTTAGGGATCTGGGGCAAAATCAGTACTTGGTCCTGCTAGTGAAGGCAGGGGGCTGGACTTGATGACCTTTCAAGGTCCCTTCCAGTTCTAGGAGATAGGATATCTCCAAGCCCTGACAATAGACTTAATTTGTGACCTCATTATGAAGAATTCAGATGTTTCACTACATCCTTTTCCCCCCCACCAAATTTTGAAAGACTTTTAGTTATTTTCATCAGCTCAGATTGTTGCAGTTTACCGAAGAATCTAGAAAAACCGTACTTCATTTTGGCCCCAATTCAGAAAAGCACTTAAGCATGTGCTTAACTTTAAACACACGTTTAAGTCCCACTGAACGATGTTAAGCACATGCTTATGTGCTTTGTTATATCGAGCCTTTTGGTGGCCGTGATGACTCTAGGAATTCTGCAGCTGAGTGGGCATGGGGCATGCCCGTTTCTGGTCTGATCAGTGCTCTCTGAGTATTGCACAGCACACTCTGTTCCCATTGACTGTATTGGGAGAGACAAACACTCAGTCTCCTGCAGGAAGTTCTCAGCACCTTGTTGGATATAGCCCTTGTCATTTCACCCATAATGCTCCTCCAGCTCTCAGCTGTTTCATCATATTGCTAGTGGGTAAGAGGCCCAAAAGCACCAAAGTCCCTGTGACAAAGTGGGAATTTTCTTAAGGTTTTGTATGGATACGGTTTGTGCCTCAGTTTCCCCTATGCACGGTTAACTAGGTGGTGGGAAAAGGTGGTTTATTCTTTGTAGTGATCCAGGTGTGACTGATGACTGGCTGTCTGGGGTCCCATGCCCATGACAAACCCAGAGGACAATGGCTTGGATATTTGGTGCCTAGCAACTAACGACCCAGGACTGCTGATGCCCTCTCCAGGAAGCTAGCCAGTTTTGGCCAGCAGGAGAACAAAGAACTGAGATGGATGGCCAGGTGACCTGTTCTGCCCGGGAATCAGAACCAAGGATGGTGGAGGGGCCCTTGGGTGTGGTTAGTGTGGGCTGCTGGAAGCAGGACACCTGCTTCTGCACTGGGTTTCAAGGGGGGCTGAGACAGAGAGCTCTGGGCTCAGGACTGACCCAGATGGACTTTGCTGTAACTTTCTATTCTCAATGCTAAGAACTTCCTACGCTGTGTTTCAGACATCTAATAAACCCTTCCGTCTGAGTCTCATTCCAGTCTGAAGAGGTTGGGGGTGCATTGCTCCCTTTGCATGTGCGAGTCTTCCCCAGGGGTTCAAGTCGAGTGGACTCACTGAGGGGAGCTCATGGACTCAGCAGAGGTGCTGAAGGCTCCAAAATTCAGATCCAGGAGGTGGTGAAGCCAAGGGGCTTACCCCAGCGAGTGTGTGGGAGCACTGGACCTGTAGATCCGTGACAGTCCCATTTACAAAAGTGACTGAAGCTCTTAGGGCCAGATTTTTAAAGGTATGTAGGTGCCTAACCCCCACTGAAATTCTCACATAAATACCTTTGGGATCTGCGCCTTAGGTTCTTAAGTCACTTAAGTATTTTAGAAAATGTTACTGAGTGTGTAATTTCTGGGAATACAACAAAAGATTTATTGATGAGTTTTAATTTTTTTATGAATGTACACAGCTTCCTTTTGTTGGCCTTCCAAGTTAGAATAGTGCAAGGTTTTCCCCCCTTCAGCCCTCCATGCTGGAGTCACGAACTGTAAGCTGTAATGTTCTCCTTAACCTCTGAGGATAGGACAAGAAGCAATGGGCTTAAATTGAAGCAAGGGGGGTTTAGTTGGACATTAGGAAAAACTTCCTAACTGTCAGGGTGGTTAAGCACTGGAATAAATTGCCTAGGGAGGTTGTGGAAGCTCCATCATGGGGGATTTTTGAGAGCAGGTTAGACAGACACCTGTCAGGGATGGTCTAGATAATTCTTAGTCCTGCCATGAGCAGAGGGGAATGGACTAGATGACCTCTCAAGGTCCCTTCCAGTCCTACATTTCTATGAATGCGCTAAGCCATCAGTGGCTATTTCACTGGGCTGTAATGTTCATGGGCAGACTCCTGCCATCCTCATTAAATCCAATCTCTTGTTCATTTTAATGGGAATCTGCACTGTGTAGGGATTTCAGGATTTAGCTCACTGTAATTTTAACTTTACTACGTGACTTTCAGATGCTTTAATATGATTTAGAGCCAACCAGGGGAAAACCACATTCACTTGTTTATGACACCAATGCATAGCACAAGAAGGGAGCTCAATCACTAGGTTTGACAAACCAGGCCAGTCTGAGTAATGTTTGCTACAGAAAGTAAAAACTCTGGAGGTTAAGACCATTGATAGCCATGAGAGACAACAGAGAAGCCAGGTAGATTTACTATCTCAGTGCTGGAGCATTTGATTACTATCATTTGTTTAAGCAATCTAGTGCAATAGGCAGCAAAGTTATAACAAGACAAAGGAACAACACCCATAGCGTTTTATGAGAATTGTGGTTCTGGTACCCCTGGGAATGTGTTTAGTTTATGATAATGATGCCCCCTGGAGTTGGCTTTATTGCTCATGTAAAAATTATTTATCATCAGAAGGAAAAGGAGTGCGCTGCAGGAAGAAGATGAAAGCAGTTGAGAATATTAAGCAGACATTTAAAAAATCATGTTTATTAAATTAACTCCTTTGAATATTTACGAGCTAATGAGTTTAAATAGATTCATACTCTCATCTCTGTGCTATAGAACAACTCCCAAGGGGTGTTTCACATTGACTTGTATATTTTTAATGAACTGGCAGCTTATGCTTAAAAAAGCTAAATGCTTCTAACTTATAAAAGAACCCCCATGGATGTATACTTATGAATTGTTTAATTGCTATACGTGATGATAAGATAGGATAATTCTAAATGGCACGTGAATACCAGTGAACTTTCTTTCTCATATTCCTTCACTGAGAATGGTTTAAAACTGCTTTCCTAATGCAAGCCAATGTACTGAGATAGCCCAAGTCACACTGTTTGATTGCTAAGCTTAGGCTGCCTACAGAAAGCCAAAAGGATGGTTTTAAGATCTTCCAGTAAATAGCAAGAGGTGGTTATCTAAGCCAGCTGATATAACTCTTGCCATGGGAATCAAGAAAGCTGGTTCTCTGAGGTAAATGGAAGAGAAATCATTTGCCATGCTAGAAACATGAAGAACCTGAACCTGTGAAGTGCTGAGTGCCAGTCAAGAGCACACAGCCACTCGCAGGATCATGCTCCTAGCAAGTACTTGCCTGTTGCCAAATGGACTGTCCAGATTCATTTTGGGGGGCAAAGACAGCAGTGTTGCCAACTCTTGTGATCTGATTGTGAATCTCACAATACTTGGTGGGTTGTTGTGGGTTTTTTTGGTGGAACCAGGCGACTCCAAGGGAATCTTGCCTTTCATTTAAAAATGAAGTGGGTTTTGAGCCCTCATAGTTGCAGAGAAAAAAACCTGAAAACAAGAGTCCTAGGGGGTCTACAGCTAGAAGGCAAATAGAAAGAACCCCAAATGTATTCTTTTTCAATCTCATGATTTGGCGGGGGCAGAAGGGCTGACTGACATTTTTGGACACTTGGGGTTGCCAATCCTATGTGTGTGTTTGAAGAATATACTTGGGGGGGGGCATTTTTCTCAAGGTAGCCTACACCCAATTGAAGAAGTGAAGTGTTTAAATAAACATTAGAGTATTAGCAAAAAGAAGGAGGAGTACTTGTGGCACCTTAGAGACTAACATCCTGATTATCACTACAAAAGTTTTTTTTCCCTGCTGATAATAGCCCACCTTAATCAATTAGTCTCATTATAGTGGCTATGGCAACACCCATTTTTTCATGTTCTCTCTGTGTGTGTGTGTGTGTGTATATATATACACAATCTTCCTACTGTATTTTCCACTGCATGCATCTGATGAAGTGGGCTTTAGCCCATGAAAGCTTATGCTCAAATAAATTTGTTAGTCTCTAAGGTGCCACAAGTACTCCTCCCTCTTTTTGTTGATACAAAATAACACGGCTACCACTCTGAAACCTGTCATTAGAATATTGACTATCGTGCAGGCATTTCCTCCATAAAGCTTTGTAAATGAATATTTGGAAGCCTGCTGAATGACCGGTTCTTGTGCTCTCTTTCGGAGGAATTAAACGATACCATTTTCCACTGTGTGCTTTGCCGCTCTGAAACAATGAAGAATGCTCCCTGTTATGCAGTATGATAATTAAAAATTTATTTGGGACATGATGTATCTGAGAGCGAGAGAGGCCTTTGCAGGACACAGAAAAGAGAAAGGGCTGCAAAACCAAGAATGTGGAAACATACAAGGCATGGCTGAAATTTAAGTAAGAGAAGACAGGCCTGGGAAGGCAGGGAGAGATCAGAGCACCTGTGCATTTACAGAAAACACTGAATATCTGAACAGGGAGAGGAGAGAATGCTTCTGTGCACAAGACTTTTCATTTTTGCATGACTCTTGAGTGATTTTGCTTCTGGAACGTCTCAGGCATCAATGATTTGCGGGAAGCAGGATGAGCTGCTTCTGTTACAATCAGATGTAAACAGCTTGCACAACTTTTCTTTTTACATTGACGTGCAGCACACGTTTGTAATAACAGGGTTATATACAGGGTTTACAGTTTGGTTCAATGGCTCTCAGCACCCCCTTCCCCCCAATACAAATTGTTCCAGTGTCATTGCTTGCATGACTAGTTTGCCTCAAATTACCATAACATAACAAAGAGAAGTCCTAGGTCCAGGAGGAGCTGTAATGGAAGCACACGCCGTTGTATAAACTCCAAAGTGATCCTTTGGATTTGTACTGGGGTAAGTTACACTCTTTGTTTTCAAAGGTAATTGTTTGTTATGTTCCTCTCAAAGGGCTACATGAAAATCCCAGCTCCATTTCAAGTAGATTGTTGCTTCTTAACAAACTGGGGGCTATGGCTTTCTGGATATGTACCTTTTTTCAAAAGTGGGAAATTATAGATAAACCCCTACTCAGTTTTCTGATACAGAATTAAAAAAAACATGAGTTTTACTGCAACTTCTAAATTATCTATTGTTTCCCAACACTGAAATCTGTATATTTCAAATACATTTTTTTAACTTTTCATGACATTAAAACTTTTCCTTAAAATCCAGGGAGATATTCAATTCATGCTGACCTGTTTACATATGTTGACATTCTATTAACAATACTGCTGCAATTTAAATAACTATGTTATAGAAAGTAACGCTATGACGTGCACATTTTTTCTTTCTATTAAGAAAAGGAAATTCTCAAACAAAAATTTGTATTTGATATTAGTTAAGATTTCCCTCTGCAATAAACTAAACCATAAAAAATTAAGAAATACACAAGACACATTGTGTATTTAAGGGTTAAAAAGCTGCCATCAAACACTCCCAAATTAGGATATGCAAGAATGAACATTGCCCATGAAACCTTAATTCAGCCCTCCTGTTCGTATGCACTATGATACAGCTTTTAACTACCACCACCTTGGAGACTGCCTCTGCCACCAAGTTCCTATGTGTTGCTCAGCAAGTCACTTGCACCAAACTTTTCACAGGTAGTCACTTCTATGTGTAATTAAAGACTGTATCATAATTAATATGCAAGAAGACCAAATTAAAGTTGCATTGCATGGGCAACATTAATTCTGGATTTTCTTAACTTGTGTGTGTTTGACTTTGCAGCATTTTAATCCTTCATTTTGTATTTCCTAATTTTTTATGGTTTTGTTTATTGATGAGAGCTACCTTAACTAATATTAACAAGAGGGCTTTTCTCCCCAATATATATATATAGTTTCTAGCCCTAATGATTACAAAGAAACTCTTCTGAATGTGAACAGAGCACAACCCAATGTTGTGGTGAGAATCTGCAGGAGACAGCGGGTCTGTGGTAATAGTTGTAAGAGAGATCTGAACTTCCCTCATTCATCTTAATGGGGTGCTCACTGAAAACTGTGTTTAGAGGACAATGCAAGTCTCACCATTGTTCTCAGTTTATTTTACAGGTATGAGGTGTTAGAGGAATTCTGAGCCTCTTCATATCCTGGGGAGATAAGAACAAGAAATCCCAGATAAGCAAAGACCCAGAGAATCTACTACATTGTCTCTGCAATAGCCCGTTTCATCTCGCCTTGGTCTCAGCTACCCATCTGACTGAGTATTGCAAGGCACAAAAGTACCCAAAAGAGAACAGATGGACCAGAGGACTGCTGCAAGCAAGTTACTCCACAGGTGAGACCCAAGAGACAGTGATTGACAAGGAAAAAAGTCAGGTCTCTCTGAAAAGTTTCTTTTTTAAAATTTAATGTTTCAAAGTCTTTTTTAATGTATTATCTTCTTTCCTCCTTTTAAAAACACATTTATAAATCTTTTGGAGATAAATGAATGTGTTTTTATTCTGATCTGCAACCGGGCTACCCTTCCGCCCCAATGCAGTGACCAGGAAAGAGAAACTCAGACAGGGAAGAAGCAGGACCAGGGAAAGGATCTAGAGGTGATAAGGGAAGGTTGGAGGGAAGAGACACTAGGGGTGGGAGTGAAAGCAGAAGGCTCCAGAATGACAGAGAGAGAAAGCAGCAAGGTCCCAGGCTGTGGAGATGGGGGGATGGTCTCGGGGAGGGAGGAAAGTTGTTGGCCCCAGAGGGAAGCAGCAAGCTCCAGAAAGGGGAGTAGGTTCAAAGATTCCAGGAAGGAGAGGGAAGCAAAAAACCAAGGGGTGGTGGGTTGGGGTTGAGGTGTGTGTGTGGGTGGGTGTGTGGTATTAAAAGCTCTAGGTGCAATATAGTTTTTTTACTATGCGGCAGAATTGCATCTTCTATCTTTAGGGTCAGATTCTGCCTGGATTATCCCTACACAACTTCAATGGTTTTATGCGAACTATTTTGGCCAAATCCTAGTTCCCTTTGTTATGCAAATAGCTTCATTTGCTTCTCATTGTACTCACATGAAGAGGTTGGTTTTGTATGTTTTAATAGAGCCTTGTTATGGAGAGAGATGATTTACAGAAGCTGTTGTTGTGTCATTATTTCACTGCCTTTGGTCATTTCTAAGGTCGTTTGCTAACTGGTATGTGTGTATCTGAACTGGTGGGAACCTATCCATGCAATTCCCACACTGCTGCCTGCTTGGAAACCATTCCAGAAACCTGATTCTCCACTGCCTTACACCAGTTTATGCTAATATAACTATGGAATTGCACCAGCATAAAATTTGTGAAACAGTGCACAATCAGGCTCTGAAAGTACATCTACTACAGAATGTAGCTGTCCACTGAAGTCCTGATCCTGCAAAGACTTAAGCACATGTGTAATAGGGACTGCTCATTAAGGTTGAGGATGTATGGAAGTGTTTGCAGGATTGGGACCTTGCTTAGTGTTTCCCACAGAACGCACTTTGCCTCAATGCTCCGGAATCTGCAGTGGCTTCCAATCCATTTCCACGTCCTGGGTTTAATTTAAAAGTCTTTTGTGGTTGGCATTCTGGCTGCATCTCCCCTTCATCCTTCCCTGACAGTGGAGATCAGCTGAGGCACTCAAGCTAACAGTCCAAATATTTCCATACAAGGAGTCTGGGAAAGAAAAGCCTTCAAATGTGGGATTTTTTCCCTCCACTCTGGTGGAGTCTGAGTTTGTGACCTTTTGGGGCTTTCAGCAAGTCTAATTTATTTACACATGTTAGGGGTGGAGATTTGAGGCTTGTGGGGTGAGAGGAGGGTTGTTTGTTTTTTGATGTGGGGATTTCTCTGAATCAGCACCGTCAATTAGTTCATTTTGCGTGATCGTGCATTGTTAGAATTTGACATGGGCTGAGACATTGTGGCAAGTGTATTTTTAAACTCTGAACATATGCATGTACATTTATGCCTCTGGGAGTTCCTTATTCCATATATTCGCAACTGAACAAACATGGTAATGCTTGTTATAACATCTATCCAGCTGATTGATGACTTACCCCTAAGGCTTACACATGTGGAATTTCCCAGTACACCCAAAACAGGACATGCTCCAGTTTTCCATTGTTGATGTCCTATCATCATTTTGTTTTAGTGTAGGGAGTGGAATGTCAAGGGACAATGTTGCCATTGAGCAGAATCGGGGTATTTTGATTCCTGGATGTGTGTAACAACACATGGAGGTGAGCCTGAGTGGTTCAGTGTTCAGGTCCAGATTCAAGCATCCCCGAAGTTTGAGGCATTCACATCTAGAAATTTAGTTTGATCTGTAACAGAGAAAGGGTCAAGTCCCAAAGTTTGCATCTGGCACAGAACTCCCCGCAAAATCCGGAGGTGTTTAGATTCAGGGGTTTACTTTGGCTGACCTCCCTCCAGCTAATAAATAAACCATAAGGACTAATGATGATGAGCCCTTAATCTCTTCCACATACAAACCCATCCTACCTAGTCATAACAGTCAAGGATCCTGCGATTTTCTGTAAAACCTGGATTTCTTCAGTTCCGAGCCCCTTCGTTCACCCATTAAAATCAGTGGCAAAGCTCCCATTGGTGTTAATGAGAGTGGGATCTGGCCCACATTTGAACATTTCTCCCCTCGCAGTAGTTTCCCTGACTGGCATTTTCTTCTCTTCTAAGCACACAAGGGAGGCCTCTGCTGGTCGCAAAAAGCCTTACGTGGCTCTCAGTGACTTTACTTTCACTTTATTTACTAGTCAGTGACCTCTCTGTTCATCGAAGCAGGGAGACAACTTTTTCTCAGTTTTACATATTTCAGACATAACAGGAAAGCCGTGAAACCCATGGACAATGCCCTACAGAACGTGTAAGTGACCAACACTTTTATATGGAATGTTTTCAGCAGAATAAATGGTTTGACTTTCAAAGTCAGATGAAGCAAAACAACAGATCATGAAGAACAGAGCGAGGAGGGGTGAGGGATTGGGCAGAGGAGTGGCTGGTAGTATGATGAACGCTGAGATTTTTCCTTTTTGGATTCTGTTTTGCAAATCGTCAACTAACACTTGTTGCTGGGAGTTTAGTGGGTAATCTGATCCTTGAAAAATTGTCAGCGCTCATTTTATTTTCTTAACACAGACAGAGATTTCATTAGACGCACTTCCTGCACTGCCCTATCCAGCTGGGAAAAAAAGAAATCTTACTGTGGGTTAATGCATAATGATAGTACCATGTATTTTCTCATTCTGATTCGAGGTGACAATGGCAACAATTAAGAAATAAAAAAATTAAATAAAACAAGTATTTCTGCTTAGCAGAGGGAAAAAATCAGTGCTCTCCATTGAGATTAGCTAATCAGGAAGTAGGAATGCTTGTCCTTTAAACTGTTACTGTGGAAAATAAAACACATTGGTTGGCAGGTCATTCATACTGTTTGCTGAATTAGGAGATAAAAATCAAAGATGAATCTCCGCTTAGGAAAATAATTGGCCTCCACTGACATAGCATGTGTGCCATCGGCAGGGAGCAAGGGAGCTGGAAATTGCAGCTCTTAGACATAGCAGTTTTTAAATGAGCATTATTCTACTCCTAGGCTGTAATGGTTTTTAAGTGGTATTAAGCTTACAGAGGGATACTTATATTAATATTGAAAATGAACACACCATCTCCAGTTAGGCTCTTAGACTATCACGGATCTGGCTCTGGGTGGGTTTTCCATTGCGATGCTCCTGTCCCGTACGTGCCACATCATAGTTATGCCTATGCATATGTTTGGTTGTCTGTGGCACCTGGGCATACTTTTCATTGTCTTAACACGATGCATATGTTTGGTTGTCCATATCTGAGTGTTTTTGTGTCCACTGTATGACTCATTCTGATTGGCCAATCCAGATTGGGTCCCCAGAAGAGTTCTTTTTACCAGTAAATAACATAATTGTGATTAGACTTACAAAAGTCATACCCATTCAGATGCTGAAATGGTATCTACACTGGATTGGAACTCTTCTGTCTTTCTGAAGTGTATGTCATGCCAGAAGGATATTAAACTTTAAGCTGAGAGATAAAAACAAGCTGGGAGCTAGAGCACTGGAAACAAGAATCAGGGAATTAAAGTGATCCTGAAGACAGCTCTTGATTCAGGGCCCAATCTATCTCCCTTTGCTCAAATCTTGCCTCCAGCACACAACATAAGTAGTTGGACTGTGCACTGGGGATCTCTCTAGGATACGGGTAGTCAATAGATGGACTGGGGGCCAAATCCAGACCACCAGACACTTCTGAACGGACCCCCAAACCTTTTCATTTACTTATTATCATTATTGTTGTTTTTATTATTATTTATTATTACTATTTATTATTATTTTTCTCTGGAGGCTGGACCTTGACTATACCTTTAACCAAGAAATGTGGACCTTGACAAAAATAATTGACTACCTCTGCTCTAGGTGCTGGGTGGGGGTGATGGGAAGTAATTCTTCCTCCACAAGGCCACGGAGTGGCAGCAGAGCCATTCTGCAGCTAGTTCTCCATTCTCAGCCTGTGAACAGACTTTATGGTGCCTGCACTCCACACCATAAAGGGGGGAAACTGGTGGATTCACAGAATGGCAAAACCACAAGCCCCACCCAGCCTCTGTATGGCAGCATAGTGGGACCTGGGCTCTGTAACACACTGGAGATGCATACTCGCTCTGCAGACTCCAGAAATCCTGTCCTCCCAAATAGGGGCTCTTCCGTGCAGCACAGAATCTCCCCCAGTATCTTTGGTTAAATGATCCAGAAGTTAAAAAGTAAAGATGGGTCTCAACTGTATCCTCAGATCTAAACATCCCAAACAGTGAGGAATGTTGTTGCCATCTACAAACATTGCCGCTCTGAGCTATCCATAATCAAGACTCCTTCGTAACTCATATGAGCAGTTTAGACTCCAGTGGGTGTGAAGTGCTCTTGAGCAAGTCAATGCTGCATTCTGCTGTGGATCACTGAGTGTTAAAATTGCACCTTGGAGTGCAAATACCATAAACACTGGACACAGCCATGGGCCTGTTCCAAAGCCATTGTGCTCAATGGGATTCTATCCACTTACTACTGTAGGTTTTGGATCACGCCCAAAGAGCTTTACACTCCCAACAGCAAAAGGGAGGCCTGCTGGTGGTAGAGTTTGCAGTCAATTCCTGATGGCCATATAACCATGTACGTACAAAGAGGGTGAGGTGTCCTTAAATCAATCTGTTGGGATGGCCATACAAAATACAGTCAATCAACCTTTAATTTCTCCAGAGAGAGGATGGGGGCAGGGAGATAAATATGGCTAGAAGTTCAAAGGAAAAATACCAAAGTGATTCCTCGCCAGGTCTCTCTCAATGGGCATGCATAAATGTCAGGTCCCAAGACAGCTGTCAGGTCAGAATCTCTAAGAGTATGTGAGTGCATGTTTTATTATGTCTATTTTTATCTGATAGCAAAATCGTTTGGAGTCAAGTGATCCATTTGCCTTTCACCCTTCAGATACTGTAGGATTTCTGTCTTGAAAATAGTGTTAATCCATGCTAAAAGTCTCTTTACACCTACTGAAGGCTGTCTTCTTACAGTATCTCTTGGAGGCATGGGATGTAAGCAAGCCAGTCCATTCTGGAGCTGGATGTTATTAAACCATTATCTGGAAAGACAGTAGAGTGTTTGACAAACAGAGCTCAGAGCACAGCGAGATGCTAGGCTGGGGTCGGCAACCTTTCAGCAGTGGTGTGCCGAGTCTTCATTTATTCACTTTAATTTAAGGTTTCACGTGCCAGTAATACATTTTAACGTTTTTAGAAGGTCTCTTTCTATATGTCTATAATATATAACTAAACTATTGTTGTATGTAAAGTAAATAAGGTTTTTAAAATGTTTAAGAAGCTTCATTTAAAATTAAATTAAAATGCAGAGCCCCCCGGACCAGTGGCCAGGACCTGGGCAGTGTGAGTGCCACGGAAAATCAGCTTGCGTGCCACCTTTGGCACACGTGCCATAGGTTGTCTACCCCTGTGCTAGGGGGACAATATCTCTTATGTGACTCAGAGGGTGTTCCTTCAGATCTGCATAGAATGGTCACACATTGACAAGGTGCTGGACTGAAGTGTGTGGGGTACAGTAGCTGACTCATTGCCATGGTTTTAACCCCTTTATGATGGTTGGAAGATCTGTGTTCTTCTTGAGTATAAATATTTCCTTTTGTCTTTTTGATGCAAGTCATAATTAGAAAACGTCTTCCTTCACCTTGGTATAACATCTTAGAAATATACCTCTTCCAAAATGCTTTAATTTAATGAAATAATTTCCTTTACCTAGATTGTGCAGTTATTAGAAATCCATTGTAATAAATAATGTATCTAGTTCTTTATTGATTGCAGCATGCAGACTTGAGGCTCAGCTTTCTTACTCTGACAAAGCTAGTCTGCAAGGGTGTCAGCCTCTTGTTTGCACCTGGCTGAGTAACTGAATGTTCAGGGAATTTTGTGCTACAGGGAGTTTTTAAATGACACCGATCTCTTCATGCTTTCTGCCTCATAAAGCTAATAGATCCATATTTAATTAGAAGCTTCATTTGAAGCTCTTTCTTCAGCTGAGGGAAGTTTATTCTTTTTTCTTAGGTTTGAAAATCTAGCTGTCAACTTTGGTTTGCCTTTCCTAGTTAAGCATAAATAAATGAATCCGCTTTTCTAATTGTCCAATTAAGATAAATTGTGCCTGAAAACAGAAACTGCATGTGCAAATTAGAAAAATGCAAAAATTGTTTGTGGGACACTTAAATTATATATGGATAAGTAAATCATTGTTACAAATTGTACAATTAATGAATTGCTTCAAAATTAAATCCTAAATTTATATTCCCAGTTCAAACTGCAAGCAAGTTAAAATGTATTTATTATGTATCAATTTAAATATTTGACCTTTTGGTACAATAATGAGAATGGAAAAGGGGCATCAGAACTGCATCTGGTGCAGATAGAAAATCCTACCTAAATAATTAATTACTTTGTAAGTTAACCTTTTATGTGTCAAGCCTCCTGATCTATTCAAAGTTCTGCCTCCAAAGGCTTGCCCATTCTTTCTGATGGAGCAGCAAGTCATAAAATTTACTTTCCTGGCCATGGTCAGGGCTGCTTTGAAACATTATGCAATACTGGCTAGTACCCCCAAAAATTCACAGACCGGTAGAACAGTGATATCAGAAATACAGCATATTATGATGTAATGAATGGCTCCACAGCCAGACAGGAGTTCAGGTTTGTAAGCATGGGTGGAATTCAGATCTCCTTGCTCCTATTGGAAGTAAAGAAGAAACACCTGTAACTGTAGTCATAGTAAGGCTATTTTATAACATGCATTTGAGGAGGGCTGGGGTTCCATCCAATAGGGGGGGTAACATATATATTAGCTAATTCAGTATTTGTACTTCCTTTCCTCTTCAAATGGTGAGATTGTGACATCAGAGTAAAATGATGGATTGTGACATCACAAATGGTACAGCAGGGGGTGGGGACTAGGTGAGTGAGTTGGGGGGAGGACTCAAGAAAGCTATCAGCACATAGGTATCCATAATAAATACTAGAATCTTGCCATCCTCACTGAGACCAAAACTGTCATTGATTTCATAGACTACAGGAACAAGGTCATGACAACTAATGCCAAGTCTGGTATAACAGCTTATTCTAGCTATTTCTAGCTTATTCTCCTCCTAGCTAAAACCAACACCAGTTCTCCCCATCACTTGTGAAGACAATGAATATTTTGTATCTGCCATATGCACACACCAAGGAAATGGATCTTTGTTTTGTATTTCAAAACTTAAAAATTCATAAGCAAATCTGCTTCCAGTGCAGGATGGCCTTGGTTGTGGCTAGCAACAAAATAAATCTCAGTATTCCTTAAAGTGAAACAGCAGTATTGAGATCCTCTTTCCATGTCAGCTGTACAGTACACAAATGATAACAATTGTAGATTAACTTCCATAGAAATTCCCTTTTGCTTCTGCTGATGTAATATACTAGCAGAATATGTTAACCTTTATACCTATAGATCAAGAAATCTGTATGTGTTAAACTGAGTGAATACTGCATAGACATTATAATGTCATTCAAGACTCTTGGGGTAAAGACAAGTGCTACTGAAGTGCAAAACAAAAAAGATTGATACTATGTTGCCAGAAATAGGTTGCAAAATCATTGTCCTGTCAATTACCAGATTTCCAGGTAGGCTAGCTATCTGTTTAAGCTTATATGAGTGACCAACTTCATTGGGGCAATTCATGTGAGAAAGGGACAGAGATTCAAAAGAGCTGAGCATGTTGAATATGAGCTCTTTTGAAAATCTGCCCATCAGTGTCACAATGGGATCTGCCGGGTGCTCAGTGCTTTCAAAAATCTGGCCTTCCATGTTTGCAGATCTGGTGCCTTAGATCCTGAATTTGGTCTAGGTCAATGGTTTCCAATCTTTTTTCATTTGCGGACTCCTAAAAAATTTCAAATGGAGGTGAGAGACCCCTATGGAAATCTAATCTATGGACCCCCACATTCCCCAGACCATAGGTTGAAAACCACTGTTCCATAGTAATGACCAACTTTCATGGACCCCTTAAACCAGCATTTCTCAAATGCGGCCACCATGGCCCCAGGCGGCCACCAGGGGCTTTTCTTGCGGCCACAGCCTCTGGGTGCTGATTGTGGGGGGAGGAGGGGAGGAAGCAGGGGAGCCACAAACGCCAGAGGAGCAGGCAGTCAGTGTGTGTTCCCCACCTTCCCAGGGATGGTGGGGTTCAGGCTTCCGGCTTCAGCTCTGGGGTGGTGGGCTCTTCCGGCCACAAGGCAGTAGGCTCTATCCTATGGCTGCAGGGCTTCGGGCTCTGGCCCCAGCCCCAGCCTCGCCACCCCTTCGCCCCTAGATTCTGCTGCCTCCCCTGGTCCCCCAACTGCCTTCCTACCCGCCTCCCCATCCAGGGCTTAATTTGTCCTCCGGCTTACCAGGGCTGAGTAAGTCTGTTGTGAAAAGTGGTATTTGTATGTTTGTTAATGTCACTTTTCACTGCCTTCTAGCTATCAAGTCTGCTGATGTGAAAGGTGATATTAGCAAACATACAAATATCACTTTTCACAGAAGCAGACTTACTAGCTAGCAAGTCATAACCCCCCCCCCAAAAAAACAAACAACAACAAAAGACAAGAACATGTGAAGCACCTGATCTGTGTCTCTATTCTGTTTAGATCCAGTAAAGAATACAGACAACTGTACGTTATTTTTATTATTGGGTCTGCAAAAATCCTACATAAATAAATTAAACTGATTTGGACCTGTATATGTACATATTTTTTTGTTTTTCCTAAAGTTAATTCAGTATTTTAGGAAAAATTGTCAGATCGGCCACCAGCAAGAGTTGGTGGCCACACTCTGAGGCCACCAAAATTTTTGTTGTGAGAACCCCTGCCTTAGACATAGTCTGCGGACTCCCAGGGATCCACGGACCACAGATTGAAAATCAGTGGTCTAGGTGACTTTCTGTGAATAAATCATCTGCCTCAGTGAGTCAGCAGAATCCATTTAATCCTCCACCCTGCTCGCAGGGTGAGGTGTTTATTATAGTAACCAAAGACAAAAGAGGGAACCTTTTAAGCCCTTGTACAGTTTCATTGGCCATGCTGAGTGAAATGCAAAAGGTAAACAAGCAGAAAAAACTGTAAAAATATTTGATTTTTAAAATGCTGATTTACTAGAATCAATTCTTTGTAGGGATCCCCCTGACTTCTGTTTTTGTCCACTGGGTCTTCCTCAAGGGGAGATTCTTTACAGATGTAGGTCTGTACATCTTTCCTGCGTCTGTAAAGAATCTCCCCTTGAGCTAGCTCTCTGGGGTGTTGCCGTGTGTGGGCCCCTTTATGCTTTCCAAAGGTGGATCTGCACTTTGCTCTGCAGCACACTCCCTTTGGCTTTTACTTGCACTGAGGGCTGCCTCAAGTAAAGGGGATGACTCCACCTCTCCCTGCCCTACAACCACATTGCTACTTTCTGCTGATAAGAGCACAGAGGTTTCTTCCCCCATCTCCTTACTGTCTCTCCCTCCTCAGAGGTTACCTCTGGGAACTCAGAGACATACTTCTTTTTGCTACGAGTCACAATGCTAACAGCTTTGGGCAGTGATACGATGTCATTTCCAACCAACATATCAGCTGGTAAATTCTTAAGACCTCCACATTCAAAGTACCCCTTAAACCTTCCCACTCTAACTCAATGCGGGCTAAAAGCACTATGGTTTTAAACTGCTCCAAGGCTAGGAATTTTACTTCCTCCCCTGGGATTATATCAGCCTCCTTAAGCACATCTCTCCTGACTAGAGAAATATGTGCTCCAGTGTCTCTCCATCCCTGGCACACTCCACCATTTACGTTGGTCTGTTTAATAAACTCTTTGTCTACCTCCCAGAGGTCAGACCTTAACTAGAACTCCTGCTGCCGCCACTGAGGTCTCTGACTCGTAAGAACATAAAAATGGCCATATTAGGCCAGACCAATGGTCTATCTAGTCCAGTGTCCTGTCTCTGACAGTGGCTGATGCCAGATGCTTCAGAGGGAATGAACGGAACAGGGCAATTTCAAGTGATCCATCCCCTGTCATCCAGTCTTAGCTTCTGGCAGTCAGAGGTTTATGGCAGGAGCATGAGGTTCTTTTTTGAACCCATTTATACTTTTGGCCTTCACAACATCCCAGGGCAGTGAATTCAACAGGTTCACGGTGTGTTGTGAGAAGAAGTACTTACTTATGTTTATTTTAAACCTGCTGCCTATTAATTTCATCGGCTGACCCCCTAATTCTTGTGTTATATGAAATGGTACATAACACGTCCTATTCACTTTCTGCACACCGTTCATGATGTTCTAAATCTCTATCGTCTCTTAATCATCTCTTTTCTAAGATGAACAGTCCCAGTCTTTTTAATCTCTCTTCATGTGGAAGCTGTTCCATACCCCTAATCATTTTCATTGCCCACTACCTAAGCCCTGCCTTCCAGGCCTCCGCAGGCCTCGCTGTCTCTTTACAGGTTAACAACAGCCACACTCTAACCTCCGAGTCGTTCGAGTGTCTCCCTGGTGTGCCCAGCCCCTGATCCACTGGACACTCCCAGAATTCCCAGAGGAACAATAAATCACCCCTTACTGGCAGGGGCGGCTCCAGGCACCAGTGCAGCAAGCGCGTGCCTGGGGCGGCAAGCCACGGGGGGGGCGGCCTGCCGGTCACCGTGAGGGCAGCAGTCAGGCAGTCTTTGGCAGCACGCCTGCGGGAGGTCCGCCAGTCCCGCGGCTTCGGCGGCAATTCGGCGGCAGGTACGCTGAAGGCGCGGGACCGGCAGATCACCCACAGAAACACCGCCAAATCCGCGTGACCAGCATGCACCGCGCACCGGAGTGCCTCCGAAGGCCACCTGACTGCCGTGCCTGGGGCAGCAAAAAACATAGAGCCGCCCCTGCTTACATCATAGAACATATCTAAATGCTGCATGTGAAGTGGAGCTGTGTTTCTAGAGAAAGCAAGCGTAAGTTTATTTAACAAAGCAGAGATTCAATTAATAGCAAGCAGAAATATTGGAAACAAAGAGTAACATAAACAATTAAAATCAGAACATGCACACTAGAGCAGTGGTTTTCAAACTTTTTTTCTGGGGACCCAGTTGAAGAAGAGCTGGTGCGGGGCCGGCTCTAGGCACCAGCAAACCAAGCACGTGCTTGGGGTGGCACAATTTCAGGGGGGGCATTCCGGATAAATTTTTATTTTTTTTTGGCTTGGGGTGGCAAAAAAACCTAGAGCCGGCCCTGCCAGAGCGACCAAGTGCCTTACATGCTGCTACCCATTACTGGGTCGCGACCCGAACTTTGAAAAATGCTGCACTACAGCCTAATCTTAACTACCAAGCCATTGTCATGTCATGTAGAACAAAACCTCACCCCAAATCCTTCCAGCATACTACAGCCAGGCTTGGCTGTGAACTTCTGTTCATAGGACGAGTCACTCTGTCTTCTTGCCTCCTCTGTGGAAAGATGCAGCGTTTGTCTCTGTCCCTTCAGTAATAATCCACAAATCCATTGTCTTCACTTGCAAACAGGATAACCGCTGCTGCTTGTGTTTTCCTGTCTGGAGTCTCCCCTAGAGAGTTTGCAATCATTTTGTTCAGATTGTAAATAGGCATTTATTGTGAAGTGTACAGTACTCAGTTTATATGTAGACCGACCAATAGATGAACATCTTCTGCCTGAAAGAAACTTGTTTATCTACTTCTGGTGACTGACCACAACTCACAGACCTTAAGAACATAAGTTTCAGTGTAGATACATAACTCCTTCATATTATCCATACATGAAGTGCCTGCTGGCACTACAGGTATGTCTACATTGGAATAAAAGACCCACGGCATGGCCACAGCTGGCCTGAGTCAGCTGACTTGGCCACATGGGGCTAAAAATTGCAGTGTAGAGGTTTGGGCTCAGGCTGGAGCCTCGAGGCCAGACTCTAGGAGCCTCTCCCCCCCTTGCAGGATCTCAGAGCTCAGGCTCCAGCTTGAGTCCAGATGTCTACACTGAATTTTACAGCCCCGCAGCCTGAGCTCAACAAGCCTGAGCTGAGTCGGCTAACCTGGGCCATTTGCGGGGTGTTTAATTGCTGTTTAGACGTACCCTAAGAGGTCCCTGGGTCACACTAGCACATCACCAAATCCTGTCCTGACTGGTGAGAAATAGAGAGCCGTTTCTCTGTCACAGGGATCTTGCTAGGGCACAGGGATGCACGGCACATGGTGCTCCATGCACTTTGCTGGTCATCTGATCTGAGATCTTACTCTGTAATCTCTATTTACACTGGTAGCATTTAATCAAGCCAATAGTGCCCTGGACTTCAGCAGAACTACTCAAGTAAGTAAGTAAGTGCTATTTGGTGTGACTGGTCCCACTTCACACACCCTCCCATTGAAGGGCAGCTCTGAGCCCCTACAGCTATTACCTGCTAGTGTTGTGCACAAACTAAATAGAAAATCCATCCAGTTGGAGGCTTTGGAAAGCTGGATGGAATGTTATGCCTTGAGCCCATTTCTAGTAAATACCTAGTGTGCATGAAAGACTGCGTTCACTGCCCACCAACCGAGGGCATTGCTCTCTTGCATATGTGACCTCTGAATACCCTGCCAGTGGCCCCTTTTCACGCACACGCTCGCTCCCCTACTTGGGCACTGAAGAGCTGACTTCCCTTACTGTCTGGAACGTGCTTGCTTTGTACTGAAATAACCATCCCCTTGCCTTGCTCCTCCTGTTCCATTTCCCTACTGCAGACGGGATTAAGTACCAAGAAAAGGAATGTCTAAAGGAGGCCAGTTCTGGGACACAGGGGTGCTGCTGAGCCCCTGTAGCTGGGACTGGAAGCCAAGGCTCAGAACACCAGTGCTCATTTGATCTTGATTCTTTCTGGGTCATTAGCGTCGGTGCCTTGTTCCAGGAGTTAACAGGTCCCCATCACCACCTGGCATGCAGCTTGCAGCTGACATCTGCCAGTCCCCGGGAGGGAGCGAGGAGAAGGAGCCCTTGGGCCACCTTCACTGCTGAGAGCTGGGCGGGCGGCGGCTTCTTTTGACGTGCAGCTGGGCGGGTGGATGATGTTGGAGAGACTGGTGAAGGGAGGCATCAGGCTGTAACCGGAGCCCCAGCAGCTGGGGCTCCCTGCAGCCGCCGCCTGCCAGTCGGAGGAGGACGGGCCTGTGAGCGTACGGAGGGGAGGGACTGGCAGCTGCGGCTGCAAACAAGGAAGTCTCCACGCACTGCCCCGGCCGGGATCCCCAAGCTGCCGCCATCATGCCAGGTCAGTGAGCGCTCTTCACTTCCAAACGGGCAGCTGCCGGGGAGGGGGCAGGCGCTCTGGCTGTGCTCGAAGCGCGTCTCCCAGGCAGCGGCAGCTCCGGCTGGAAGGAGCGCTGCGGGTGGCTGGAGAGGGCGCACAGAGCGCGTCCGGTGGCTGTGGGTGACTCTGGCTGCAGGGGGTGTGCAACAGGGGGTGGCTGCAGGGGGCGCACAGGGCGTGTCCGGTGGCTGTGGGTGTCTCTGGTTGCAGGTGGCGCAAACTGGGGGTGGCTGGAGAGGGCGCACAGAGCGCGTCCAGTGGCTATGGGTGACTCTGGCTGCAGGGGGCGCAAACTGGGGGTGGCTGGAGAGGGCGCACAGAGCGCGTCCGGTGGCTGTGGGTGACTCTGGCTGCAGGGGGTGTGCAGCAGGGGGTGGCTGCAGGGGGCGCACAGGGCGCGTCCAGTGGCTATGGGTGACTCTGGCTGCAGGGGGCTTAAGCTGGGGGTGGCCGGAGAGGGCGCACAGAGCGCATCCGGTGGCTATGGGTGACTGGCTGCAGGGGGTGCGGAGAGCTGGGGTGGCTGCAGAGCGCATCCAGTGGTTATGGGTGAGTGACTGGCTGCAGGGAGTGCACAGCGCTGGGAGTAGAAGTTGGAGCAGTGGCCGGGGGCATTTAGGAGCATTCTCTGCAATGAGTTTGTCAGGCCTCAGCAAGGAAGGGCAAGCCAGTCATTTGGAAATAGCTCCCACTGTGTCTGGGCAATGCTGTGTCCTGATCAATACTTGTCTGGAAAACTTGGCTTGTAAGCACAGCGTTGACTTTTGGAAGCAGAAATTCTCCCCCTCAAGAGGAAACCCTTTTGCATTTCTACAGTCCAAAGCTCAGTCCGTTTTTTTTCTTCAAATAGCCCTTAAAAATGTACTGTGGGGATGAGAGCTTCCCTTCGACAACATTCAGCTTGTGTATCCCAGCGATGTAATGACTGGCAAACCAGGCCGATTTTAATGGAATCCAGGACTGTCTGCAGCCTGACAGACAGGAGACTTCACTGGCCTCCGCACCATGCTGATGGTCACACAGCACATCGTGTGGTAACCTAGAGCTGTGTCTATGTACGTAGCACTACGGTGAAAACCCAGTTGTGCTGTTAATTTGCAGGGCAATAATTTTCTGCCATAAACCTTAACTCCAGTCAATAATATACCCTTTGGCGTGTCAATAGTTCACATCGGGAAGTAACATCATGCAAGTTCTGAGCTCAAATTAGGAGCCCCGGTCATGGACAAAGGCCCATTGCGTTAGGTGCTGTGCAAACACAGAACAAAAAGACGGTCCCTGACGTCCCCACACAGTGGTTCTCAAGTTCACAGCCATCTCTAATGCAAATGCAGAGCATGAATAAAATGAACTAGCTGGCTGGTTTCAAGAGCTATGGGGCAAGATAGACTGATTTGAGTTTGAGATTTTTGTTTAGTTTTTCATTTTCTTTCTTCCTGGCAAACATTGCAGTAACTTAACTGCTGTGTCTACCCAGGCAGGCCTGCTTTTAACTGCTGTGGAGAAGTGCTCTAGCTGCCACAGCAAAGGGCCCTTTATAAATGCAGACTATAATAATCAGATCTATTACAATTACTACCAGGTGAATATGAACTGCTGTCTCAGGGCTTGAATTTGGGAGTAATGGTTTGTTTGTTTCTAAACAAACACAAAAGGCATCTATTTAAATAACCTGAGGTGGCTGATGTGTGTACGTATGAGATATCATCTTTCCTCCATAGTTGGCTGTGGGCCTAATCCTGTAGGTTCACCATGAATGAATCTCCCATTGAAGGCAATGGGAGTTCCAGGCAGGAGGCATTTAATTCCTGCTTTCTTATTTAGCCTTGGATGATACATCTAATATGACTGTGATGTGGAGAATCAAATTTCAAAGTGCTGATGACTTTCAGCTTGATCAGTGTACTTGGAGCTATGAAAAATGTCGAGAAGAAAAAATAATTTAAGACACTGGGCTCCTGGATTTTTTTATTTTGTTTTACTTTTTTAATCCTAAAGTTAATTTAGGACCTAATCCTGCAGCTCTTCCACATGAGTAATCCCTAGTAGAGAAGACAGAAGTTTTGCATTTAAAACAGCAGCAGGGCTGGTTTCTTAACGGCTCTGCATAATGAGAGATTTTTAACTTCAAGATAATTATGGTGAGAGTAATTGCCATCAATTTGTGCACAGCAGAGTTACTTGGTTTACAAGTCTGATATTTTAATTTCACGGGTCAGTAGAAGGTTTTCATTCATTTACTAGAGCTATTCACTTCTGATCTGATATCATAACAACTTTGAAGCTCTTAGCAACTGCATTTTCAAAACAGCCAGGCCACCATAAGTGGTGAAGCTGTAAAGATGGGACTAATTATGATGTGAGTCATGCTTTACCCGTTGAGTCATGAATTTTTTATATATAGAGCCAATATTTATGTGGAGTTTGTAAGTAGTAGTACTGTAGCACTCAAAATATTTGGAAAGGAGCTATTGAATACTATTTGGAAAAGCTTTATTCAGTCCTAAAATCCATTTCCAAAATCTTGATCCAATTCGGAACAGTACAACACAATGAAACCCTGCAATCAAACATGCTATCATGGATCCCTGTGCCTGTATACAGCCCATTAGGTTCACAAGGTTACATAGAGCAATGCATTCTAAGGCTCCAATTCTGCAGATACCTAGACACATGTTTAAACCTAAGCATGTGCGTGCATTGCTCCACTGAAGTCAATAGGCTAGGTATGTGCTTACGTTTAGGCATATGAATAGGTGTATTCAGTATTGGGGTCTACATACAATTCTGAGGGACCGGGCTTTGGTTTCTGTGTCTTTGCTCATTTACGTAATCGTTACTGTAATGTATACGGACAGAAGACACCAGCAAGTCTGTTGCTGCTACGTGTTAAATTTCATAGCTTAGCATACTGAGAGCACAATACTGTGATCTTTTAACATTTTAATGAAAATAATATATATCACCAGTATAATATACCCAATATCTATCCAGCCCTTCCAAAAACATCTGTGTCATTTGTATCTAATCGGAGTCCTCTATGCATCAAGATTCTACCTCAGTATATACAGTACAAACACTTCCTGGTTACGTTATAGAGGAAAATATTTGTTGTGACCTTCATGTGAAGGTTAGAGAACTGATAACAAGCGACAATTGACACCATATTTAGTGATCAAATGCTTTGTAATTTTTTGTGCTTTCCCAGATGAATTTAATATGTTAACTGTTGTTTAAAGTAAAAATGAGTTACTAAGTTTGCTATAGAACATTTTTCTGAGTGCAGGCACTTGCCTATATAATGTATTAGCACTAGAAACTTTCCATGAGCACTAGGCACTGCATGACTCAGGGGACTGGCAGTGCAATATAGACCCTTTCACGTCTAAGTCATCACTTTGAATCCAGCACAGATCAGTAGAAACCAAAAATCATTATCACCTGCCAGCTGTTCAGTGACAGATGTGATTTGATAATCTTAGACCAGTTCTCTGTGGACACATCTATTTAAGAAAAGAAAGGAAAATAAGAAGCAGGCCTTTTTTGGAACTCTGAGCAGAGAAAACTAACCTTTCATCCCTAATGAGGGTTCCTCCAGCTTAGTCCTAAGGCACATTGGTGGGGTGCTTGCATTGCCCTGTACCTATCATGTGCCTTCAAATTCCAACTCTGTCAATTTCACTCTAACAGGATTATGAAAAGTACCAACCACCTTTTTAGAGTAATAATTGGAGGAGACTTGCAACAAGTGTTCTGGAGAATCCTTACGTACAGTGGCCACCTGTAGAATTGGTATCTGTGTATTATTAATGTTTTTATGGTGTGGAGAATAAGGGAGATAGCTGTATTTTTTTTCTATGGATAACATATGCAGCTCAGTGTACCTGCTTGATACTAGCCTACCTATCTTCATTGAGCTAAATCAAAAGAGGCTGTCAGAGGGAAACAAGAAGGAAATGAAATAGTGACAAATATAAGGTATTGCCAGAGTGAATACCAAGGGTCCTTAGGGAAGCAATGGGGGAACTATTAATTGGGAAATTAATTGCCTGGCTCCAACAAGACTTTATTCTTGGTTTATTCTTCCCAGCTCTGAACCTGGGATCAAAGAGGTTACTAAATGGTTAAAGAGCCTGGCCTGGAGAGGAAGCAGGTAGCAACAGGTGAAGATGGATCTTTGACAGAGACATCGAGAATGCTGCAGGGCTGTCTGTCTCTCCCAGGCACGGAATAGGGGATATGGGCTGGGTGGAATTTACCTAGAACTTGCCAGTCCCCTCGGATCTTCATGTTCTGGGGACCAAAAACTCCTGTTGGTCTTGGAGTGAGCAAACCCTGCTCCCCTAATAGAACAATTTGGGTGAGACATTTGGGAGGGGAACTTTGGAATTCTTCCCTTCCCCACTGTGACCCTTTTCCTGCAGGCTTATGGAAGAGGACAATCTAGCGGCCTGTATTGTTTGCAGAGTCTGGTCGAGGACTGACTGTGCCTTGTTGCCTCCAAGAACAGAATATATCATCCCCTTTTTCAAACACCAGTAGTTACTGTAATGACCTAGTCATTCAGCAGCTATTGTCAAAAATATAATTGCCTGTTTTGTAAGAAGAAGAGATATGTGTCATTTTATGAAAGGTTATAATGGAAATGATGTTCTGCCTGAAGGCTAAAAATGAGGAGCATATTGCTTTGTTACCATCCCTTGCTTCTTGAAGCATTTATAATATTGAATTATGTATTTTGTTCCATAGCTGAGGATCTAGTGGCAGCAAATAACTGATGATAGCACATTTCTCTCTGATATAAGTCTTGATTACATGTTGGAAACATACTTCTCTTCCTTTTTGTTCTCTTTCTGAGGCTAGGTGCCAGCTCGAAACGTAAACTTGACGTGCATCCAGTATGTTCCTGTGACCTTTCAGGATTTAGATAGAGGGGGAAAAAGTTTCAGGGCACATCTGAAGTGTGCTGAGTATGCACTGTGCATGAGTCAACATGTAATGATTAGGCTTTGTTTACATCTCTGTTGCTTCGAACTACTAACAACAATTCCTGATTCTCCTCTCCAGCTCCTTTATAAATGCTTCCATTTCCTATAAATAAGAAAATTATTGGTCTTTGTTTAAACTTCTTCTCAGTCACTGAAATAGCAGCTAGTCTAAGAGCCATCTTCTACATCTGTGTTCATAGCCCAGTCAGGGCTAACTCTTGGTTTTTTGCCGCCCCAAGTAAAAAAAAAAAGGGGGGGGGGTGGCCAGAATGCCGCCCAAGCAAAAAAGAAAAAACAAAAAAAGGGGGATGGCTGGAATGCCGCCCCGGAATTGTGCCGCCCCAAGCACGTGCTGCTTTGCTGGTGCCTAGAGCCGGTCCTGAGCCCAGTACAGTGGTGATATCCAGAATGGGGCAGACTTCCATCACTAGTTCCATGTTTACAATCTCCTTACAGCAGTTCCATGACTGAATGAAGCTAGGGCTGGATTAAAAATCAATTAGGTTAATGTTGGTAGAGGAAGAGCAGTTGTGCAATCTGGTGAGTGGCCGCCTCACAGCACCCCTATGAAAGCAGGGCTGACTCTGCAGGGCCGTGCTTCCATTTTCCTCTTCTTCAGGGTTCGTTAAACAAAATCCACAGAGTCTCTCTTCTAGTCACAGCCCTGCTTAGAGTCTAGGTGGGGTTTGTTTTGTTTTTAATAGCTTAAAGTTCAAAACTAAACACAAAAGTCTATCCTCCTACCTTAGCGGACCAGCCCTTACTAGCTGAAGCAATTCCGTCTTCTCTGCAGGAGCCTCTGTCATTCACTGTAGTCTCACTGCAGCCATCTTCTATTCTTTGTAGGAGATTGTCTGATTCTCCTCAGATGGGGCTCATTCTGTTCTCAGGGTCGGCTTGGCCCCAGGCTTTCCAGCCCAACGGCAAGCCACCCTGTCACATTGAGGAAAATGTAATTGTTTAACTGCGGTGACAGGAAACTATTATTTCAAAATTAAATACTATCTTTCCCTGGTCTGCTGATTGTCTTTCCTTCGTGGAGGCATGGAATTGCAGTACTTTGCTATCCCTCCACATGATACAGCGCCTGGCGCAATGGGGCGCTAATCCTGATCAGAATCTCAGGACACTACTGTAATATAACACAGCGGGTAGAAAGCTTGGAAGGATGTATTCAAAATGTAGTTTGTTGCAGAATTGTTTTGATGAACAGGAAATGCACACATATGGGGTTCAATGCACCAAACTTTTGCTCACTCAAGTAGTTCCATTGATTTCAATACGGCTACTCAGATGAATAAAGGTTTTACAGGATCTGGTCCATAACCTGTCATAAAAAAGGGATACTTTTTCTCTCTGTCTCTGTAATTTAACGAGTATTCTGTTCAAAACACAGAAGCCTCCACGCACAGTAAGTGATGAAAGTGTGTTGTAATTAGTCTATTAAAATAATTGGGGCAGTGCCAAGATGGTGCTGTAACCTAAATCCACAATCTCGTTGTGCTGCCGGCCTCGTTTCTGAACTTTTTAGGCAAGGATTAAGGGACAGAGAGATAAATCCTTCTAATAGCAAGATAATGCGTTTTTAAAAAAAAATCTGTGCATACACCAACATGAATGTTTTGAATTTCTCTCATGGTAGTTGCTGCTTCTTTGATGTAATGTCTTGCAAGTTAGAAATGCAGAACAAATCCCAATTTCTATTGCTTGAAAATATATCAATAATCTTTCTCCTGCATGTGTGAACTCCTTTTTATTTTATTTTTTATGCATTATTAGAATGTTGATAATAGGTTTGCACAAGATAGAAGGTCTCTGCTCCAAGGAGTTTAAATCAGGTTTCTCAAATTGAGAAATTGGACAAATTGGCGAAAGTCCAGAGAAGAGCAACAAAAATGATTAAAGGTCTAGAAAACATGACCTATGGGGGAAGATTGAAAAAATTGGGTTTGTTTAGTCTGGAGAAGAGAAGACTGAGAGGGGCCATGATAACAGTTTTCAAGTACATAAAAGGTTGTTACAAGGAAGAGGGAGAAAAATTGATTTTTCACCTCTGAGGATAGGACAAGAAGCAATGGACTTAAATTGCAGCAAGGGCGGTTTAGGTTGGACATTAGGAAAAACTTCCTAACTGTCAGGGTGGTTAAGCACTGGAATAAATTGCCTAGGGAGGTTGTGGAATCTCCAACATTGGGGATTTTTAAGAGCAGGTTGGACAAACACCTGTCAGGGATGCAGTGCCTGCTCCAGCTTTTTTGCCGCCCCAAGCGGCGAAAAAATAAAAAAGAACCTGATTGAGCTGCTGCCGAAGTGCTGCCAAAGAGGAAGACAGCGAGTGAAGGACCTGCCGCCGAAGTGCCGCCCCGACAACAGACACACTGCCACCCCTTTCTATTGGCCGTCCCAGGCACCTGCTTCCTTCGCTGGTGCCTGGAGCCGGCCCTGCAGGGATGGTCTAGATAATACTTAGTGCAGGGGACTGGACTAGATGACCTCTTGAGGTCCCTTCCAGTCCTATGATTCTATGATGCTCAACCTCTTATGATTTTAAAACTTCTTTTGCACATTGCACATGGGCCTAGATTTAAAATAAATGACTGAGGTTCCATGACTGCCATTAAAAAATGGATGATTACCACACCACAGTGCATTAGGGCTGCCTTGTGCCAGTTTTCCAGAATAAAGCTGACTTAGCTAGCCATGCATATAGAATATAGGTGGCATTTAGAAGCCACTACAATGGCTCCGCTAGCCCCTTTCTTGCAGCTGGCATAGTGATTCTCAACCAGGGGTACACATACACCTTGGGGTAGCAGAGGTCTTCCATCAACTCACCTGGATATTTGCCTAATTTTACAACAGGCTACATAAAAAGCACTAGCAAAGTCAGTATAAACCAGGGATCGGCAACATTTGGCACGCGGCCTGCCAGAGTAAGCCCTCTGACAGGCTGGGCCGGTTTGTTTACCTGCCGCATCCACAGGTTCGGCCGATCGCGGCTCCCACTGGCCGCGGTTCACCGCTCCAGGCCAATGGGGGCGGCAGGAAGCCGCGGCCAGCACATCCCTCATCCCACGCCACTTCCCGCAGTCCCCATTGGCCTGGAGTGGCGAACCACGGCCAGCGGGGGCCGCGATCGGCCGAACCTGTGGACGTGGCAAGTAAACAAACTGGCCCGGCCCACCAGGGGGCTTACCCTGACGGACCACGTGCCAAACGTTGCCGATCCCTTGTATAAACTAAAATTTCGTACTGACAATGACTTGTTTATACTGCTCTATATACTCTACAATGAAATGTAAGTACAATATTTATATTCCAGTTGATTTATTTTATAATCATATGGTAAAAATGAGAAAGTAAGTAATTTTTTGTGTGTGCTGTGACACTTTTGTTTGTTTATGTCTGATTGTGAAAAGCAAGTAGTTTTTAAGTGATGTCAAACTTGGGGGTATGCAAGACAAATCAGACTCCTGAAAGGGGTACAGTAAGCTGAAAAGGTTGAGAACCACTGCTTTAGAGAAAAGGGGCTGGGCTTCCCAGAACCCATTGGGGCTATTGGCGAGATTAGAGGAGACTGCAGAATCAGACATTTGCAAGGCAGTCCCAGGAGCAGTGTATCACATTGTGGCCACCTTAAAGTGTGCATATGTACCCTCCAGATTTGCACTTAATGCTCTTCTTGGACCCCAAGATCCAGCCCATAATTTAAAAATAAAAGAAGTAAATCGAGTTGCTGAAGCACAATGGATTCTGTGGCCCTGGAATACTTGGGGCCTGAGTGGAGACATTTCCTCCTGTGGTTTGTGTGGACCTTTCACACCCAGCAACAGGGGAGAGAAGAGCAGGTGAAGGGCTCAGTTGTGCTAGCTGATAGTACCTCACTACTATCTCTATTAATTGACTAGAATCCCTTTAAGATATTCTGACAATTTACCCAAATCCAAATTCTGAAGCTATTGGGTACATTCCACAGGCAAAAAACAAAATAATTTCTCCTCATAAGTAATTGTCTTTGAGCCAGGGATCAAATTAATCCTTGGGGGGGGGGACAGTTCAGCAGTATCCAGGGAGAGGCCTGGCCTTAGACAAGGAAAACTAGAACCACTGTCTAAACTGTCTCTCCTGCCGGCTTTGGCATAGAGGGGAAGAAAGCAGAGCCACCCCATAGAACCTAGGTGCTTCCACCAGACAATATAATCCACTCTTTACGAAATGCAGGATTTTCAAATGTCTGCATCAAGCTCTAGTGGAGGGGTGGCAATTGCTTAGTGACCATATAATTGTCAAGGGCTGTGGTTGCAGGGAGCATTCCAGTCTGTGCAGAATGGGCTCTTAACTTAAATGTAAACTTCAGTTGATGTAACCTCACTTTGACCAGTGTAATTGCTGTTAATACACTGTGGTATGTTGTCTGTATAGTAAATAGAAAAAACTAGGAGGGCAGCAAAAAAAAAAAAAGGGGGGGGAAGTCAGCTGGTGTTTTCGCCTCTTAATTTTTTATTTGGCTTTGCATATTTGTTCTAGCAGTTCCTGGTGGTGCTTTTAGCACTTGCATTCATTTAAATTTGCCTGAGTCTTGAGATGCCATAATTGTTCAGGTGTTTATAACTCCCCTGTTTTTCTTCCTGCATTATGCTCTCCTATGGAAGAACTCATGCAAGGTGCAGAAGTAGGTGTGACACTCATGCTTCAACTCAGAGTCTGTAATAAATTATATGGTTGGAGAGGAGGGAGGCAGAGTTTTGTGTCCACACAGGCAGAGCAGGGAACATGGTTGTCTCACCCCGAAGAAGTCCTACATGCTGTGATGAAATCCTTTAGATTCTGAGCCATCTATGTAGGGCTGGGGTATTTGCATGGAGAGTCAGCATCTCTACACCCACACTGCCAGTGCCTCTCTGATTCAGATTGAGCCTGGCATGCATTCAGCTGAGTTGGTATGAAGGGGGAAAGTTCAATTTCTGCTCTGACTCATGTACCATGAAGCTGCTTTGAAACAAAAGGGACTTGCATGGCATTTGAGTCAGGGTAGCAGTTGGTCATGGGAGACTTTAACTTCCCGGATATAGATTGGGGAACAAATGCTAGTAACAATAATAGGGCTCAGATGTTTCTAGGCGTGCTAGCTGATGAATTCCTTCATCAAGTAGTAGCTGAACCGATGAGGGGGGAGGCCATTTTAGATTTGGTTTTGGTGAGTAGTGAGGACCTCGTTGAGGAAATGGTTGTAGGGGACAACCTTGGCTCGAGCGATCATGAGCTAATTCGATTTAAACTAAATGGAAAGATTAGCAGAAATAAATCAGAGACTAGGGTTTACAATTTCAAAAAGGCTAATTTTAATAAATTAAGGGGACTGGTAAGGGAAGTGGATTGGGCTAACATATTTATGGATCTAAAGGCGGATGGTGCCTGGGATTATTTTAAATTAAAGTTGCAGGAGCTGTCGGAGGCCTGTATCCTGAGAAAGGGAAAACGGTTAGTAGGAAAGAGATTTAGACCGAGCTGGATGAGCGAGCGTCTCAAAGGGGTACTGAGAAAAAACAGAAAGCGTACAAAGAGTGGAAGAGGGGAGGGATCAGTAAGGAAACCTACCTTATTGAGGTCAGAGCATATAGAGATGGAGTGAGAAAGGCTAAAAGCCGTGTAGAGTTGGACCTTGCAAGGGGAATTAAAACTAATAGCAAGAGGTTTTATAGCCATATAAACAGGAAGAAAACAAAGAAAGAAGAAGTGGGACCGCTGAAGACTATAGATGGAGTGGAGATAAAGGATAATCTAGGGATGGCACAATATCTAAACGAATATTTTGCATCGGTCTTTAATGAGGCTAATGAAGGGCTTAGAAATAGTGGCGGCGAGACAGAGGGGAATAAAGGAGGGGGGGTTGACATTACTGTATCCGAGGTAGAGCCAAACTTGAACACCTTAATGGGACTAAATCGGGTGGACCGGATGATCTTCATCCGAGAATATTGAAGGAACTGGCGCGAGAAATTGCAAGCCCGTTAGCGATAATATTTAATGAATCTATAAACTCAGGGGTGGTACCGTTGGACTGGAGAATAGCTAATGTGGTTCCTATTTTCAAGAAAGGGAAAAAAGATGACCTGGGTAACTACAGGCCTGTTAGTTTAACATCTGTAGTATGCAAGGTCCTGGAAAAAAATTTTGAAGGAGAAAGTAGTTAAGGACCTTGAGATCGATGGCAATTGCGACAAATTACAACATGGTTTTACGAAACGCAGATCGTGCCAAACAAACCTGATCTCCTTCTTTGAGAAAGTAACAGACTTTTTAGATAAGGGAAATGCGGTGGACCTAATATACCTCGATTTCAGTAAAGCGTTTGATACGGTACCGCACGAGGAATTATTGGTTAAATTAGAAAAGATGGGGATCGATATGAAAATCCAGAGGTGGATAAGGAACTGGTTAAAGGGGAGACTGCAGTGGGTCATACTGAAAGGTGAACTGTCAGGTTGGAGGGAGGTCACCAGTGGAGTTCCTCAAGGTTCGGTTTTGGGTCCCATTTTATTTAATCTATTTATCACTGACCTCGGAACCAAATGTAGGAGTGGGCTGATAAAGTTTGCGGATGACACAAAGTTGGGAGGTATTGTCAATTCGGAGAAGGATCAGGATATTCTGCAGGGAGACTTGGATGACCTTGTAAATTGGAGTAATAGAAATAGGATGAAATTTAATAGTGAAAAGTGTAAGGTGATGCATTTAGGGATGACTAACAAGAATTTTAGTTATAAGCTGGGGACGCATCTGTTGGAAGTAACGGAGGAGGAGAAAGACCTCGGAGTCCTGGTTGACCGCAGGATGACTATGAGTTGGCAATGTGACGTGGCCGTGAAAAAAGCTAATGTGGTCTTGGGATGCATTAGGCGAGGTATATCTAGTAGGGATAAGGAGGTGCTGCTTCCGTTATACAAGGCACTGGTGAGACCTCATTTGGAGTACTGTGTGCAGTTCTGCTCTCCAATGTTTAAAAGGGATGAACTTAAACTGGAACGGGTACAGAGAAGGGCCACTAGGATGATCAGAGGAATGGAAAACCTGTCATATGAAAAGAAACTCGAGGAGCTCGGTTTGTTTACCCTAGCCAAAAGAAGGCTGAGGGGGGATATGATTGCTCTCTTTAAATATATCAGAGGGATAAATACCAGGGAGGGAGAGGAATTATTTCAGCTCAGTAATAATGTGGACACGAGAACGAATGGATATAAACTAGCGGTGGGGAAGTTTAGGCTTGAAATTAGAAGAAGGTTTCTAACCATCAGAGGGGTGAAATTTTGGAACAGCCTTCCGAGGGAAACAGTGGGGGCGAAAGACCTCTCTGGCTTTAAGATTAAGCTCGATACATTTATGGAGGGAATGGTTTGATGGGATAACGTGATTTTAGTCAATCAATCAACAGCGTGCCATCGCGGGTAAATAGTATCAATGGTCAAAGAGGGTCTGGCTGGAGAATCTTGCCTGCATGCTCGGGGTTCTACTGATCACCATATTTGGGGTCGGGAAGGAATTTTCCTCCAGGGTAGATTGGCAGAGGCCCTGGAGGTTTTTCGCCTTCCTCTGCAGCATGGGGCAGGGGTCGCTAGCTGGAGGATTCTCTGCGACTTGAAGTCCTTAAATCACAGGATTTGGGGACTTCAACAGCTGAGTCAAGGGAAGGGGGTGGTTCAGCTATTGTGGCCTGCATCATGCGGGAGGTCAGACTAGATGATCATACTGGTCCCTTCTGACCTTAAAGTCTATGAGTCTATGGTCCTAACAGTTCAATACACACTGCTTAAAGCACGTAATTTGGAAAGTAAGAATTAGAAATACATGGAAAAGATACAGGGTTGGTAAAAGTATTTACTACACTGGATAAATAGTAACAGTCTAACTGAAATCCAATTGTGTCTATGGAATTGCAAGCCCTCTCCTATATCAGTAGACCATGTCTTTATTTTAGTGGGAGTGACTAGCCCTCTGACTGTATTATGGTTACTCTGGGAGGTTTTAATGAAGCCTTTCCTGGTCGTTTTCAATGCCGCACAGCTGTAGAAAAGGAAATGTAATACTAAACCTCTGATACGTAAATGTCAGGGGCTGCATTTACACTGAGAGTAGCACGTCAAGGTTCTGTGCTCAGGCTGTCCCGTCATTGTTTAGTTCACCATGTCTAGCTAGTGAAGCACGGAGACTAGGCAGGATCACGTACTGTCTAGTTGCCCAAAATACCAACAAAACCTGTTCATATAGTTTAATGATACCTATATACCCTGGGATATACTACATGTTTATTTTCCTACACTAGTCAGATCAATTTGCAGTACCTCTTATGTCTAGAATGAATGCTTAAGTATGTAGAAGACAGTAATAGAACCATGCATTTTTAACCAAATATGGTTCTGAATAAACACCTCTTTCAAAGTCTAGCTAAGGAACAATAATTTGTGAAATCTGCATGGATCTGTATTTTAAAATTTGGGACACAAATAGCCATAGAGCAATCCAAACTATTTTTAGTTGAATGTTGTGCTGTAAAGAGAAAGCTCCTGCAAAAGCAATTACTGGAAAATTGGAAGTGATGCCTAAAACAATGCAGGAACCCAGGAATCTTGAATTTACTGAGGATTACAAAGGACTTAATTTACATGACACATTTTATTTTGAAGTTCTAATTATTTTTACCTGTATTTTATGCACTTTCATTGAAGGGATTTATTGCTACTGGAAGTTCCTCTTTTCCCAAATGGAGTGTAAAGATGCATATTATTCCCTTTAAGGAATAACAGACTTAAAATATTTTGTACTGCCCAGGAGAGGGCTGAGAAGGACAGGACACTTCTGGAGCAAATTCTAAGACTGGGGGTGTGTTGGGGTCACCTTACGGTATAACCAAGGCTGGTGAGAGCCGGAGTGTAACCCAAGTGTGGCTGACACACAAATGCTCAGGGTGTGGCTTGCATGCTGGAAGGCTGCTTGTGAGTGGCCCATAGTAAGGCATCTAAGGGTGCAGGGCAGGGGGCGACACAGCTGCTCATTTGTCTGGATTGTACCCTGGTATGTCACATAAAAGCTATAAAGAACTCCCTGGCACTTTAGCAGAGATGTTATTCCTAACGCCCTGGCTGCATTTCTGTTTTGGGAATATACCTTGTGGCAAGTCTTGTTCAAACAAAACTGGCAGTAAGTCAATGGGAACTTTGCCTGGATGTCAGCACAGAGTCAGGACTGCAGGATTCCTTCATTCAATCTAACTAAATTCCCCCAGCAGTTCTGACTGGCTATGGTAGACATCTTCCTTTCCTGCCCTAAACTATTGTGTACAGTTGCCATAAGCGGGACGGCTGCATTTCCAGTGGGGGAAGAAGAGAATAATGTATGTGCAATATTTCAGTGATGTGCCTTTTTACTATTCTAAGTGATAGTGGGTAGCACTGCGAGATAAAGAAGATTTTATATTAATGAGTTTTTAAAATAGTTTAAAACATTACAACTTGCTTTAATATTTATAAAAGGTAGGAAATGTATTTTCCACCCCATCCCTTCAGCAGTGTTACATCTTTCTGACAAGTGGATGCAATGGTGATATTTGATACATCCATTAGTGCCTTGGTAGTATATAAATATCTTAGGTCAGCATTTCCCAAAGTATGGAGTGCATTCCTCTGGGAGAGGGAGGGTGAGTGCAAAAGATTTGCTGAGGGGAAAGAGGCGGAGGAGGTGCAGATGTATGATTGCAGATGGATGGTCCCTTGACAACATATGGAGCATATGGTGAGGTGGAAGGGGGGCAACAATTGATTGCATTTTCTTGAAAGCCGGCTTAGCTTGCAAAAGTTTGGGAAGCACTCCTATTAATTAGTTATGCTATTAATAATTTCCCAGCCATTATGGAGCTTTGAACACGGCTGTACCTTGGTCCCTGCTATTCTCTGCCTGTGGCACATAATAGTCTAGTCTCCCGTGGTCTGTGATATTTTCATCTACTTTCAGCTGTTGGGTTTCATGTCCAGGTGCTGGGTGGGTTGGTGGCCTGTGATGTGCAGGAGGTCAGACTACGTGATCTGGTGGTCCCTTCTAGCTTTAAACTTTAGGACTATAAAACAAAGTTGGTTTACATGTGTTACCTTCATCACGAAAGAGGCAATTTATGGAAATTACGAATAGTTTTGCCATCAAATAATAGTGGTTCTTTGTGTGTACTCTTTGGTTCATAGATCCGTCTTACTGTGATCGGCTGAGGCAGGACATGTACTTTCTCACGAGAAATGGCAGACTGAGCGAGCATCTGGTTGATAAAATTATTCTTCAGCTAAACAGAGTTTATCCCCAAATTCTCACCAATAAAGAAGCAGAAAAGGTAAGTGACTGGATATTCCTGCAGTATTTCTGGATGTAGCTTTATTTTCTGGCTGTCCTGCATCTAGGTTAGAACACCAACTGGTGAAGGTGCCCACGCCAACCTAAAAGACAAATCCCTAAACCTCTGAATGGTTACCCCTTTGCTTTCTTACTGTCTACAAAATGTGCACTCATCACGGTAGTATTTGAGAGCCTCACAGCTATTAATGAATCTCTCCTTACCACATCTCTGTGTGTTAGGAAAATATTATCTGGGAAATGGAGATCATGAGGAACTGAGGCCTTGTCTTTATTACAAGGTTGCACCAATTTAATGAAAGGTATGTTTTTAAAGCAAATCCCCGTGCTAAATCAATACGAGCCAGGTTTAAATTGATTTAAGTGTGTCCAGACAAGGGTTTAACTAAACGGATTTAAAAATATACCCTTAGTTAAACTGGGACAATTTGGACTATAGATCAGGCCTGAGGCAGAAAAGCCAGCCTTTTCAAAGCGGTCCCTGCTTTTGGGTGCAAAATGATTTATGTCAGTACAAAGCAAGTGCAAAGTGGGTATGAAATGCCAGCACATCAGAATGGTAATAGTTTGCATTCACTCTGTATGCAAGATGCAGAGGGCAATGGTGAATCAGACCTTTAGAGTTCAAAATAATGGGCTGGATCCTGTCTTGCACCAGTTTCAATTCGATCAGCCACCACTGAAACGAGTGGAGTTATTGCAGTGTAAGACGGTGTCTGTCAGACTGGTTCGGAATCTGGTCTATCTGCATAGTTAGGGGAAGAGGCCTGACTTAGGTGATGTGAGATGTAAACAGTTAAAGAAAGGCTCATTCATTTAGGATTCAGAGTAAATTTAAGTCGTGGTGTTATGAAAGCTAGATGCCGCTCTTGCACTCATACTGAAACTGAACACTTTCCCTTGAGCTCATGCACATTTGTTCTTTTTATTTACAAAATGTATCATTCCCATTATACACATTAGGCTCCAGCTTGCACACCTTACACTGCTGACCTCTCAAGGCTTCAGTGGGAATTCTGCCTGAGTAAGGAGCATACAAAGGCATTCCTCTCCCTCTAGATAACGAATTGATCCTAAGTGTAATGTTATCTCTCTCTACCTTACTGGTCCTAAGTGTAATGCTCTCATATTGATTTGCCAGAGATATTTTTGGAGACTTTCCAGCTGCACACATGTCTAAATGATTTCAGTTAAGGCTAGGTGTAACATTTTCACTCTCACTGTAAGGTTTAGTGCTGTTTAGTACTTTGTCAGACCATGGGGAAGATCATCTCTTCCTCTGTAGCAACACGGATAGGAAGACAAGATGAACACAAAGAGTGATGCATTAGGACTGTCATGATGGCTAGAATATGTCCTGGCCAAATTCCAGAAAACTGTGGAAAAATCTTTTTACATGTTCATCCCAGTTCTGAGATGTGCATTTTTAATAAGCATAAATTAGAAGTAGAGAACTTTTAGCCAATGGCATCAAAAGTATTTTTATTGGTGCTATATTTACAATAAATTGGTTCCTTGCTAACTCAAACTCTTGGGAAATTATAAACATCAATTACCTCTCCTATTGTGTGGGCTACACTGCAGTTGATCAAATGCTAAAACAATGCTTGATCAAACTAAGTTAAGCAGCTGGTTCAAATTGTAGATGTTGACATTTGAGGTCTGAATCATTATTTTTGTTTCCTATCCTAGAATACTCATGTACTGACAGATACTTTTAGCAAAATAAACATAACTCTGTATTTTCACTTTTATAATGTAACTGTAGGGTAGGAACTAATTCAGCACTGTATCATTGCTTTTGTAGTCTTTGTTCTAATGACTGCTTTTTCTCTTACAGTTCAGAAATCCAAAGGCATTGCTTCATATTCGGTTGTCAGATCTTATAAGCCACCTACAAAAGAAAGGAGACAAACACTGTCAAGAATTTTACAGGGCCTTGCAGATCAATGCCGAACAACTGTATAATGATTTGCCAAGCAGGAAAATCTTGAGTAAGTGGGAGACTTGTGGCTTCCCTGAGTCAAAATTTGCCTTTGCCGGCATCCCAGCTTATTTTGAGGAATTAAATGTCCCCGTCCCCCCCCGCCCCATGTGCTACTTTCTACAGGCTGGAGAGTTTAGAAGCCACCTAGTGGATTTGGATGCACCATTAATTTTGATTGGAATTGGATGTCCAAATCTCTTTACCAGCTTTGAAATTGCAGCCCCTGTATTTAAGATCCAATTTGTGCCCAACATGAAAATGCAGAAAAATAACCCAATTCAAGTTCTCTTTTAATAACTGCCCCTTTCCCTTTTATGCATTTTGTTTAAAAGGGCATTTATTTATTTTTCAAGCCTTTATTCTGGCTTGTAGTAAATAAAAGCTATGTTTTAAAATAAAAAGTGTGACACAAAGTAACAAAATCAAGGCAGCTCAGAGACTTGGCTTCCGCTCAATTCTTAAATCACCCAGCTGTGCTTCATTAACTCCACACACATCAGATGTTAGATCATTCTTGTTTCACAAATACTTGCAATGGCAAACCACAGTGTTAGTTACCTGGACCCTGATCCTGCAAACACATAGGCATGAGTAGTCACACTGAGTCTATGGGCCTTATTACATGCATACGTGTTTGCAGGATTGATTGCTATTTCCATTTTTTATACTATAAAGCAGATCTTTTTCTAAAAGGAGAGAGATGTGGTCCAACTTACCGTGCTGGGAAAATAATGCTTGCCATGTATGACTCATCCTGTCAATAAAACTGGAGAAAAAAAATGCTCAAAGAGGAAGTGAAATACATTCAGCACGTTGGAACAATTTGAGTAGCATGAGGAAGGGCTGTTGCAATTAGGTTAATGAAGCTGCAAAGGGGCTGCATGTTACAAAGTCCCTACAAACTGTCTAATAGCACTGATGCTGCACCATTCAACCCCCTGGTGGTTTTGAGTACATTCCAGCAGAGTTTTTGGTCATGTGGTCAAACCCCTAAGAATGACAGCGTAAAGTCAAAAACAGGCCAGGCCAAAAATGCAAACATCTGTCTTTAATTAATATGTAACAAATAATTTTTTGCAGAACAATTGACCTGGAAAATAGTTGCTATATTTCAAAACACTGAGCCTCCTGCCTTCCTCTAGCATCTCATTATGCAGTAAAGCTGTTGTACACACTGAACTAGAAACCCCTACTGATTTGGAGATGGCATGTGTGTGGTTTGAAAAGGATGCTATCTCCTGGATAATATGCAGACTCCAAAGTTAGCCCAGACTTCCCTCCCAGTTGGAGGGTGTTTGCATGTGGGCTTTGATTTGGGTCCATTTCTACATCAGAAATCCACATTAGTAATTATCACAGCAGCATTAAGTCCAGCTCTTTGATTTGATGTGTGCCTCGCAGAAGCCATCCCTGCTGAGGCTGTGTGGAAACTTGGATCAAACACGCTAGCATCTCAAAGAAATCTGTTGCTTTAGCTGAAGGAGTCAGGAATAGAAGCACAGAGTTACCCTTCCAGGCTAAGTAGAGGACAGGCAACAGTCATTACTTAGTAAGGGCTTGATTCTGCAGCCCTTGCTCACCCAAATACTCCTGCTGAAGTCACAGAGGGTAAAATTTTCAAGAGCACATTAATGACTTAGGAGCCTATTCCCATTAGTTTTTTTAATCAAATGGGAAGTTTTTAAGAGCCCTGTAGAGGAGTGGACTCACCCCTGCAGTGCCTCCTGCTGGTCATCTCTGGGAATTAGCTCATTTCAGCACTGGAGCACCCCCTGCAGGCCAGTGGTCCACCTGTCCTCCAGCCCTCATGTCCCTCCCATACCCTTGTGCCCTTTTATCTGGGGCGCTGCCCCCTGGCAGTACACCCCTCAGTACTAGGGTCTCCCCTCCCTGGGGAACCCCCACCCACTATCCCTACCTCACCTCAGAATAAGGCCACTGCCAGGCACCAACTAGCCCCCACTCCCTGGGGCAGACTGCAGTATAGGCCACTTATCACAGGCAAGGTTGAGTTTGGACCTGCTGCCTTGGCCTATCCCTGGGCTGCCCTCTGCAACCCCCGGTACCCCTTGGCCTCCTACTAGGCCACAGCCTGGGGCTTTCCAGGCTTTCCCCAGCCTTGCTCCACTCAGGTACCCTATCTCTGCTCCCTGCAGCCAGGCCCTTCTCTCTCTCTGAGTGCAGAGAGAGACTGTTGAGTGCCTGGCTCCCAGCCTTTTTATACAGGCCAGCTGTGGCCTGATTGGGGCATGGCCCAGCTGTGGCTACTTCCCCAATCAGCCCAGCTTTTAGAGCTGCAGCCCTCTGCCAGGGCTGTTTTAAGCCCTTCCAGGCAGGAGTGGGGGACCACCCCACTACAAGCCCAAGTCCCTTTGAAAATGGGACTTAAGCACTTTTGAAAATTGTGCCATGAGCCTACTCCAGGGAGTAGATGTATCAGGATTGGGCCCTCACACATTAAGAATAGCAGCTAGACGTGTAGAGTGAAGTAAAGTATCAAGCTGTTACTGCGTCTGTGGGGTAAATGAGACAGCATTTTGCACATTGAATAATATTCAAAGCAGTCCCACGACTGCTTTTGCCTCACTTGTGTGGTACAACCACAAAGCAGCATTACGTTCTCTATTCCTTAGCAGACTCTCCTATGTCATAGACATGAGTAGTATCATTAAGATCTCTGTGCTAAAACACATGCTAGAACTATATTGTCATAGACTGCAGCTTCCTTAGTCTCACATAATAAGGAAATAAATGATGTATTCTGAGAGCAGTATAAGTATTTGTATATTAGAGGTTAGATAGCCAAACTGGTTGATCCTCAGTCTGGATTAATTTGCTAATGTTTGTGAAAGTGCTACACAGCTGGTGTGTCTTATTATTACTAATGTATGAACTAACAGCCCATGAAAAGTAACCTTCTTAAAAACACAGCCCCTTTCTAAACTAAAGCAGAAGAAAGGAAACCTATTATTTTTACTTCTCACTGAGGTAAACTTGAATCCTCCTGCTCCTCCAAGCCATTAAGCATATGCATAACTTTACTTGCATGAGAAATTGTCCTGTTGTTGAGTAAAGTTAAGCATGTGCTAAGGATTTGCAGATTTGGGCCCTGACATTGTAAATATGAAGAAAGAAATGACAGCTCCAAGCTGAGATCTTTATTTGGTTTCAGCCTAATCTTTATTTAGAGCAAAGTTATGAACACCTAAAAAAGAGTTTGCAGTGAGATTTGTCAAAAACAAATCATGCCAAACCAGCCTAATTGCCTTCTTTAATAGGGTTACTCACCTAGCAGATGTGGGGGGGGGGGAGAAGTAGATGTGATATATCTTGATGTTTTTAGTAAGGCTTTTGATACAGTTCCACATGACATTCTCATAAGCAAACTAGAGACGTGTGGTCATAGATGAAATTACTCTAAAGTGGGTGCACAACTGGCTGAAAGTCCATACTCAAAGGGTAGTTATCAGTGGTTTTCTGTCACTTGGGTAAAGGTTTGCTTGTGACTTGGATAAAGGAGTGGAGAGTGTGCTTATGAAATATGCAGATGGCACCAAACTGGGAGGGATTGCAAGTACTTTGGAGGACAGGATTAGAATTCAAAACGACCATGACAAATTGGACAATTGGTCTGAAATTAACAAGATAAAATTCAATAAAGGCAAGTGCAAAGTACACCCTTGGAAAGGAAAAATCAAATTCACAGCTACAAAATGGGAAATAACTGGTGAGGTGGTAGCACTGTCGAAAATAATCTGAGGGTATAGTGAACCACAATCTGAATATGAGTCAACAATGTGATGCAGTTGCAAAAAAGCCTAATGTTATTCTGGGGTGTATTAACAGATATGTCCTATGTAAGACTTGGGAGGTAATTGTCCTGCTCTACTCAGCACTGGCGATGCCTCAGCTGGAGTACTGTGTCTGGTTGTCCAGTTCTGGGCACCGCACTTTTGAAAAGATGTGGACAAATTGGAGAATGTCCAAAGGAGAGCAACAAAAATGATAAAAGATTAAGAAAACTTCCCTTCCCCCTGTCTCCAGCCCCCTGCCATGAGCTGCTCAGGGGGCTGGGAGCATCCCCCTGATCCCAGCGCCCTCTGCCCTGACCCCTGCACCCGCCTTGCACCCCAGCCCCCTGCATCCTCCCCATGACCCCATCCCTGATTCCTGCACCCTCCACACATCCCAGCCCCCTCACACCCCATGCCTTTACTCCTGCATCCCCTCACATGCCCCCAGCCCTCTGACCTGACTCCTGCACCCTCCACACATACCCAGCCCCCCCATACCCCATGTCCTGACTCTTGCATCCCCCACATCCCCACACCCACCCTGAGCACCAGGTTGGCAGCAGGCTGAGTGGGGCCAGTGGCTGGGACCCCAGCTGGCAAGGAGCCGGCAGCCAGTACTCCAGACTGGCAGCGGGCTGAGCGGGGCCAGCAGACGGGACCCTGTCTGGCAGGAGCCAGCGGACAGAACCCCAGAAAGGCAGCGGGCTGAGCCGCTCGGCCCACTGCTGGTCTGGGTGCCAGCCCCACTCAGCCCGCCGCCAGTCTGGGGTCCCAGCCCCCAGCCCTGCTCAGCCCGCTGCCAGTCTGAGGTTCTGGCTGCTGGCCTGGGGTTCTGGCTGCCAGCCCCTTGCCAACCAGGGTTCCGGCCACAGGCCCCACTCAGCCCGCTGCCGGCCTAGGTGAACGGAACCCCAGGCTGGCAGCGGGCTGAGCAGGCCGGGGGCTTAAGATCAGCATTTTAATTTAATTTTAAATGAAGCTTGTTAAACATTTTGAAAACCTTGTTTACTTTACATACAACAGTAGTTTAGTTATATTATATACAGACTTATAGAGAGAGACCTTCTAAAAAACGTTAAAATGTATTACCGGCACGCGAAACCTTAAATTACAGTGAATAAATGAAGACTCGGCACACCACTTCTGAAAGGTTGCCGACCCCTGGGTTAGACAAATACCTGTCAGGGATGGTCTAGGTTCCCTTGGTCCTGCCTCAGTGCAGGGGTCTGGACTAGCTGACCTCTCAAGGTCCCTTCCAGCCCTACGACTCGATAACATATAATACAAACACGATTTGGGGTCTGGGGAAATATTTTCTCCAAATTGCCTTTTTAAAGAAAAACTACTGTAAATTTCAAAGTTATTTCACAATTTTAAAAGACAACAAAAATTCTTCCCTTCTCATTAAATATAGAGCTTGAAGATAAATCTCTAGTCGTGTTGCAAGAGTCCCATCGGACACGGGGGAGGAGTGAGATACACGATACTGACTGTTTCTGATGTATTCTGAAGCTTTGAATCAATTCTCATTCTCTGATACTGATTGAAGTTCATTTTTCATTTCTCTTTATACTGATAGAGAACAGAATGATAAAGGGCTAGATCATCCCCCCCCACAGGACTACCCTGATAAGGGGCTGGGAACGTTGCAGGGTCTCTCTCCTAGGGTGCTCCTGGCATTGTCCTTGTGGGTGGTTCTCATGCAGCAGGCAAGCAGGCCATCCCTCAAAACCAGCCGATCAATCATCATAGGTTTTGAGGACTCCATAGAGGCTTTGGAGAAGGGCTTTTTTCTCTTGACCCTCGCCAACCGCTTGGCAGAAAGGTTCAGTGATATCTGTGCAGCCTGAGGCTTCCCACTTCAGTGAGTGCTTCTGTAACGCCACTCAGAGGGATGTCAGAGCACAGGAGAAGACAGCTCCCAAGCTAATGCTGGCTAAGGCAGAACTAACCCGGGCAGGTTTACTACGTTGGATTGGTGTGGTGTGTAGCGAGGGCTCGTGCACCTCCACGACCCGCTTGTGGATCCAGAGCCCGGAGGCGTTTCTGCGGTGGAAGCGGAAATGATGCCAAGGAGGTGCCATTTGCCCCATTCTGCACCACCCTCGGGGGGAAGTCTGCCATGCTTTTGTTCCAACTGCCCAGGGAGCTGGATGGGCTGATTGGACACAAAGGTACCAGAAAAATCACTAAAATAAAAGGTCTCAAATTGCCTGAATGCAATGCAATGCAAATTTGGAATTCGCACAAACTGTAGATTGTTTTTATTTGAAAAATTAACCAGCCTCCCACAACTAAATTCTTCTGACTGAAAACCTCCTTCCACGAATCAGACAGTGTTTCAGTGGAACAATTTTGTAATATGAATTAAACACTAGGAGCAATATTATTCGGTCCTGGTGTTTCCACAGTAAGGGGCCTGCCAGACCTATGCCAGGTTGAGCTCCACATTCTCAGAGGCGTAGGTGTCTCTTGAAGGAGGATCCCCTCCTGCCCAGGGCAGTGGTGCTGGAACTAGGGGTGTTGGTGCTGCTGCACCCCCTGGCTTGAAGTAATAATAACCCAAATGCATGGTTTCCATCATCAGCACCTCCACTATAAAAATTGTTCCAGCAGCCTGGCCCAGGGTAAGAGTTGCAGACTCTGACCTGTCTGGGCTTTGGCAATAACATAGGCCCACTCATTTGCCATCATTTAGGGTAACCAAATGTCCCAGTACTGGGGGACAGTCCCAGGATCCTGGCCAAAACCTACCCAGGGGATTGGCTGCCTGGTTACTATCACTGTGTCCCCTGTTCCATCCTGTCCCCGTTCTTGAGCTAGTGCTGAGCCCAACTGCATTGTTTTCTAGAAATTAGTATGTGGTCAACCATCTATCTAAACCAGTGGACAGGCAGTGTAATAAACCATGATAACACGCGCCGAGCAATGCTAGATATACACACTCTGAGACATGCATGTTTAGTTCCCTGAATGGGGACAGAGGTTGCTTTCACACTATAACAAACTGATAAGCTCGGTCAAATTAAATAAATTACTTCTCCAGCTGCCATTGCTAACAGTGGAAAACTTTGTTGACAGGCTGGATTCCCCTTCTGTTCGATTTTACAGAAAAGTACCAATCTCAGGATCACATCCCATGTGCCAGGTCTGAGCATGCAGAACCCATTGACATCAATGGGAGTTGCATATGTATGTATCTGAAAGCAGAATTCGGTTTCTGATGGCTCTCCGAGTCCATCGCCATGTAGGTTGTTTTCATGGCACAAACACAGTACCATGACTTGGTTGTAGGACAACAAGGAGAACATCGATGGCTATGGGAATAAACCCTTGTTGAAATCCTGATATTTTTGTAGCTATCCGTTTTCATAGTGACTGGTGATTTAAACTTTGTCCCAGGATGAAAGCCTCTCTCTGATGTAATGTATTACCAACCTTCCTCCAACTCTCTGGGCATTCACATATCTGACAGGATAAATGTATAGAACAATCTGACTGTTTGAGGCCTCAGTCTAGCAAGGCTCTTAGTCATAAGCGTGATTTTACACATGTGAGTACTTTCACCGGTTGCCCATCAGGTCCCAGTGGGACTACTGGCATGCTTAAAGTTATGCATGTGATTAAGTGCTTTGCTGGACCAGGACTATAAAACCTCAATGCCTTCCACCTGTGTTGAAATGATGAATTCCCTATTTCTTTAATAAACACAGGCCCTGATTTAACTGCAGCTGTGACATGTCCTTAGGAGGGGTGAAATATTTCACATAAAGATTGGCTATCTCTCTGAAAAGTGGTAATACAGACTTTCCCTCTGTTTTGCATGAATTGATACAGAAGTGTGTTGGCTTGAGCTCAATACTAACTCTTGGTGTGTTGCTTTTATTTCTAGAAACCTCAGCTTCCACAGGGATAGACACAGACAAGGAGAAATATATTCTAACTGACAGGGGTAAATAAAATGCATACAGTACCATTGAACAGAATGATACTTTCAGATGAAGATGCAGTTTATTTTACAACTTAATTTACATTTATGGAACAAATCATTTGTTCTCTTATGCCTTTGTTGTAGCTATTTCAATGCATTTAACTTGTATTAAAGGAAAACCTATTCAGCCTGCAACTGAGAAATCTGGTCTCATAGAAGTCAAGAGATTATAGAGCTTTAGGCAACATTTACATTGGCATTATTTTTAAATTTGGCATATTTTTAACTAGAGTTTAATTTCCCATGCCATTCTAATGCTTTAGCAATAAAGGGTTTTACAACGACTTCTGCTTTTACAGAGGAACCTTGCTAAATCACTTTTGCAGATTAGTGAGTAGACAAAAAGCAACCAAACAAATAAGAGAAAACCAACAGCAATAACGAAAAGCCCCAATAACAATGGTGAACAATATACTTTGTCCATTAAGGGAAAATTGTGTCTCTTCTCTTGCCCCACTCAGTGCTATGTTGGGGTCCTGACAGCAACATAGTCAGAACAAGGAGGGGGGGGAGCTTTTTAGGAAGCTGTGCAAAAAAAAAGGTCAGCGCACCTTTGTGCTCCATCATGCTGAGTAAGGGGCTGTGGATTGGAGACTACTCGTATCCACTAGCCATTTTCCCTAGGCAGCCACACCAAACGATTGCAATGATGAGCCTGAAGTAGCAACTGCAGAATGACTGCACTGCTGGAAAATGTCTACTTCCTGCTCGTCCTGTGTGTGTGGGCAACCCCAGCACGTAGTCCATTTGTTAGGCTAGAACTGGTATTTGCCTCTAAAAGGATAGATGCAGTTTAGGTGTATTCATGATAGCATTTCCCAGTAAATATACGGAAGAAGTTGTGGTAATCTGAGGCCTCCCTACAGAACTCAGCTATTAAACATTGGCCAATTTTTGTCTGGCTGAGTGAAGTGTGGATTAGCAAGGTTCTATCGTACTTCAATATAAGTGTCATATTTCATTTCAGTTGGAAATGTTAAAATGATTTCCAGTCAGGGATTAGAATTAAATATACAAATAGCTTTGCATCTCAGTTGCATTCAGAACCATGAACAGCAACAGAAAACATTTTAAATACTGTATTCATTACTTTGCAGTGCACATCTAAATGCAATCACACACAATACTCTTCCCGGATCATTTTATATAAGTAAGAATATACATCTCTATATTGATAGCTGTCATTTAAATAAATGAGATGTATATCCACTCAGAAATGTGAAAATCTTGGGTGCTAATTACACACAGAATGGGTGATGACTGGCCTTTTTCCTTTTCTTTTTCTTTCTGGCCGTAGTTTATTTCATGAGGTCTGATCCTGCAGTCCTCGCTCAGAGAAAATTTTCAAGAAAGTCAAGGTAACTGAAGTCAGGAGTTTTGAGCATGGACTGAAGGACTGGACCCATAAAGAGCAGTAATTCTTCCTGGTGGAGAGCCGGGAGAAGGGAAGGATGAAGGATACAAAGTATAAAAAAGAAACATTATGAAAAACTACTTATTTGGGGCCACATTTCAATACCGTCACTCTCAGTGAATAGTACCTTACTCTACGAGCAGTTCACTGACATCCGTGCGACGACTCGGGGAGTTAGGGGCTCCTCAGTGTGAGTGAGGGTATCAAAATCTGGCCCTTAGTTTGCCATTTTTGTTTAAAAACAAAAAAAAGGAGGTGTTGTTTTATTTTACACAAACTAGACATTTTTATGTAAATCTAAGATCTTCTTCATGTGCAGTGTAATTAGGCCTCCCATTCTGAGTTCTTATTAGAACAAGAGAGGCTAACAATGTCAGAGTAATTATAATACAAAATACTTACAATAAAGTGATTATATTTTATAGTACAGTAAGCACAGAATATACCTAATTATGATTATGCAAACGTCATGTGAACAATCTTAGCCATGCCTATTAATAATAACTGAGGTTAGTGAATCATCAGATAAACTAAACTTTCACTTTCCTATGCTCTTTTACTAAATTCACTTTTCCTTTTTCGTCCTTAGGTCCCATGTTCTTCCTTGCTTGCTTTAGTGTTGCTGCAGGATTAGCATTGTTCATGTACTGCTGGAACCCAGGTAATCTACTCTGGAATTGTTTTAAAGGGAAATTTTTATTCTCAGTCACCTTAAGGTAAAACACATTTGAGGGGTTCCCTGTATATCTTAAGAACATAAGAACGGCCATACTGGGTCAGACCAAAGGTCCTTCTAGCCCAGTGTTCCGTCTTCCGACAGTGGCCAATGCCAGGGACCCCAGAGGGAATGAACAAAACAGGAAATCATCAAGTGATCCATCCCCTGTCACCCATTCCCAGCTTCTGGCAAACAGAGGCTAGGGACACCATCCCTACCCACCCTGGCTAATAGCCATTGATGGACCTATCCTCCATGAATTTATCTAGTTCTTTTTTGAAATAATATCTTGAATAAAAGCTGCTTCTACACTAGAGCTAATGGAAGATGTCATCATTTGTTAATGAGGTTAGGATGCAACCTGTGCCCCAGAAGTGCCAGGAGATAATTAATAAAAAGCTCACAAATGAGAAGAGTTACTTTTTAAAGATCTGAACCATAGTATTGTGAACTCCCATTGCTACAGCAGACAGAGAGGATTCATGCTTCCAAATTAGAAAACTTATTTAAGTAGTTAATTGAAGTCTAATCAGTGCCTGCACTCTCAGTTACTTAATCACAAGGAGGGAATTCTTTTTTATTTCTGTCTGAACCTTCAGCATATAATCAGTACAAATACCTGACTTATATAGAAAAAATCATTTTTATTGTTGTGATCTGTACCATTTGCATGCAGAGTAGTTTTCCCAGATTTCCTCCCTAATGGCATGCACCTTTTAATGGCTCATGAATAAACACCGGCCGCCCACCCCCTCCACTCTGTACAAGTCCCCGTCAGTAAATTAGTAGATCTGCTTGTTATGAGAATTAAGGACTTGTGCATTGCCCAGGGCCCTGTTCTTCAGCCCTTACTCAAGATGACTAATGCTAATGTGAGTAATCCATTGGCTTCAAGTGGTGTGAATGAGTACTACACAGCATGGGAAGGGTTGGAGAACTGGGCCCCCATTTGATAGCTGATTTAATCTTTTTTCCCTGCAATATAAAAGACTCCCAACAATATGACATCTAAAGAAATAGGTATTGGGGCACATTAATATTTGACAAGGTTCTCTTTAAAGTATGTTGAAAAATCAATTGTAAATAAGGTATATATAAATATTTGTCAATTTGTGACCTAATACAACACCCATCACCTGGTATCTAAGCACCTAACTATCAGAAAATAAATACTGGCAGATTCTCCTGACACTGGAGCTCTGCTCCATGCAGGGATATATGTGTGTGGGTGCTGGCAGGAGGTGAAATTAAGAGGCTGGTAACAATGCCCTGATTCTGAGGGCCCACCCCAACACCACTTAGAGCTGTTGCCTTAATGGACCCTATGCCAGTGGAGGATTGATGTGATGGATCTGAGACTGGATTATGGCCTCTTTCTGCCACCTGAGTGGGGCTAAGGGTCCATGACATGGTGTGTGAATCCCACCCTTAGAGTATTTCAACTTTATTCAGAGTGGTAGCCGTGTTAGTCTGTATCAGCAAAAACAACAAGGAGTCTTTGTGGCACCTTAGAGACTAAAAAAATTATTTGGGCATAAGCTTTCGTGGGCTAAAACACACTTCATCAGATGCATGGAGTGGAACATACAGTTGGGAAGTATAAATACGCAGCATATGAAAAGAAGTGGGTTTTAGCCCACAGAAACTTATGCCCAAATAAATTTGTTAGTCTCTAGGGTGCCACAAGGACTCCTCGTTGTTTCAACTTTATTTGCTTCTTCTGAGGAAGATACTGCTTGGGCCATAATGATCTTGGCAAATTGAGTCATAACTTGAGCTTTGTGTATTTACCATGAGGATGTTCATCTTTTTCTTTTGGAGGAAATTCTTTGTTTTTTTGCCTAACGCTGCTCATTACAGTGGGCAAATGCTGGTTGCCTGCCACAGCACCAGAGTGCACATATAACAATTTGAATATGAGTCATCAATGTGATTCAGTTGCAAAGAAGCCTGCTATCATTCTGGGACATATTAAGAGGAGTGCCGGATGTAAGCAACAGAAGGTAATTGTCCCACTCTGCTCAGCACTGGGGAGGCCTCAGCTGAAGTATTGTGTTTAATTCTGGGTCCCACGCTAGGAAACATGGTGGACATATTGGAGAGAGTCCAGAGGAGAGCAACAAAAATGAGAAAAGGTTTAGCAAACCCGACCTATGAGGAAAGGTTAAAAAAACTGGACATGTTTAGTCTTGAGAAAAGAAGACTGAGGTGGGGACTTGATAACAGTCTTCCAGTATGTTAAGAGCTGTTATAAAGAGGACTGTGACCAATTGTTCTCCATGTCCACTGAAGGTAGGACAAAAAGTAATGGGCTTAATCAGCAGCAAAGGAGATTGAGGTCAGATATTAGGAAAAACTTGCTAACTAAAAGGGTAGTTCAGCTCTGGAACAGTCTTCCGAGGGAGGTTGTAAAATCCCCATCATTGGAGGTTTTTAAGAACAGTTTGTTTTTTGGACGAACACCTGTCAGGGATGGACTAGGTTTACTTGGTCCTGCCTCAGTGCAGGGGATTGGATCTGAACACCTTTCAAGGTCCCTTCCAGCCCTAGATTTCTATGATTCTGCTTCCTTGAATCCCTCCCGTTCTAGCTTCAGTTGAACATAGTGTTTATTCCTTCCCCAGAGCTCTAGTGCTGTTGACAAACACCAGCTCATGGACAACTTAAGCCAAAGAAATCATTTGGATAAATATTGAACGTGTGTCAAAAGTGATCCATAGATTTTTTTTTTTAACTTGAGATTCTGAACTACTCCCTGTTAAATTGCTTTTGCAAATCAAAGGTCCCTTAGGTAGGCTTTTCAGTTCAGTTAATTTACAAAGTATTCAAAGGAACAACTTTCTCCCGGAAGAATTTTTGTAAAGAAACTTTGCAAAACACTGTTTATTAAAACTGTACTTATCAATTGATTAGTTCACTTTCTTTTTTCACTCCTACCTTTTTGTTTTTGTTTTAGATCCAAAAGTTATAGGAGGAGCCAAGAAAATATTGGGATTTTCTCCTATTATCATAGGAAGACATGTTAGAAATATTTGTATGGTATACATGGAAGATACATCAAGGAAAAATTAAGGAAAAGCTGCTTCTTCAGTCTTCTGTACAGTATACCTGCCAATGGAAAAACAAATATATATACACACACTATATATTATACCAAAGATTTAGTTAACGGCTTTAGCAGTAAATATGCTGCTTCAAGGTGCTTTCAAATGGTCAACTCTATATGAACTTGTGGAAATGGATCATTTATTTTTGTAAATGCTTCTTTTAAAATATTTATCATTTGGGTATGAATGTTTTTAATACACACCTTAAAAGGATATCCTAAGCAATTATAGCTCTTAAGCCGTATTTGTGTTTTATACTGGTGTAGAGGAACACAGCCGTTTAAAGGATGTAATTCTCTCTCTTTTTACTGGTTCATTTAAGAATGACACTTAAAAAACCCAAAGCCTTACTAAGAAATGGACCTGATCTTTTTGTCAGGATTGTTCATTCCCATCTGTATTCTTTATACTACATGAGTATAGGGGCACTGTCCCTACAATCCTCATCACTAGCTGGTTCAGTTTGTGTGTATTCAAAACCTTGCGAGGTTTCCTGACTGCCATGCTCTGGAAACTCTCTGTTATCATTGTTCTAATAGATTGAGCAAGGGTAGGCTTCAAACAATGACCCTTTGACTCTGTGGGATGGCAGAACTATCAAGCTTTGGAAGCTACCAAGTAGGTTTTTCAGATTTACATAGTTTTTTCCTTTCCAGGGAAGTTTGTTTAGTTTTGGTATAGCCAGGAAACTGAAGTAGTCCAGCATATTTGACAGGGACTTCAGAAATAATAATCAAAGCTGCATGATGTGTTTTTGTTTCTGGCTGAAAATATGTATTTTAACATGAAGTACTGTAAGATTTTCTAAGGTGGCTTGATCACACATTATATTGTTTCTTCTGTGGGTAAAATCCTGAAAAACTTGCGAAAGTCTTTCTTAACACATCAAGAGTTGGTGTCAGGCTAAAGCATGTGTGGGAAGTTCAGGGAGACAGGACTGAAAATAAGATTTGAGGGGGAGGTTGTTTCTTTGTTTGTTTTGCATTTTGGGCCCAATCTTGCTCTCATTGATGTCAGTAGGAGTCTTCTTTTCTCCTGCTCCTTCTCCTTGCCTGGGGTCTTTCTGTTCCTGAACCTGGCTACAAGTAGTGACGTTCACAATGGGTGGGTTCTCTTATGACCTACTCCAGAGTACAAAAGAAACTGGGGAGATCCTTCCCCAAACTGCTTGGTAGGGCAATCTCTTCACTGGCCCCACCTTCACGGGAATGTTTTGCCCATCAATTTTAACTTAACAGCCATTCCTTGATATTCCTTTGTATCCCCATGGACCCAGTTAATCATAGTATCAGGTATTGGCTTTGTGGGTTTATGATTCTAGAGTCTTTCAAGGTTCACTCTCAAGTACCCCAGTCTTAGGACTTGTCTACACAGGAAAGTTATACCAATATAAGCTAAGGTGTGGATTTAAATCACTATAGTTATGCCAGTATAACTTCCTGGGTGGAATAACAGTGGGATTTGGGGGTTTATGTCACGTTAGAAAGGGATGAAGCTAAACCAAAGTTTTTTTTAAAAAGCCTCTCATTCTGGAATAAGAGTCTCCCCAGGGGGAATTGTACTGGTATAACTATGGCGGTTTAACTATACTGGTATAATTATACCAATATAATTGGTAAAAGGTCCTGTGTAGACAAGCCCCTTATTGTGAAATTTCCCACCCCCGGAGAACAGGTTTCTAGTACTACACCTGGACTATGGTTGCATCTTAGGGCAAAACCTATATGCACGTCCTGTTTCACCACATTTATAGCAGTCTCTCCCCAGTCACATCTTTCTGAAAAATGGGACAAGTCTCAGAACCCTCTGCCCTTATGGCCACCCATATGATAGGGCCCATTCTTTTCAATGTGGTAATATAAGGTTCTGTATTGTCTCCTGGCATCAGGTGTGTCATCTCAGGGCCTTTCCACACTGGAATCTGATAGGAGTCCATCTCTTTAAGAGCCTAGACATTGCAGCCCTTTCTTCACGTGGCTGGGCCCTCCCTGTTCTGTTGATCTTCCTGAAGTCTCTGGAACTCGTCAGCCTGTGGAGTGTCATCTGTCTGCTGCCTCCCTTCTGTCTCAGCCCACTGAACAGCGAGCCACTTTAGTATTGTCCTCACTTGGTCAGGTGGGCCACCGAACAATCTTGTCTCTGGTTTAGCAGCTGCCCCTAAAGGACTCAGGGCTTATACTTCATCCCACTCCTTAACTTCTGGTCTGTACCTAAGGGTGGATAGACAGGATCCGTGCTCTAGCTGCTCCAGCACTCCCAGCAAGCATCTCTTCTGACATCTTGATGGGTAGATGTCCCCACCACGGCCCAAAGAGTAGTAAGAAGTTGTACAAAGGTCCTTTCACTGGGCTGTTTAGTTTTTGACTGTAATCGCCAATGCTTTGATTTATACTTTTCCCTTATCTAACCCAAAGTGGTCTTTTTCCCATTTAGAACCTAAGTGACATCCCATGCATGACCCCCTATGGCAAAGAGCCTGGATGAGTGGGTTGGCTTATATAACACTAGAGCTCCAGTCAATCAGCTTGGGAGGGGAAAAAGGCTGGAGCAGCAATAACCAACTAACTAACAGTCAAAACACATCCCAGGGGTTGTCAATATTAACAGTTCGATTAGGCAGGTATTAGTTAGCACCTACTGGTTAGTTCTAACCCCCCTCCCTCCCGACCCACCTCCTTACTGACTGGCTGATCTCCTCTTCCTACCATTTGAACAGTTTCCTTTGGCCTTACTGGGCTCACTTGGTGCAGTCCTTAGTGTCCTCTTGTAAACAATACCTGGTTCTCTGGTGTGTGGGTATTTGGGCTGTAATCTCCCAAACCTATAAACTAAACCCTGAAGGAAGAGGGGGAAAAAGCCACCCAACAGAAACCTGGCAGCCTCTTCAGGTATTTGACTATCCAGTCACATACACCAGTCAACATTCATGGGCCCTGCGTGCCTATCAATTAATGGCTATGGCCCTGATCCAGCAAGGGCTGTAAGCATGGGCCTAGCCTTAAGCATGTGAGTAGTTCCATTGATGCCAGTGAGACTACTCATGTGTTTAAGTGCCTTCCTGAGTTGGGGCTTTTACCAGAAAATCTGCAATTTTTTCCCAGTGTCTGAGTTTCAGAGCACCCTAAGAAGGTAGTAATGACAGGATAGTTTATACCTAAGAATTCATCGGACTCTTCTGTCTGATCATCTTACTCCAAAGAGAACAACCTGCATTATCCTCTTAGAAACAACTGATCTTGTAATACATTGTTTCCTTCCGAGACAAATTTCACGAGAGGCAATAGCAGGCCTGGGGAGGAGAGGGAGACACAGAACCAGATTTCTGAATAACAGATCCGTTTTGGCACCAATTTGTGACCAATTGAGGAAGGGCTGAAATAGGGCCCAAAGGGGTCCCATTTCTCCCCCTACTGATGTCAGTGGGGGGGTTTCCATTGCAGTGGATGGGAGCAGAAGCCAGCCATAACTAGACAGCATTGTTTGTCTATTACATTTCGAAAACTCTGTGTTTTCAGTGGTGTAACTATGTTAACTTCACCAGAGGAGCTCCTCATTTACATACACATACAGCAAGGTCAGGAGTGGGTCACAGGACTATTTAAATATATAACATAAGATGGACATGAATAAAGATTCGGTGTAAATGAAATAACATCATTTGTCTTTCCCCAGCAGAGCAATATGTTTAGATGTTTTTTTCTTCCGTCGGCCCCATCATCTCTCATGTCTATTTCGATCTAATAGCCACAAGGTCAGGGAATCTTATTATAGGAAAAACTGTGACAGTGCTTGCAGCATTTCCTGTAGAATTGCCATGATAATCTCATCAGTGAGCACAACCCACAGCTCTGCTGCCAGAGTTGCACACTGATCCAGCATTGTGCCTACCTCCAAGTTGGAAAGTGCTTTAATTATATTCTGTTCTTCCTGTGTCTTGCCCTGTAGTTAACGTCAGAGTGATTTTTTTTTTCCCCAGCACACCATCTCTAATTTATAACTTCAACAACCAAATGTGACTCTCCATGTGCTGCTTAAATCCAGCAGTGGCTCCTCTCTAAGGAAACTGAAATAAAACGCTTCTGAAATGTAAAAGGGTTTTAAATCTTCTTGCCAAAACTGTATTGGAAACCTCATTAGAGTGAGATGATTTCTGTTTATAGCAAAAGCACTGTACAAAACAGAGTCCTCTCAGACAGCCACATCTCATTTTAATGCAAATACAGCAGCCTTGTTACTAGTAAGCAGCATTTCTGTGTCTAGATCAGGGGTAGGTAACCTATGGCACGCCTGCCGAAGGCGGCACGTGAGCTGATTTTCAGTGGCACTCACACTGCCCGGGTCCTGGCTACTGGGGCTCTGCATTTTAATTTAATTTTAAATGAAGCTTCTTAAACATTTTAAAAACCTTATTTACTTTACATACAACAACAGTTTAGTTATATATTATAGACTTATAGAAAGAGACCTTCTAAAACTGTTAAAATGTATTATTGGCACGCGAAACCTTAAATTAGAGTGAATAAATGAAGACTCGGCACAGCACTTCTGAAAGGTTGCCGACCCCTGGTCTAGATTATCCAACCTAGTGTTCCCTGGACAAAAAACATTAAATTGTGATTTGTTATGAGTTATTGTTGAAATCCTACAGAAAGAATTAGCGTCTCACTTTGAAGGCCAGATTCTGCCACACTGGTAGTGTGCTCTACCAGCAATCCCACTGAAATGCCCATGGAGTACTCAATGTAAGCGTGGCCGAATCTGCTCCTGATAGGGGATAGGGTCTGGAACCTCAAAGCTATTTAGGTGCCATTGAAATCAGTGGGAGGTAGGTGTCTAAATAGCTTTGTGGATTTGGGCCTGCGTTCTTTAAAGAAAATGGCTTTGATCATCCTTTGCAATCCTGAGGGACTGGCATATTTACTAATGGCTAAGGTTGTATTCTTTCCCTTTTTGAGATCTACTGAGATGAGGTTTCCTTTCACAAATAAAATCTCCTGGGAAGGACAGCCATTAGATTCCCAGCTACTAGGTCTGGAGAGAGTACACATGAACCCTGGAGCAGGATTTGACTGTAAATCTTAACACACAAGGTAAATTTTTTCTTATGCTTCTGTTTTCAAGACAAACTTATTTTTGGTCCAATATGGTCAGTTGAAGAACCCCAAGAGTAAATAAGAGAAAACTACTTGTTCTTTGTCTGCTGTTTCTTGCATTACTTGTAAATGGAAACTGATGGTTACTTTGTATGGATATATGTAATTTTTACCCAGTGCATTGCACAATTACTATATGCAGTGTTGTTGTAGCCGGGTTGTAGAGAGAGAAGGTGGCTGAGGTAATATCTTTTATTGAACCAACTTCTGTTGGAAGTTTGTCTCTTTCACCAACAGGTGTAGGTCCAATGAAAGTTATTACCTCACCCACCTTGTCTCTCTTGCACAATTACTGTACTAGGTTTTCTCCCACCACCACCACCACCCCACCTTCTCCCACCATAAAGAAGGTTTGAGGAAACAGCGACAGCACTAGATTTCTTGTAGTTCTCTCAGTCTGGAACAGAAGGTTTCACATAATTTTGTAACCTTATAGGGATGGAGTCCTTTTCTTAAAAAGTTCTTCATTCAGGAATGGATACCAAGCGTTAGCTCACTTCTTGTGCAATGTGTTTGTCGGTTTTCCTGCCATAGGAAGTGGATAGGCTAGCCCTTTGGAAGTCATGAATTCTGTGGAGTCCTTCCACAGAAGGGAAATTTAGGTTGGATATTAGGAAAAACTTTCCAACTATAACTTTCAAACAGGAAGGATAGTTAAGTACTGAAATAGATTAATAGTAGAGGTGTGGAATCCCCATAATTGGAGGTTCTTAAGAACTGGTTAGACAAACACCTATAAGGGATGATCTATGTATTCTTAATCCTGCCTCAGTGTGGAGTGATGCACTAGATCTGTGATTCTCAAATGTATTTGATTGCGCCTCCATTCTTTGTGTCTGTAGTGTATGCCCCCCCTACGGGGTGCTTGGCCAGCAGTCGCCACTCTCCTGCAGCCCAGCTCCAAAGGCAGAGCAAAGAGCAGCGGCTGCTGGCCGGACTCCCAGCTCTGAAGGCAGTGCTGCCGCCAGCAGCAGAGAAGTAAGGGTGGCATGGGATGGTACTGCCACCCTTACTTCTGTGCTGCTTCTGCTGACAGCGCTACCCTCAGCAGCCACCACTCTCCTGCCACCCAGCTCTAAATGGGCACAGTACGTTTTTTTTTCCTCTAAAGCATCTCATGCTCCCCAGAATACATTCCACCCCCGCCCACAGGAGTGCACCCCCCAGTTTGAGAACTTCTCGACCAGATGACCTCTTGAGCCCTACATTTCTATAATTCTATTAGTATTGTTTTACTTGACATCAATAAAGTTATGTTTTGGATCACTCCATCTATTTGGAGAGCACCAAATCCCCCTTCAAACCCAGAATAAACAGCCTGCCATTAATGACTCAAACTGACATATTTAGGCCCTATTCCTGCAAGGATCTGCACATGTGCTTAACATTCTGCATCAGGGGGGTAGTCCCACCTGTGTAAATGTAAGCAGTGGTTAAGTGCTCGCTGGAGCAAAGCTTACTTTCTACATTATAGTGGGTTACTACACTGTGAAAATTGTTCCCGTGTGTCGGCTAAAGATTGATTATAGCTCAGTCATATTTTCAGCATCCTCCAACCTACTCAAAGTAAACGGACTATGCACAGGACTGTTTAGAGAGGGAAGAAATCTGCTGTCCCTTCATGCCTGAAGCCTTAGCCTCATGTTACAGTAGCATTATGGAATGGAGGGACATTGCCCAGCAAATTAAATCACTGATTTAGTGGTGGCACAATACCCCCCTTCGAAACAAACAAACAAACTCTCTGCATTGTCATGGTCGTAGCCGCCTTGCAGAGCACAACTTTGCAGCATATTGGAGACTCTGTACCTGGTGTACGGATTGCCTGCATCTTGTCTCTGCGAAACGACATTTTTTCTGTTGCTTTTACATTTGTGTGGGTGTAGCCAATGGGAAGTAAGGCAGGTTTGCCTCCCAAAGTGCCTGCAGTCCCATCCAAATGATTGCTGACACTCTGGGGAACTTCTTTTTTCCTCTGGTTTCTGTCATGAATGGGCTATTTGATTTAGATCAAAACTGAACTGTCTCCAGTTGCCTCAGTCGTGATGTCAAACATACCCAGATTCAAGGAAAAGAGGTGGGCAATAGCCTGATCTTTAATCCTCTACAATAAAGCAAGGGAGCAGACTGCATGTAAATAGTTAAACCAGGCCGACTGGGCCATCTGTATCCAAAGGGAATGGAAAACAAACTGACACATCCCACAGTAGGTTTGCACAACTCCATTCGAAGGGAATCACTGCACTATTTAAAGCGTGACTTGTCTGCAAGCGAGAACTATATTAAAGTGATTATTCACTCAGGAACGTACTCGGTTACCTTACAGTTTTAGCTGGGCTTCTCAAAGCCAAGTAGGAGATTTGGCTACTCAAGTCCCATTGAAAAGTTCAACTTTTGTGTCATTTTTGTAGTACTGTATGTAAATATCACTCGTGGCTTTGTTTTGGAGTTTCGTGTACAGTAATAGCAAAATAATCATAAAATATTAATAAGGAATCTTGCAATCTTAATTTTTTCAATTGGGGAATTGTATATACAGCCATTAGTCCAGGAAATTCATGGCATTCTTGAAAAGTCTGGCCAGTGTTACTGTTCCACTAAGAAATGCAAGCTAGCTAATATACTGCATGGGTTCGATATTTTATAGTCAAATATCCTTGTTCATATCTTCGGGTGATAACGTTTATAATATATATGTCATGTGAGCGAAAGGAAAGTTGTTATAAAGTAAAAACATTAAACAAAGTTGTTAATTCAAATTAAATTTTAAGAATTTAAAGAATCAATGTGTTGGAAGGACTATACTGTTGTGTTTTTTCATGTATTTTATGCTTTGCATTGAAGTCAAGAAGTGCCCTATAATGTGTTATGTTGCCCCCTAGTGGCTGCTGCCTCCAGGGGCTATACCAGGGATCCGCAACCTTTGGCATGTGGCCCATCAGAGAAATCCACTGGCAGGCTGGGACGGTTTGTTTACCTGCAGCATCCGCGGGCTCGGCCAATTGCAGCTCCCACTGGCCGCGGTTCGCTGTTCCAGGCCAATGGGGGCTGCAGGAAGCGGTGGCCAGCACATCCCTCAGCCCACGCCGCTTCCCGCAATCCCCAATGGCCTGGAAGGGTGAACCGCGGCCAGTGGGAGCTGCGATTGGCCGAACCTGCGGACGCTGCAGGTAAACAAACCATCCCAGCCTGCCAGTGGATTTCTCTGATGGGCCACATGCCAAAGGTTGCCAATCCCTGGGCTATACTATACTACACAAGGGTGAATGTTTTGAGTGGGACAACTGGTTATCACAAGTTATTTTAATGTCATCATTTCTGTTTCTGATGTATTTACAGTATTCCTTGTTAATCTGTTCACCAGTCTTAAATTAAACTTGAAATACTGGTTCATAAGAGGGTCTTTGGTAGAGACTGCCTTTGCACGTGTTTGTTGACTGTTTCATTTTAAACCCCTTCACCCAGACTTAGAGTAAGATAAAACCTGAAGGATCAGGTCTGAAAAACTCTTCCTGATGTAAAATAACTTCCTTAAAATAATGGCCTCAGGATTTGATTTAAACCTGCCACAAAGAGTTTCAGAGCAAGGTACAAGTGCAATGTGTGACCTGCCCCAACCTTTCACATATAGCTCTGAGGGGTGAACTGTCCCACGCATTTTAATGGGGTGTTAAAGGATCCACTGTTCTGTCAGGTCCCACCAACACCACTCAGCAGAAGAGTGCCACTGGGGTAAGTAAAATGGGGGTGGGGGTGAAGGAAAGAGGAGACCCCTGCTGCTTCCCCTAGAGAAAGAAAAGAAGGCCCCACACTACTGTGCCTGCTTCTCTGGATGGAAGGGTGGGGGAGGAGCATTCCTGCTACCCCAAGTGAGGGGAGGGGCCACAGTGGAGGACTGGAGCCATGGTATGGAACCCTCGTATGTTCCTGTGTGTCTGTGTCCCCAGATTACCTTAATCCTGCCCTAATAGCCAGAGCTATCAGTGCCGTGCTTTCGCTATCTCTAATAATCACCTGTGTTGCAGGTGTGTCATTTCGTATACGTGCCAGCTGCTGAAATATAACTGTTTCGATAAAGTATGTATGAAAGTACCATGACCGCAGGAGCTTTGCTTTTGCAGTGTGCTCCGAGGGACCCTGTTTGCAAACATTAAGCAGGAGCTAACTGCTTAAAGATATTTCCTTGTTTTCCAAGCCATGCCCTGATCCCTGCTATTTTCCATCCCCTTTGGCGCCCTCCCTTTGTGAGCTGACCATCTTTCCACCCAGTGGGGTTTAAGGGATCTTCCAGAATGAATGAGCCTGCATGGTTGGAATGTTTGGAACATTAATTACGTAAATCAGCTCAAAGCTATCTGAAAAATTGCAAGTTGGAAGGGAGGTCAGCTAGGAACTGGCAAACTCTTCCCTTGACCAACCTGATTGGTCCTGTTTGATCTCAGTGAGGCTGCACAGGTTTAAATGAATTCAGATTTGGTCCCACCACTTCACGTAACACTAGCCTGAGAAGTTTCGACCAATGCTAGGTGGGCATTTAGCATTAAGTTTTACCCACTGTACAAGAAAACAACATTTGAAAAAGGCAGTCTGCACATTTTGTTTTCATTAAATGAATGGGGGAGAAAAATACATTGAGGGCCATCTTTTCTAAAGGGTCTAACCCAAGCTCTAAATTCATGGGTCCAATTATGCATAGGCAGCCTCTGTTCACTACCCCCCCTCCTATCCCACACACTACACTTTAGATAAGCAGTCTTTGTATGTGATAATTGTGTTGCTAGGTGAGCTATCTACTGGCTGCTGCATTCATAAGTTGTTTACCTGTGAACATGGGCCAGCTGTAAATTTAGAGGCCATTAAAAAAAACCCTTTCAATGTGTCTTTCCATTGTTAAGTGAAAAATAATCAAGGAAGTGTCTTCTAATGGTTAGAGCATGGGACAAGGGTCAATGAGTTCTAGGTGCCATCTTCATTTCTTTCACTAACTCACTCATTCAATTTTCAAACGTTCCTAAGTCTCATTGGTTCCTAAAGACCTAGATGATTTTGAAAATTTTATGCAGAAGTGCTTTGTGCCTCAGTTTCCCCATCTATGAAATGAAGTCAGCATTGTCTACCTGACAGGGAGGGTTGTACGGCTTGCTTGCTTGTAAAGTGTTTTGAAATGCTGGATGAAAGGTGGTGTTGTTAATTGTTAGTGGTTCAGGGCAGCACACCCAGAGAGAAACTTTCAACCACCGTGTTTCTTACTAAACAGGCGTACTGTTTTCATTGTCATTCTATAATGTTGTACATCCTCTGTCCTACCCCACCCCCGGGGGCTTCTTTGGCTGCCATGTTAGAACCAAGGCTTCTCCCTTTCATGTCCCTAGAAGTAGTTCCCTTTTGAGAGGGAGAGGATGGCGGGGATGTGCCACTTCGCAGAGTGAGAAAGCGCCTATATTAATGCTGATAGACACACTGTACATGTCTAAGATACTTGGCAAATATAGCACAGGAATCTGGCATAGAGTCTAGTAGGGAGGGAAAAGGAGCAATGCTGAGCTACTTCTTGATGGAGGGTGCCAAGATTTTCAAGGATCTGGACGTGGGAGGACAATAGAGCTGCATCTCAAAGACAAAGCCTATTAAAGCAGCACCAGCACTGAAAGGCAAAAAGTCAGTCAGTTTCATTCTTCCCCAGAAGAAATCAGTAGTGCCACCAGGCCTACACTGACTCTAAAAACATCTGACGAGCCATCTGCAATCTCTGATTGGTAAGTGTTTGGCCAAAGAAGAAAGACTGAACAATATGAGGGCGTTTGTGTCAAGCTGTAACATAGATGGGGGAAAGACAGCTGGCGTGAGTAGAGAGGGGTTTTGGGGGAAGATGCCTTATACTAATGGAGGTATAGAAGATGTAGTGAAGGGAATAACTTCATATAATACACATAGTTCGGTCTTTAAGGCCACCTCAAATTTTTCTGCAATCTTGATTAAAGAAAGGTACTGCCTCATTTCCCAGCTGTTTTCTCTTCCATGATCATTCTTCCAGGTGGCTACAAAATGGTATGTGTCTGCATTTTTTTTAACTTGCCAGTGTAGGTAGCAAAATGTAAGCTAGTAAGAAAACACGCTACTGTTATCAGGACAGATCCTCAGCTGGTTCAAATCAGTGTCACTCTTTGAATTCAATATGCCAATTTACTCCAGCTGCGGATCTGCCCTTCATCTGAAAAAGAGACATATATCCTGAACCACCCAATCAATCTGTTTTGGAAGAAGAACACTGCAAGCTGTGTATGTGAGAAAGGGCTTCCTTAGATTTTGATTTTGCAATATCTTTAATTAACATTATGTCTAGCAAAACTCATTCTAGAATATGCCTTTGAGGCTCGTCTCTTTGATAGCTGTTACCCGTGGAAGTCAGGTGCGATCAGAGTAGGAAAATGTAATGCACGGCAGTCTAGAGCTTGGCATAGCTGCTTAGTAAGTAGAAATAAATAATCGTCAAGCTGCACACGGTAGACATTGATGACTGGTAGTCTTCACTGAGACTGTACTTTGGCTGTGACTGTTCACTCAGGCCTAGATCCTCAAAGGAATTTAAACCCCTAACTGCCATGGAAAGCAATGAGAGTGAGGGGCCTAAATACATTTGAAGATCTGGACCTTATGGGATTGTATGGTGCATTTCATGCATTGATCTCAGTGCTTTACAAACTGTGACTGGAAATAAAGGATAGGAAAACGCGTCACAGTTAGAGACTCAAGGTGTTTAATTTAGCTCAATCTAGTTAATTTAACAAAGAGAAGGTTAAGGGGCCACTTGATCACAGTCCATGGCTATGTCTACCCTAGGAGCTAGGGGTGTGACTCCCAGTCCATGTACAAAATACGCAAGCGGGATGAGAATTAGTGAGGGTAAATAGTAGTGTAGCCTCGGGAGTGTGGGCAGTGGCAGGGGAGGCACAGCTAATCCGTGCCTTTGCAGCCGCTACTCATGCTACTGCAGCTCTGTTGCTGTTTATATTCGCACCAGCTCTCATCCAGCTAGCGTGAGTGTGTGTACATGACTGGGAGTCACACCCCTAGCTCTTGGTGTAGACGTAGCCAAGGGCACCTACCTGGGTGCAAAAAATGTACAATGGGCCCGTCAGTCTAGCAGAGAAAGGTCTAACGAGATCTAATGGCTGGATATTGAAGCTAGACAAATTCAAACAGGAAATAAGGTGCTAATTTTTAGCCGTGAGGGGAATTAACCATTGAAACAACTTCCCAAGGGCTGTGGTGCATTCTCCATCTCTGGCAATTTTTAATCAAGTTTGGGATGTTTTTTTAAAAGATCTGCTGTATTTGAACAGGACTCCAGTCCGGGAAGGCCTCCAGGCGGTCACTAGATGAACACAGCACTCCCTTCTGGCTTTATAACCTATTACATTAATTTAGCAGTCTGAGTTTCAGAGCATCAGCAAAAACCCAGAGGAAATAATCAGCCTCTATAGGTATTCACTGAGTACAATGCTGCCCCACCGTATATGGAGAACTGGGATTTAGGGCCCCATCCAATTCTCACTGAGATGGGGGGGGCAGCAAAACACATTAGGGTGTCATTTGGGGTCAGGGAAAGAGGGTCCGAGAGAAACAGAGTGGGAAATGTCTGCTCTGCCCAGAAAAGAAATCTTGACTTCTGGCATGTGAGGCATTTGCCTTGGCTAGGCCTAAACCAGATGAAATGATGGCTGAGGCCCCAAGTCCTACAGATAAATTGGGGTTTATTTTGTATTTATTTATCCAAAGAACATGTGTAGGTTGCTGCAAACGTTGTCCTTTATTCTAACTATGCTACAGTACCTTGCGCAACTCAGATTTGTGGGGCGGGAGTCTCGAGAGAGGCTAGCTGGGGTTCACATTATGATAATCATCGTGGAAAACACACCCTCTTGTGTTAGAACAGCTGTGTCAATAGACCTGGGGCTCTGCTGCTGCACAAACCCTAGCTCCTTGTGTTTTCGAAGATTATCAGTGACACCTAGTGGCTGTTTTGTATCCATCCATCCTCAATATATATATATCATGTGCCAGCAATGCCCCTCTGCCATGTACATTGGCCAAACCGGACAGTCTCTACGCAAAAGAATTAATGGACACAAATCTGACATCAGGAATCATAATACTCAAAAACCAGTGGGAAAACACTTTAACCTGTCTGGTCATTCAATGACAGACCTGCGGGTGGCTATATTACAACAGAAAAACTTCAAAAACAGACTCCAACGAGAGACTGCTGAGCTGGAATTGATATGCAAACTAGACACAATCAACTCAGGATTGAATAAGGACTGGGAATGGCTGAGCCATTACAAACATTGAATCTATCTCTCCTTGTAAGTATTCTCACACTTCTTATCAAACTGTCTGTACTGGGCTATCTTGATTATCACTTCAAAAGTTTTTTTTCTCTTACTTAATTGGCCTCTCAGGGTATGTCTACACTACGGGATTAATCCGAATTTAGATAATTCGGATTTGAGAAACAGGTTGTATAAAGTCGAAATGAGTGCGGCCACACTAGCACAGTAATTCGGTGGTGTGCGTCCAAGTACCGGGGCTAGCGTCGATTTCTGCACCGTTGCACTGTGGGTAGCAAATCCATAGCTATCCCATAGTTCCCGCAGTCTCCCGCGCCCATTGGGATTGTGGGTTAAGATCCCAGTGCCTGATGGGACAAAAAACATCGTCGCAGGTGGTTCTGGGTACAGTCTCACTTCCTCCCTCCCTCCCTCCCTGCATGAAAGCAACGGACGGCAGACAACCATTTTCGCGCCCTTTTTCCTGGGTGGGTGAACACTGCAGACTCCATACCACGGCAAGCATGGAGCCCGCTGAGGTCAAGACAGCACTCATGAATATTGCAAACACCTCGCGCGTTCTCGTGGAGTTTATGCTCAGCCAGGACCAGAAAAACGAGGAGAGGAGGCAGCGGCGGCGGCAGCATGATGAGGACATGGACACAGACACGGATACAGAATTCAGTGAAACCACAGGCCCCGGTGCTTTGGAGATCATGTTGTTAATGGGGCAGATTCTATCCATGGAACGCCGATTCTGGGCCCGGGAGACAAGCACAGACTGGTGGGACCGCATAGTGTTGCAGGTCTGGGACGATTCCCAGTGGCTGCGGAACTTTCGCATGCGTAAGGGCACTTTCATGGAACTTTGTGACTTGCTGTCCCCTGCCCTGAAACGCCAGAATACCAAGATGAGAGCAGCCCTCACAGTTGAGAAGCGCGTGGCGATAGCCCTGTGGAAGCTTGCAACGCCAGACAGCTACCGGTCAGTCGGGAATCAATTTGGAGTGGGCAAATCTACTGTGGGGGCTGCTGTGATGCAAGTAGCCAAAGCAATCACTCAGGTGCTGCTACGAAAGTTAGTGACTCTGGGAAATGTGCAGGCTATAGTGGATGGTTTTGCTGCAATGGGATTCCCTAACTGTGGTGGGGCAATAGACGGAACCCATATCCCTATCTTGGCACCGGAGCACCAAGCCACCGAGTACATAAACCGCAAGGGGTACTTTTCAATGGTGCTGCAAGCACTTGTGGATCACAAGGGACGTTTCACCAACATCAACGCGGGCTGGGCGGGAAGGGTTCATGACGCTCGCGTCTTCAGGAACACTACTCTGTTTAAAGGGCTGCAGCAAGGGACTTACTTTCCGGACCAGAAAATAACCGTTGGGGATGTTGAAATGCCCATAGTTATTCTTGGGGACCCAGCCTACCCCTTAATGCCATGGCTTATGAAGCCATACACAGGCAGCCTGGACAGGAGTCAGGAGCTGTTTAACTACAGGCTAAGCAAGTGCAGAATGGTGGTAGAATGTGCATTTGGCCGTTTAAAAGGCCGCTGGCGTTCATTATTGACTCGCTCTGACCTCAGCCAAAGAAATCTCCCCATTGTTATTTCTGCTTGCTGTGTGCTCCACAATCTCTGTGAAAGTAAGGGGGAGACCTTTATGGCGGGGTGGGAGGCTGAGGCAAATCGCCTGGCTGCTGATTACGCGCAGCCAGACACCAGGGCGATTAGAAGATCACACCATGAAGCGCTGTGCATCAGAGAAGCTTTGAAAACCAGTTTCATGGCTGGCCAGGCTACCGTGTGAAATATCTGTTTGTTTCTCCTTCATGAATACCCTCCCCCTTTACTGACTGATTTTCTGTAAGGAACCCACCCTGCCCCTTCCCCCAGCTTTCTTTCAAACCAAATAAAGTCACTATCATTTAAAAATCATTTATTCTTTATTAATAGATTAGAAAAAGAGGGAGGGAACCCGGGTGGTATTTGGGAGGAGGATTGCTGGGAAGGAAAAAGCCACAAAGAAAAGGTTAAAAAAATGACAGCCTTTTGCTTGGGCTGTCTACTGGGGTGGAATGGGAAGGTGTACGGAGCCTCCCCCCCCGCGTTCTTACACGTCTGGGTGAGGAGGATACGGAACATGGGGAGGGGGGAGGGTGGAACAGGGGCTGAAGCGGCAGTCTGTTTTCCAGCAGCCGTTCCTGAACCTCCACCAGACGCCGGAGCAGCCCCAGCGTTGCATCCTTCATCCTCTGGTCTTCCTGCCGCCATCTCTCATCTCGATCGTCTCTCCTCTCCTCACGTTGGTCCCTCCTCTCCTCACGTTGGTCCCTCCTGTCCTCACGTTCACTGACTTCTTTCCTATACTTTGAAACTGTTTCCTTCCACTCATTCAGATGAGCTCTGTCACTCCTGCTGGATTGCATAATTTCAGAAAACATGTCCTCCCGCGTCTTCTTCTTACGACGCCTTATCTGTGATAACCTTCGGGATGGAGGAGGGAGGCTTGAGGAATTTGCAGCTGCTGTAGGGAGGGGAAAAAAGAGAGAATTGTTTTAAAAGCTACATTTTGCAGAACAATGCTTATACTCTTTCACGGTGACCAACACTGTTCACATTACATAGCACATGTGATTTCTGTGCAAGGTCGCATTTTGCCTCTTAATGCTGAGTGCCTGTGGCTTTGCTGCTAGAGATCAATCACAGGTCTGGGCAACAGAATTCGGCTTGCATGCGGCCATGGTAAGCTTCAGCGCCGTCCGTGCTTTCCAACATACCAAGCATAGCTTGTAGAGTGCTGCAGAAGCCTGGCCAATCTCAGCCAGTTGGGGGGGGGGGGGGCAGTGTGGTGGTGCTTGTCTGGGCCCCTTCAGGCAAGTAGAGTGCTGCGGTTTTTCTGTTAACATTCAGCAGCACCAGAAAACAAACTAACCCTGCAGGAAGATCCCTGCAGGCACCAAACTACCCCCCCCCCGCCGCCGACCCCCCCCTCTCCATGAATTCTCTGGGATGATCACGGTACCCTCCCCCCACCGCGTGGCTGGTAACAGGGAAGATCCCTGCTAGCCAAACGCGAAAAACTCAGGGCCAATTTCCCATCTGCGCTTGGCTAACTGCAGGGAAGGATTTATTTTCCGCCACAGGCAAACAGCCCAGTAGGAACGGCCACCTCTGTCCCCTTAATTAAGTTCCCGTATTTCAACCAGGTTACCAGGAGTGATATCACTCTCCTGAGGATTACACAACAAGATAAAGAACGGATGTTGCTTGAATGCCAGCAAACACCGGGACCATACGCTGCCAGGCTTTGTCAGGCAATGATACCAGATTACTTGCTGCAAGCATGGCGTGGTCAAGTGTCCTACCATGGAGGAGGGAATAAAGATGCACTGCCCAGAAACCTTCTGGCAAGGCTTTCGGAGTACCTCCAGGAGAGCTTCATTGAGATGTCCCTGGAGGATTTCCGCTCCATCCCCATACACGTTAACAGACTTTTCCAGTAGCTACAGACTTTTCCAGTAGCTGAACTGACCGCGAATGCAAAGTCAGGCAAAGTAATCATTAAAAACCGTTTGCTTTTAAAACAAGTTTTATATTTTAAAAGGTAAACTCACCTGAGGTCCCTTCCATGGGGTCAGAGTCTTGGGTACTGGCTTGGGAGGGTTGGGAGGGTACTTCAGTCAGGGTGAGAAAAAGATCCTGGCTGTTGGGGAGAAGGGAGTGCTGTGTGCTCTCTGCAAGCTCATCCTCCTCCTCCTCCTCCTCCTCCTCTACCCCCTCGGCAGAATCCTCAGGCGTCGAGACTATCCCCGACCCAGAATCCACGAACAAAGGTGGGGTAGTGGTGGCGCCCCCCCTAGAATTGCATGCAGCTCGGCGTAGTAGCGGCATGTCCGTGGCTCTGACCCGGAGCGACCGTTTGCCTCCTTTGTTTTTTGATAGGCTTGTCTGAGCTCCTTGACCTTCACGCGGCACTGCTCAGAGTCCCTATTGTGGCCTCTCTCCATCATGCCCTTGGAAATTTTTTCAAAAGTTTTTGCATTTCGTCTTTTAGAACGAAGTTCTGCAAGCACTGAATCCTCTCCCCATACAGCGATCAGATCCAGTACCTCCCTCACGGTCCATGCTGGTGCTCTTTTTCGATTATCAGCCTGCATGGTTACCTGTGCTGATGAGGTATCTGTGGTCACCTGTGCTCTCCACGCTGGGCAAACAGGAAATGAAGTTCAAATGTTCGCGGGGCTTTTCCTGTCTACCTGGCCAGTGCATCCGAGTTCGGATTGCTGTCCAGAGCGGTCACAATGATGCACTGTGGGATAGCTCCCGGAGGCCAATACCATCGAATTGCGGCCACACTAACCCTAATTCGAATTGCTAAAATCGATTTTGGCGCTACTCCGCTCGTTGGGGTGGAGTACAGAAATCGATTTAAAGGGCCCTTTACATCGAATTAAATGGCGTCGTTGTGTGGACGGTTACAGGGTTAATTCGAATTAAAGCTGATAAATCCGAATTAAAGTCGTAGTGTAGACCAGGCCTCAGAGTTGGTAAGACAACTCCCACCTGTTTATGCTCTCTGTATGTGTGTATATATATCTCCTCAATATATGTTCCATTCTATATGCATCCGAAGAAGTGGGCTGTAGTCCACGAAAGCTTATGCTCTAATAAATTTGTTAGTCTCTAAGGTGTCACAAGTACTCCTGTTCTTTTTCCTCAATATATGGTTTCTTCTGATCTGGGCAAATAACTTTATGTTGAAATAATACCTTGTTTCTGGGATTCCCTTACTTTCCATAATAATTTCCTATACATAATTTCCAAACAGTTAAATGGAGCAATTTTCATTATTAAGAAAAAGAGCTGACTTGAGTGTCTTCTCACACGCTGCTTTGGGATAATCCAGTTTAGCACATAGAAGCAAAGCATGGGTTGCATGAAGGGTTGCATGAAGGGTGTCTGGGCCTCTTAATTATTATTCCTCTTCACTGATCATTCCAGACATCTGGATTTTGCTTTTGTCCTTAAGAGGTGGAGAAAGAAAACACATAGGAGGCTTTCAAATCTCAGCCTAGGGGATTTAGGCACACTGATCCCATTGAAATTGGTGGAAGATGTGTATCTACCTTCCCACTGACAAGCCAGCTTTGAAAAATCTCAGCCTTTTATTTTTTCTCTAGAAAAGGATCGTGTTAGCTTGGTTTATTCCCCCCCCCCACCACCTCCCAAGTTATTGTCTGCTTTTTATTTGGGGGGCAAAGGGAGAGGAGGGCTGTGCCAATGTAACCAAATCCTGCCCTCCATGATCACATCACTATGCACAGAGCCAGTGAGGAGAATTTTTGGGAGGGCTAGTGAGATGATTTTTTGCGCTAGCCCCCAAATCTAACTGAATGTTTTACATTTAAAATAATGTGTATTGCAATGGGTGGGAGATCCTTAGACCTCCCCCCTGCCTCTGGCTGCAAGAGTTGAGTGCAGCTGCTTGTGGGGGTGGGATGGGAGGGGTCCTGCATGTAGCTGCAAACATTTAAAATAAAATCATCTTGGAAGGGGATCTTTGGACCCCGCCTGCTCCCTGCCAGTGGAAGGTTCTGTATTCATTTTGGTGAATTTAAGCATGTAGAGTACTCAGCATACACAGTATTTAATGGTCACAGCACTTCTTCAGATGTATTAGTATTTATTATCCCCATTGTGCAATGGGAAAGCTAAGGAGAAATGCTATGTGAGCTAACCAAGGGCAAGGAATCAGTGTCAAAGCTGGGATTGAATTGCAGGAGTGCTTTATTCTTTGTCCACGCCTACTTCACTAGCCCAGTGGGTCTCAACCAAGGGTACGCATACCCCTGGGGGTACACAGAAGTCTTCCAGGGAGTACGTCAACTCATCTAGCTATTTGCCTAGTTTTACAACAGGCTACAGAAAAAGCACTAGCGAAGTCAGTACAAACTAAAATGTCATACAATGATGTGTTTATACTGCTCTATATACTATACTCTGAAAATGTAAGTACAATATTTATATTCCAATTGATTTATTTTAATAATTATATGGTAAAAATGAGAGTCAGCAAATTTTCAGTAATAGTGTGCTGTGACACTTTTGTATTTTTATGCCTGATTTTGTAAGTACCGGTAAGTAGTTTTTAAGTGAGGTGAAACTTGGGGTACGCAAGACAAACCAGACGCCTGAAAGGGGTACAGTGGTCTGAAAAGGCTGAGAGCCACTGTACTATACTACCTAGCCTCTCATACTCTCCTGCTGGTGGCCAGAGGTCATGCTGGCTGCTCAAAAGAGGAGCTGGCTCAGGTTTAGGCTGCAGGATGGAAGGGAGTCTGTAGCCCTGGTGCAAGCAGTGGCCATCTGGCAATGCCTCCCACACCCACAAACTGAAACAGCATCTTACTGAAAACTTTGGGACCCGTGACCATTTTTATCGTGGACTCCGACGGGCAGCCCTAGGCAGTTGTATGGAGACCACAAATAACCTGTGATCTGTCAAGGGGGGGGGGGGAATCAGTGGATATCATTTACCCCTAGCAATCAGTTAAGGCTGTTTTCAAGGCTGGCCTCGCAAAGCAAGGGCTTTTACAGCAATTGCCCATATATATATAATCTCTTACATTTCTAGCCTTCTCAGGCCAGCAGGGGGCATGCCTGGCTCTGTAATCATTTACTTTGTGAGTTGGTATAAATCTGCAAGCCCCTGGCTAACAGTCTTTTGGGCTGCCACTGTGTGCCCACATTCCCATATTCACCAACTTCCTGGAGTTACTGCCTAGGCGGCTAACTCACAAGCCTTTATCCCTCCCTGTTCTTCCACCACAACTGCTTGTTCTCTCTTCTTTTCTGCTCTTTTCCTACCACTGCCAGATCACCTCCCAACAGAGGTGGCTACATCTCAGTCAACCAATTCCTTACGCTCGCTTTGGTCCACACAGTCCTGCTCCAGTTGAAATGCAGGATCTTTCTGCTTTTCCAGCTAGACCGGGCAGACCTACTGCCTCTCCCCTCGCTCTCTCTTTGAACTGGTCAGAACATTTTCAACTCAATGTTCTTTTATCAAAGTCTGCTGCTTCGTTGAAGCAAAACGTCTCACAGCGACATAGTGATTTTGACGTTTTCAGTGGGAAGGATGCTGATGTCCATGGTGGGCTCTTCAGTCATTTCCAGTGGAGAACTGAAAACCTGTGCCATTTGCTCTAAAAACGGCTGTTTCCCCACAATTCCGTTTCACAAAAATGTTCACAAGTTTTCCTTTTTGTTCAAATGCAGAACGAAAACAAAGTTTGGAACCTCAAAAATGATCATCAAACAGAACTGTTGTGCTCTATCTATCTGACCTGGCCTGATGAAGAGCTCTGTGTAGCTCAAAAGCTTGTCTCTTTCACCAACAGAAGTTGGTCCAGTAAAATATATTACTTCTCCTACTTTGTCTCTGTCATGTCCTGGGGCTAACATGGCTACAACACTGTAAATATCTTAGGTATTGCCATGGCCCCCACTATCAGGGTGTCTGAATGCCTCACAATCTTTTAGCATATTTATCCCCACAGCATGCCAGTAAGATAAGGTAGTGCTGTGATCATAGGACTGGAAGGGACCTTCAGAGGTCATCTAGTTTCTAGTCCAGTCCCCTGCCCTCATGGCAGGACTAAGTATTATCTAAGTACTGTATTATCCCCGTGTTACAGATGGAAATGGGAAACACAGAAAGGCTAAGACCTTATCTACACTAGAACTTATTTCGGTGTTACTCAGGGATGTGAATAAACCACACCCCTGAGCGATGTAAATTACACCGACCTAAGTGCCAGTGTAGACAGCGCTATGTCAGCAGGAGAGCTTCTCCCGCCGACATAGCTGCCACCTCTCGTGGGAGGTGGAGTAATTAAGCCGATGGGAGAGCTCTCTCCTGTCAGTTTAGAGCATCTTCATCAGAAGTGCTACAGTGGCACAGCTGTATTGGCGCAGCTGTAGCACATCTAGTATAGATATCAGAGGGGTAGCCGTGTTAGTCTGAATCTGTAAAAAGCAACAGAGGGTCCTGTGGCACCTTTGAGACTAACAGAAGTATTGGGAGCATAAGCTTTCGTGGGTAAGAACCTCACTTCTTCAGAGCTTGCATCTGAAGAAGTGAGGTTCTTACCCACGAAAGCTTATGCTCCCAATACTTCTGTTAGTCTCAAAGGTGCCACAGGACCCTCTAGTATAGATGTAGCCTAAGCCACTTGCCCACAGTCACACTGGAAATCTGTTGGCAAAGGATTCAAACCTGGGTCTCCCAAGTCCTAGACTATGCCCTAACCTCTGGACAATCCTTCCTCTCTTATTCCACATATGATTAATGGGCCCTGACTTAAGGTGTGTGTAACCCCTTTGAGATTAGTGGGGTTGCATAGGGTGGCACTGAGGGCATAATTTGTCCTATACCAGCCAGAAAGGGATTTATTGCCCATAGCAAGGGGAATCTTGCTTACTATATGCGACAAAGTAGGATTTTTTCTTAATTTTTTGTATGGATAGTATGTGTGCCTCAGTTTCCCCTACATGCTACATATTTAATGAGGTGGTTGGAAAAGGTGGTTTAATCTTTTCAGAGACCCAGAGGACCAGATGTGACTACCACCCAGCTGCCTGGGCCTAAATAGCCAGTACATTTTGTAACCTAGCAACTGACGACCCTCTGAATATCCAAGTCAGCTGGGCTTTGGTGGATTAAGTCTCAAAGGGACTTAGTGTATGTAGCAAAGGAGCCATCCTTGTATTGTATCTGAGTGCACAGGATTGTACTTGCTTATAAGACATGAATGGAAGAGTGGTTTTTGAGGCAGTTCCCTGTGCTTTTCCACACACCCCCACCAAGCACTTTCCTTGACTATCACATTATTCCACCCTCTGGCAGTAGGGTGAAGCTAGTTCAGACTGGAACTTGCAGCAGTCTGGAGGGAGGCTCACGTGAGGGTTTCAGTTCCTTGGCAGGATGGCACATTCCCTGACATGCCTGATGACTCAGATTTCCTGACTGTTTTTGCCTGATGAGCGGAACCTTCAAAATAACTTTTCACTCGCCCACTAATGGTGAAATACAAAATTTGTCTCTGCTATAACAGATCATCCCAGCAAACATTTGGTCATGTGGACTTTTCTAACCTATCTTCTTTTATAATCTTGGCTCTGTTGCTGAATTTTACTCCCTGTGAGAGGACTGGCAAAAGCCAGACAAAGCACACAGACAAAGTGTTCATGTTTCTGACTAGATCTCTGGAAATACACGGCAGTCCTGAACTGCACCATCAAGAGATTCCAGCACTGTGCTCCTGGGAAGAGACCTGTAATTGTGCCAATTTGTGCTGCAGTGTCATGATGTGCATAAATGAATATTACTAAACTGAGATCATTAAATCATTTCTGTTATGAAAATAATCCGGAGCTGAAAGTCAACTCTCCTCATTGTTTAGACAAATGGAGGATACAGAAGAGGAAAAAAGTTTGGGTTATTGTATGTTGTCTCCAGGAGTGACGGAAGGTGGGGTTTGTCATTTCTGGACATGGGGGGAAAGAACTGGTTAATAATTGGCTGTGTATCTTTCTATAATAATACTTTATTTTCTGCTTTCCATTATTTACATCACTATATTTTGTGAATGAATACATAGGTAGCACTTTATCTATACACACACGGTCCTGTCCCTTTGAAATTCCAGGATATGGCCCTCCCAGCATAACTAAGACCTATGGCTAGTCAGAAAAGGAGCAGCAATCCTACATGTGCCCATTTGATAAAGAGACTCAAATACCAAGGTTTATATTCAGATTTATTCAGAAACCGCTCCTACAGAGCCCCCACTGGGAGTTTGGCCTGCATAGGATCAGTCAAAACCTAACTATGGAGCTCAGAGGTTGGTACAGTTTTTAGCATGTTGGGAAATGTCCTCCTCCTCCTTTGAAAGAGCAGGTTTTAAAGTTACATTTGTTGTTAAAAGCTCTTCCCTTCTGCTGCACATGCCATACTGCTCAGGTCATTTGCACACCACTGGATGACACACCAGTAAACGTCCAGTAGAGAACCAATCCTGTAGTGGTACCGAGATGGACCAGGCCAGTCTCCCTACTCTGGAGGAAGGATCACTTATGAAGATGGTCCCTGATATTTGCATCAGCCCCAGGCCTAATTCACCAATGGTGCAGTGAGCCATTTGATTCCATGTTATTAACAATGGCAAGTGGCAGCGAATGCCACATTCTCTCTCTTTTATATATGTAAGGCTCAGATCATCCTCCCACTGAGGAGAAAATCCACAGAAAAGAAAATGGACCTGGAAAATCCATGGGGTTTATTTTGCCCCATTTTATACATACCCCTCCCCTCAGCTTCGCAGGGATAATGGCCTTGCACAAAAGCCAGGTGTAAGGGTCCTGGGAAATGTAGGGGCAAAAACCCATGTAAATCCATATCTGAAATGTAGTCCTGCTGTATAGTTTCTAGCAAGTCCCTTGCAGCATAGTCAGTTCCCACTGGCTCTCCACTTATAGCTGCAGGCTCTGTTCTCCCATCTGCAAGAGCTTAATGCCCTGATTGGGCTATTAACACCTATCTGATGAGCATTAATCTCTATAACAATTTGCTGCTGAGTTCAACAAACTGTGCCTGAGGTGCTGCCACGTTGAGTGGCAGGTAAGCCAGGTGGGAAGTAGCCCTAAGTGGGGAGAGACCAAAGGAGATTCCAGTATGTGAAGGAAGAGGGGACAGCTGTGTGGCTGGAGCCTGTGACAGAAGCCTCTTACTCCTTAGTTGTTGCACCTGGAGGTGGTGAGCTGATACCCTGCAACCAAGGGGTCGTATTGTCTATGGACAGCAAGAGGGGCAAAACCCTGATACAGAGGGAGACAGCTGAGGTCACACAGACCCTGGAGAAAGGGGTGTGGCCCAAGCTGGGAAATGGACCTAATGGGGGTCCCACAGTGTTGAGAGGCAAATATTGATGTTGTGCTTTGTTCATCTACCCTGAGGAAGGGGGACTTCTGGTTTGCCCAAAGAGCAAAACTACCCAAGACCAGTGGGAAACTGAGACACGCATCTCCTAACAGTGAGACAGAGAGTGCTGACCAGGCTGTACCTGCCATTGGAGAGGTAAGCTGGCCCCTCACAAGGACAAGACAATGCAATGCTGGGAGGGAGCAGTGGACGGGGGAGGTGGCACACTTTTCAGTTCTGTTAACTTTAATCAACAATAACCGTCATGCCAGCTCTGCATTGTCACTTCCTATGAGGGCAGTGAAGCAGCCTGGAGCTCCTGGCCTAACAGTCTAGAGCTTCACCAAGCTGATACCAGAGCCACTTCCTAGTTACACAGTCCGCCCTCTGTGTAGTCTTTGAAATGACACGCAAGCAGAACTGAGAAACAGTGTTTGGTAGAAAGGGGGTGAGGTATCTGGATGTGTGTGGGAAACTCCCCCTCTGCTCCTGCATTGACATTCCTCTCCACCACCTACCCTCTCTATAGAATAGCACTGTACTGTATACTTAGAAAATAAAGCATTAAGGCAGGTCTCCTAGCAATGGCAATAAGAAAGCTCCAGAATCCTAGGGAGACACCGTTTGTTATCTATTGTCCGTAAACTGCAAATCCCCTGGTCAGCATCTGAGTGCCCTGGAGTAATTCCTGATTACCCACTCCTTTTCTGAGGTTAAAGCTACCTGTGTAACTAGCAATTAACTGGCTATCAGGGAGTTATCATGCCACACATTTATTTAAATAAGAATAAAACTCCCACACATTTTTTTCTCTTGCTGTGGCAAACCAAGAGCTCTAGGTAATGGAGGCCACTCAGCAGAGAGGTATCATTTAGAACAATTTATGAACCCTTGTCAGATGTAAAATTTCACTCTGAAGTGTTGCATTATATAAGAAACTAACCTTTAAGGTTGGTATTTTGAAAGGTGTCTAGACAGGGATTTTCAAAGGAATTAATTCCTCTACAGGTGATAACTAGAGCTGGTCAATCTCTTTGAAATTTAAAAGCTTGATTACATTTTGTCAAAACTTAGAATTTGCCTTCCTCACCCCCATCCAAAAAAAAAAAAAAACCTAGGGGAAAAATCATATTTTCTCTTCCTATTTTTTGATGAATTCCCACGCTAATTAAGGGAAGGAGCAAAATGCTGTTAAACCCAAGCATTCTTTATTGCAAATTTAGCTTCTACATGTCAATTTTGAATTGATTAATAAAACCTTGAAATGTATGACTAGTGTTTCCAGAACTTAATCATGTTTAATATGATGATAGTGTAAAACTGTTCACAGTGTAAAGTAAATGTTTCTGAAACTGCTATACTCTTGAAATTGATTGTTATACAGAAGATGGAAACTCAGGGCTGTTAGGGGGTGGATATACGTTCGGATATTCCAGAGTTGGCACATCCAAGTTCAAGATAAGAAATGTCTACGCTATGGATTTATGCGCCTTCTGCAGAGCTCATTGCATTTTACAAATCTCCACTTCCTAAGCTTTACAAAAATCCTGTAAAGTAGGTGTTGTCTTCATTATACAGATAAAGAAACTGAGGGACAAAGATTTCCCATCTGACTTCAAGTCACTCAGAGTCAGGTTTAAAGGTAGTTAGGCACTAAAAGATGCGGATAGTCATTTAGTGCTTTTGGAAATCCCAGTAGGTGCCCAAGTATCTTCAGAAATCTGGCCCCAAGTAACTTGCTCACGGTCACACAGGAAGTCTGTGGTAGAGCTAGGAATAGAAATTAGGCCACCCACTACACAGTCATCCTTCCTCTCCTTTCCAGAAACTAGAAATTCTCCCTAAATTGAAATGACACTTCCCTTTCATAATAGAAGTTTGTGACGGGTTGGATCACAGAAACCCCCTTGGGAGCTGCCACCCAATGTACCAAGACTACCCCTGTTCCTGTTTTCCCTGCCAGCTCAGGACTCCAGCACCCTGTCTTGCTGAGCCAGACAGTCCTGTCTGCTCCAACACAGACCCAGGGTCTGAATCACTTGTCCCAGAGCTGCAAGTTTACCCAAAAACAGCTCACAGAAGTGTGCTTGTCTTTAGCACTCAGATGCCCAACTCCCAATGGGGTCTAAACCCAGATAAATCCGTTTTACCCTGCATAAAGCTTATGCAGAGTAAACTCATAAACTGTTCACCCTCTATAACACTGATAGAGAGATATGCACAGTTGTTTGCTCCCCCGGGTATTAATACATACTCTGAGTAAATTACTAAATAAAAAGTGATTTTTATTAAATACAGAAAGTAGGATTTAAGTGGTTCCAAGTGGTAACAGGCAGAACAAAGTAAGTCACCAAGCAAAATAAAATAAAATATGCAAATCTATGTCTAATCAAACTGAATACAGATAATCTCACCCTCAGAGATGCTTCAGTAAGTTTTTTTTCTCAGGCTGGACACCTTCCAGGCCTGGACACAATTCTTTCCCCTGGTACAGCTCTTGTTCCAGCTCAGATGATAGCTAGGGGATTCTTCATGATGGCTCCTCTCTCTCTTTGTTCTCTTCCACCCCTTTATATATCTTTTGCATAAGGCGGGAACCCTTTGTCCCTCAGGGTTTCCACCCCCCCTCACTGGAAAAGCACCAGGTTAAAGATGGATTCCAGTTCAGGTGACATGATCACATGTCACTGCAAGACTTCATTGCCCACTTGCCAGCACACACATGTACAGGAAGACTAACAGGTAAACACAGCCATCTGCAGACAATGGTCCTGGTTAATGGGAGTCATCAAGATTCCCAACCATCATTAATGGCCCACACTTTATATAATTACAATAGGCCCTCAGAGTTATGTTTTATATTTCTAGTTTTAGATACAAGAGTGGTACATTTCTACAAATAGGATGATCACACTCAGTAGAATACGAGCTTTGTAATGATATCTTACAAGAGACCTTTTGCACGAAGCATATCCCAGTTGCATTATATTCACTTACTAACATGTTTTTATAAAACCATATAGACTGCACAACGTCACAAAGTCACTGTATCATTTTTTCCAAGAAATATAGTCTCATTTCATTACTTGTTAAAGCTAGATGGAGCAGGGCCACTAGGCTTCCCCCCACCCCTCCTTTAGTCTTGTTCATCTCTATTAAACTGCAGTATCTACGGCAATGTGACCTAATGCATCACTGGACAACATAGGGAAATGGGCTTTTAAATGATACATTTGTAATTCAGGCTTTCAGGGTTTGGTTCAGCCTTTGGACTAGCAAAACACACCTGTTGTACCCATAAAAATGTACACTTGTACCTGCAAAAATGTTACTTTGTGCCCATGTAATGGGTGATTGCATGTCACCTAGTGTCCTACACTAAGTACTGCAAGTACATGTACAAATGGCTCTTGGGCATGCTACTTCCTCTACTGAACAAAGGGTTATGAGACAGATCTGGGGGGCCCAGTAATCCACTCTGATATACACCGCTACCTCGATATAACGAGACCCGATATAACACAAATTCAGGTATAACGCGGTAAAGCAGTGCTCCGGGGGGCGGGGCTGCGCACTCCGGTGGATCAAAGCAAGTTCAATATAACGCGGTTTCACCTATAAGGCGGTAAGATTTTTTTGGCTCCCGAGGACAGCGTTATATCGAGGTAGAGGTGTATAATTAAATCCATGCAGTGAATAGCAGAGCTGGGCAATTAGTGGATTTTTTTCAGGTTGAACAAAATGTTTTATTTGATCTGATGAAATATTTTTAGTTTTGGGGCATTTTAATAAAAGCAAAAGAGAATTAAATTAACACAACTTGGTGGGGTGGGGGAAAGTTGTCTCCTTACAACTTTTTCCCCAGTGATTAGATCACTTACCTGGGAAGTGGGAGACAAAGGTTTAATTCCCCCCTTTGCCTGATGTGAACCAACTTGTGTCTCCCACATGGTAGCAGAGGGCCCTCGCCACTGAGATGGGACAGTCTGGCATGGGTCTTGCTCAGTCTCTCCTGTTTGAAGCTGTCCCACGGTGTATAACTAATTAGTCATTGAATTTGCACTTGGGTTTTCTCAAATCCTAGGTGAGTTCCTTAACCACCAGACTATAGAGTCATTCTCACACTTTGCCTGGCCCAATGACTCTTCATAGTGGCAAGTCATAGCCATTAGCAATGGGCTAAAAGCTATTAGGACAACCAACAGCTACATCTCCACCCGTTTTGTGACTCCATTTGGAAAACCTGGAATGTTTTGGCAATGTGCCTGGATATTATCAAAACACTTTGATTTTTCAGTTTGGTTGAAATGTTTTGACAAATTTGCAAATATTGACCAAAACTGCATTTTTGAGCAAATAAACTATGAGCCACAATAAATTTGCCCAGCTGTAATAAATAGCAGAATAATAGTTTGTATAATCTCCAGATAAGAATCCTTTAAATTTTAAAGATTGAAGATAATTTACCAACAGGGCCAGCGCAACCCATTAGGCCACCTAGGCAGTCGCCTAGGGCACTACAATTTGGGGGCAGTCACCGCGGCGGTATTTCGGTGGCGGGACCTTCTGCCGCCTCTGTGGGGGGCGGCATTTTGGGGTGGGACCTTCTGCCGCCTAGGGCGGCAGAAAAACTGGCGGCACTCCTATTTACCACACAAATATTCTTATAAATACCTTCAAAGGAAGGTTATGATGATGAAGAAATCAAAGGAATTAAAAGGTTTATAAGGGATGATGACTTAGGTAGCTAATAAGCAAGAATTGTAATGAAAGAAACTTTTGGTCCAAGTAGCAACTGTAGACTTATGAAGGAAAAGATGGGAAGGTGAGATTAGGGAGGCAAAGTCTAGAAGATGGGAGGGAACAAGCCAAAAATAACCCCACCAATTGATGCAATATTTAGGGTAATTATTATGTTCACTAAGGGGCCAAATCCTGGCTCCTCCCTAACTTCTGGTTTACTGAAGCAAGCTCCCAGCACTGTCAATAGGAGCCTGTCTGAGTGAGAACAGAATAGACCTCAGTAATTGTCCCCGAGTCAGTGACTATCCAAAGTAGTTATTTAGCTTTGGTTTATCATCAGACATGTACAATTCCCATTTTGGAGTTGGCTTTTGTTCTAGATAATTTGGCTTTTGTTATGCAGCCAGTGACGCATTACATTACCAGAAACAGAGACTTTTATCCTTTAATCATGAATTTTTCTACATGAAATGTTACATTGCATGGGGAGAATATATTGTAGTCTCCTAGTGGTAGACAAAACCTAAGGCCAAATTCTGCCCTCAAATTTGTATGCTCAGTGCCTCCAAGGGCAGAATTTGGCCCTTCATATATTGACATTGTATTGCTAGTTATCCAATGATGCATGATTTTCCTGTGGAAGAAAGATCAGATAATAGCTCCATGGCTGAAAGTAATAACAAATGGAATCCCGGCTCAGGACGCTGTTTGTTATTCCAGAGATGAGATTGTGGAAATTCTAGTTTGTATGGGAAACATTAAGATATATATTTAAATCCCTGGAGATGTAATGAGCACAGTCAGGGCCTGAAACTAGAGAAGTGCTTGACGTCAATGAGAATTGTGTGTGTTCAGCAGCTCTTGGGATGAGGTCCAAAATGAAGAATGTTAGTTAATGAATTGATCATAACTGAGTGTCTAGTCACATACAAATCCACACACACATTTTGCTGGACTCCCTGACAACATTTCAGTGCCCAGAACCCTACCCGGCTTTTCCTCCGACACCAGTGCAATGCAACGTATTGCATTTGTAAGGCAGAGGGAGGGTAGATGACTTGAAGCTGTTTAATAGGGGAAAAAACAGCAGTGGAGAAAGTCCAACTAATATGTATGTCCCCAAAAGTGATCTAAACTACAATTGCTTCTATTATAAATTCATTTGCATACAATTACTATGTGGTAGTATCTCAGATACTTGTTATTTCCTGCTCTAACTATTAGGAAAGTGTGGTGGCTCAGATATCTCTCTGTGGTATCTGTTCACGGATATTGGTTTAATGGTGATAACTGTGGTTCCTATAGAGTAGAGAAAACATTCAAAGAGTTACTATTCAACATGTTAAACAAATTCCCTGCCTGTTGATTGGCAAACACTGAAACAAAGTAGTGTTAAGAGTACTTATAATCATATTGCTCTCTTTAATCATCCCTTGTAGGAAGAACAGGGAGTTCATGGCTTTGGTTATGGAACATGGAGCCCTTCCTCTCTGTGTCACGCCTTTGAATACAGCAATGTTTTCCCTTGCAGCCTCATAAAATCTGACAAGGACAGAATGGGCATAAAAATACTGGATTATTCTCTCAGCGCGAGCAGTGGTCCCTGCCGGTCAGGGTTGAGGCATATTGGTGGGGCAGTACAGGGAAGACAGTACTGTCACTGGTCATGAAATATCTGTTGTGTGGATGAATAGAATTGTAGGCCTATCAAAAAGCCTTCTATAATAGAGTAAAAGTATATAGAAAGTAGTCTTCAGACTTATCAAACACAACTATTTTTATAGATTTATTAAAGCAGCCTATAGAATGAACAGGAATATTCCTTATTACTGTAGCATAATTGTATTAGAGGACTTGAAAGTACTACAGAAAATTAATATATGAATTAAATTTTACAGACCCTTTTCTATAAGGGGAATGCCAAGGTGAAGAATAAACTGTTTGATCTCCAGGCTAGGAGGAGGTGGGGTGGGAGAGCGCACAGAGGCAGCTAGAAGTCATTCCCTAAAGTAGGATGCACTCCAGAAGCAGCTCATGTCAAAATGTGCAGCAACCTTCTTGCCCATTCCTAGCAGAACAATGAGGGCCCCTAATTGATGCATCCCACTCTCAGCTACAGGAAGCAAAAGACTAGGGCCTGGTCTACACTAACCCCCCAATTCGAACTAAGGTACGCAACTTCAACTACGTGAATAACGTAGCTGAAGTTCGAAGTACCTTAGTTCGAACTTACCTCGGTCCAGACGCGGCAGGCAGGCTCCCCCGTCGACTTTGCGTACTCCTCTCGCTGAGCTGGAGTGCCGCAATCGACGGCGAGCACTTCTGGGTCCGACTTATCTCGTCCAGACAAGATGCGATAAGTTGAACCCAGAAGTTCGATTTGCTTGCCGCCGAACTACCGGGTAAGTGTAGACCTACCCTTAGATGTTAATGAAACTTGGTTCCTTTGATTGGCAATACAGAGCATGATCACTAGGCCAGGGAGACCTCTCCTCTATTTCCCGTCTCACTTTTACATTTTTCTAACATAAGGTCTAGATCAGGGGTCGGCAACCTTTCAGAAGTGATGTGCCAAGTCTTCATTTGTTCACTCTAATTTAAGGTTTCGCGTGCTAGTAATACATTTTAACATTTTTAGAAGGTCTCTCTCTATAATATATTACATACAACAATAGTTTAGTTAAGTAAATAAGGTTTTAAAAATGTTTAAGAAGCTTAAAATTAAATTAAAATGCAGATCTTATCAGTTTAGTGTGATCCTTGGCCTTGCTTTTCCTTGCTGAGTTTTCCAATGTCTGGCACGTATTTGGATACTTTAAGCTGCACACAGGCTTCTGAGTGATCAGTTGTTAACCAGCTCCGAGAGGGAAAAAGGACAGATTTCATGTGTGAAAATACCTGTTCACACAGGTATGTGGATCCAAATACTGAAAGCACTGCAAACGCAATTTTCTTCAAACAGTTAAATTTCACTGGCAGGGATGTACAGCAGGTCAGAATAGAGGCCCCATGATCTCTCTCGGTAGCTTCAAGTTCACACCGCAGATCTCCAAACTTTGATGCCCACAATTCTGAGTTTTTTAACTGAATGAGTTGCATTTTGAAATCTTCAACACCCATCCACTGAAATACAGACAAATCCAAGTTGCTTTCGTTGAACTTTTCAGGTTTAATTAGAAAAGAAAGCATTGGGCCAAATCACTGGAAATCTTGAAATCTGTCAGAAAATTCTGATTTCAATTCTTGTATGTACATTCCAATCTCATTGACACTGACAGTGCAACATGTCAATAGCTCTTTTATGTATTGGAAGTAGTGGAAAGTCGAAGTTCGAATATCCTGAGAAAAAACTGCTAGTTTTACAACAAATGCCTTCCAGGTTTCATAAAGATCCAGAACCATTTGCCCTGCACCCTGGAGATGGAGGTTGAGTTCGTTTAGGTGAGCGGTGATGTCAGTTAGAAACATGAGTTTACAGCCATTTGTCGTCATCCAGTTTGGGGTAGTTTTGTCCTTTTTTTTCAACAAAAAGGCCTTGATTGCATCAAAACAGTTTACAAAGTGCACCAAAACCTTGCCACAACTTAGCCACCAAATGTTGCGGTGAAGTGGAATGTCATTATACATACTGCCCATCTCTTCTAGCAGTGCTTGAAACTGTAAGTCAAAGCAGATCAAGCAACAAGAACATTCACAATTTGCACCTTTGTATTCATCACATTATTAAGCTCTGAATTAGAAATTTTAGCCCACAGGTTTTCTTGATGCATGATACAGTGAAATTTGACTGTTGGGTGGCCAATTTGATCTTTAAGTAATTTTACAAATCCCTTCTATTTTTTGACCATGGCAGGGGCATTATCTGTTGTCACACAAAATATTTTTCTGATGTCAACTCCTTGTTCTTCAAAATGGCTTACAAAAGTTTCCGCTATATCTTCCCCCTTTGTTGTGCCAGGCAGAGGTTTTAGGCAACAAAGTTCCTCTTGGATTTCATCGGAAGCACAATATCTTGCAACAACTGCCAAATGTGGAACGCTGTTTATATCCACGCTCTCATCAACTGCAACGCTAAACACTGCTGTGTCTTTTAATGCAGACGTCTGCTTTTCGTTAATGTTTTCTGCCATTTTGCTTACGCGTCTCTCAACTGTTCTGGCAGAGACAGGCAGTTATTTTATTCTAGATACACATCTTTATTTGGCAATCATTGAACAAAACCTCCAAACTGCTGAGAAAAATGTCTTTTATATATTCTGCATTTTTTTTATATATATTCCGCATATAAACGGCTTTCCGTTTTTTGCAATGCACTGTGCAATCTTGTAACTTCCTTCTGTGGCTTGATTTTTACTTACACTTAAGCATTTAAAAATACTGCTTTGCTTCTCATACCCTGCTACTGCGTTTTTGATCGATTTAGACTTGTCTGCTTCATCAAGAAAGATTTTCTCATGCTTCGTTTGAAAATGTCGTCAAACACTTGATGTGCAACAAACGATACTTTCACAATAGAAAGCATAAACAGCATGGTCCTTCTTTTGAATAAATCCAAATGTGTCTGTCCAAGAAGGCTGAAATGAATGGACATCTAACTTTGCTTTCTTAGGTTTCAGAGTAACAGCCGTGTTAGTTTGTATCCGCAAAAAGAACAGGAGTACTTGTGGCACCTTAGAGACTAACAAATTTATTAGAGCATAAGCTTTCGTGGACTACAGCCCACTTCTTCGGATGTAGTCCACGAAAGCTTATGCTCTAATAAATTTGTTAGTCTCTAAGGTGCCACAAGTACTCCTGTTCTTTTTGCTTTCTTAGGAGCTGACATTTTGTCAAATGTACCCCTCAACTTACAGTGGGGAAAAAGAATCGTGACAGATGGCACGCACAACGTCAAACGCAATGCAGTGTTCCACATGACGTGATAGTGATGTAAGCAGTAAATCAGGACTTAAAAATATCCTAGTACAGTGGCGCTGGAACAATTTTTAAGGTGGGGGTGCTGAGCTGTGCCCTCTCTTGCCCCTGTCTGCACCCCTCACTACCCCAAGATGGCAGCAGAGTCCCCGGGACTGGTGGCTGGGACCCAAGGCTGGCAGCGGGCTGAGCAGGGCCGGCGGATGGGACCCCGGTTTGCAGGGGGCTGGCGGACGGGACCCCAGGATGGCAGTAGAGCCCCCGGGACCGGTGGCTGGGACCCAGGCAGCGTGAAGGCCACTCAAAATCATCTCGCGTGCTGCCTTTGGCACTCGTGCCATGACCCCTGGTCTAGATATTTGTTTTTTCCTGATCCTCAGATGACCTGTTGTGAAAGCAGCATTTCCACAGTCAAGTTCTGCTTGCATGGCTGTCTTTCATCTTTAACTTCCTCACTGTTGCAGCATCAGTACTTTTAAAAAACAAACAAACAAACAAAAAAACCCAAACCCCCAGTCTGACACTAGTGCACCAGGAGTTTTTCATATGTGCAATGTTGTTCGTACAGTTTCTTGGGGGAAAAACATGGCATGAAAGCCTTCTTGCCTGTGTAGTCACTGAGGGCATGTCTACACTGCAGTCAAAGCCCAGAGTCAATAGAACTCAAGTTAGCAGACCCTGCGTTTGTTAACCTAGAACTTGAGTGTCTACACTCATTTGTAACTCCAGGTTAGGGGTTGTTGAATGCTGGATTCCAACCTGGAGCTCCAGCATCGATGCTGCATTATGCAGGCCTGAGTCCAACCACCCTATCCCAGACTTCCTAGCACCCTCCCAAAATGTGGCAGCTCTAATCCTTTGTTCATGGTGCAGTGTAAGAAAACTTGATTGTCTACCAAACGTGACCATCTAGAGCAGGGGTCGGCAACCTACGGCACGTGAGCCGATTTTGATTGGCACGCAGCTCCCTGCCGCAGTCCCGGCCCCCAGCCCCACTCAGCCCCTCTGCCCACCAGTCTCCCCTGCGGGGGCAGGAGGCAGATGCTTGGTTCTGTGGCAGCCAAGCTTCCCCCCTCCCCCGCTTCTTCCCCCAGCGTGGTGCTTTCCTGCCCCTCCTCCTCTCCTTCCCTGCGTCAATCAGCTGATGGCCCTAGCGGGGGAGAGGGGGAAGAGCGGCAGCGTGCACACAGCTCCGTAGAGGACACAGAGAGAGGTAGGGACGGAGCCTGGGGGAAGGGGGTGGAAAAGGGCATATCCCTTCCAGCCCCCTGCATGAGCTGCTCAGGGCAGGGGGCTGGGAGCACCCCCACGAGCCGAGCACCCCAGCCCTCTGCCCTGTACCCCCACACCCCCAGGACCTCTGCCCTGAACACCCCACACCCCAACACACCCAGCCTTCTGCCCTGCACCCCCACAGCCCCAGCTCTCTGCCCTGAACCCCCCTCCATACTCAGCCTTCTGCCCTGACCCTTTAACCCCCCAGCCCTCTGCCTTGATGCCTGAACACCCCCCCAGCCTTCTGCCCTGAACCCCTGAAATACCGCCGCAACCAGGTCTGGGGTCCCGGCCATAGGCCCTGCTCAGCCCGCTGCCGGCCTAGGTGAACAGAACCCCAGGCTGGCAGCGAGCTGAGCAGGCTGGTGGCCTAAGATCAGCATTTTAATTTAATTTTAAATGACGCTTCTTAAACATTTTGAAAACCTTGTTTACTTTACATACAATAATTTAGTTATATATTATAGACTTATAGAAAGAGACCTTCTAAAAATGTTAAAATGTATTACCGGCACGCAAAATCTTAAATTAGAGTGAATTAATGAAGACTCGGCACACCACTTCTGGAAGGTTGCCGACCCCTGCTCTAGAGGACAAAGATAGTCAGCCGGTGGGATTGTGGGTACTTTTGGTGGATTCCCAGAGCACAGGTCCAGTGGGGCTGCATCTACACTGCAAAGTGCTAGAACTTGAATCCTGGGTCCTGGCTTGACCCAGCCTTGGACTTTCCATCCCTGTGGGGTCCAAGACCTGGGCTAGCGTGACTTGTGTATAGCTGGAAATTGGGTTGGGGGGTAGGCTTGAGGCTGAGTTCAAACCCTGGGCTTACAATACAGTGTAGACATACCCTGAGTAGCTGTCCTCTGCTGCATGCACATGAGAAATCAGAGCAAAACTGTAGCATTTCAGGAACATCACATGAGGAACGGCAGGATCATAAACCAACAAATGGATTATTCACCCGTGTAGAACGTTTTTACTGGAGTCAGATGTAATATTGGTAATCCTGAATTACCAAACAATCCAGTCAATACAAGTCACTGAATGATAGTATTAGTTGTTCACTAGTAACTGCTCCCATTGGCCTGCAGTAAACCAGCCTGTTTTGTCAGGCTTTTTCACTATAATGTAGCAGAATTACTTGCTTGATATACCTTTATTTTACTGAGAGACCTGCTATAAAATGGTGCAACTACTGGTACAGTAGCTGTATAATAAGATTCCAGGAATGTTACTCTGAAGCCTAGACTGTCTGTGAGGTCAGTGTGAAGTGATGGAAGCAGTTACAAGCATGGCTGTGAGCTCTTTTGGTTCAGAATATCACCAGGTTCGATCATCACTGGGATTTGCCGCTTGTTATCTCACTTTTAAGTTCTCTACAATATTACATGCCTTCCTGTTGCACAGCTGTATCTATGCCTCGCCAAGAATCCTACATCATTGTGATATCAGAGGTAACTCAACCAATCACCTCCCTTACCCTACAGGTAACTTACATGCAACAATTTCATTGGTAGTATCACGGAGACTGCACAGATGATGGATTACTGGGCCCAATTGCCACATCCATGTGGCAGCAGGGGCTTTCAGCTACTAATATAATATTACTGGGGTAGACGTAACTTGTGACAGCAGCAGTCATGGATGAAATGGGGGGCCAGATTTTCCACACAATTTCCTGGTAACATGAGTTAGACCAACTGCCTGGAATCTACAATTTCACCTGATGATTGTTTCCCAAATAATCTCAATTATTATTCAGATTACAGAACTGTACATTACAAACTGTATGAAATCACTTAGTTTTCTGGGTTTGACAACCTGTCATCGGGCAACCCTGCCTGAAGTGCCCTCCCATGACAGGCCACAGCACAACCCATGTGCCTCTACACCAGGCTCTTGATTAAAAAACACCCCTCCTTGGGGCCAGTTTATTACAAAACATAGTCCATATCTCCCCCATTCCCCAGGAATCTAGTTCTTAAAAGACTGCTCTTCCCGGCAAGAATGCCTCCAGCCTCTCTGCTGGGAGTGCACCCTCACCATACTCCAGTGTCTTCCACCACACATAGGCTCCTATTAGCCCTTTTCTCTCCCTCTGCCAGGACAGCCACCCCAGCCTCCCAGCTGGATTAGAACCCCACGCTTCCCAGCAGGAAGCCCCACACACCCTACTGGGAGATCAACCTTGCCCAGGGACCATCCCTCTCTCCCCCTGCTCCGCTTGCTATTCCCCTAGATCCAGCTCTCCACTGTGGAGATATCAGCGGGTATTCTGTTCTGCTGCTCCCTTGCCTTCAGTCTTGTCTGGCCCCCTGACTCTAGCTTGGGGGGAGGTCAGCCAGCAAACCCCTCTTGCTGCTCTCCCTGCCTTCAACCTTGCCCCAGGAAACACCTTCCACAGTCCTCTGGTAGCTCTCACCTGCCCCTGACTCCCACTCATCCAGCTCTGATTCATCAGCCTGTCTCCTCTCTGATTTGTCCATGATCCCTTAGCCCCAGGTGCTGCTCGACCCTATTATTTGGCCAAACTCAGAGCATCTGTTCTAGCACGGGGGCTCCCTCATTGACAGGGTGCAGCCACCCTGTGACACAGCCATCACAAGGCAAAGAGACCAAGAAAAGGATGTCCATGGAGAACTTTTCCTGGGCACAGAACAGTGGCCATATGTGAAAGAACTGAGTTCAAAAGCAAATCTACACACAGACCTAGCAAAACAAGTGACTACAGGTCTGGCATACACTACGCTGTGCAGCTCTTAGCAGTATGCAGGGTTAGCGTTTTAGGGGCTTTATTATTATTTATTTACTGTTTCTGAGTAAAGGTTGAAATTAACCAGAGATACATTTACCACTTCAGTCCATTTTATAGCCACATTCTGCTGGAGAACAGCTTCCAGCTGATGATGAGTTTTAGGGCATACACCCTAGAATAACTTTGCAGACCAGTACATTTGGTCATTGTAACTTGCTGAAGTGAATTAAAATGAAACCAAGAGAGCTGCAACATTAAACAGCCCTAGATCTGGAGGTCCTGATAACATAACCTAAACAGCATGTGTAATTCTTGCCCTACTTCTATTTTGCTGAATACAGAACGAGATGAACTGATATGAACCAAGATGGCCAATAAAAGCTCATCTTGCTTCATTATTGATGATTTGTTTTTAACTGAAATGTTTGCCTAGAAACAAGCAGTTTTTGACTGTGGGAACATAATGGGGAAAGCTTAATAGACCAAGAAGCTGCAGAAAATGACGCATTTATCTGATACCACTAAGGAGATGGTCATTTAGGATTTTAAATAGGTGCCCGATAAGAATTTTTTTAATGTAATTAAATTATTTATAGGTGAAACCAACTTGGAGAAGCTTTTGCCTGATAAAAAATACATGATTTTTAAAGGCCTCCATGTCTTAAAAACATAGATTGCATGACTGAAGACATTTTGCAATTCTAGTTTAATTTCAGTAAAAACATGGCAATAAAACATCACCCTTTTCATCTGGCAAAAGTTATTCAAATCTAAGGACAATGGTGAGGGTGCTTGGTAGCTTTTGAAAATCAAGCTATTTACTCATGGTCTGATTTTTCATGTGCTCAGAACCCACAGTTGAGGCCAAGTTTTCAGAGTTGAGCAGCAGCTCCCATTGTGACACTTGGTGTCCAGATTTTCTAGAGCTCAGCATGCTGGGTAAATGGGAGCTGAGCTCTCTAGAAAATCTGGTTGCTGCGGTAGGTCCTCAGCTGTCTTGAAAATCTGGCCCTTAATTTCTAGATACACGTGCCTATCTCTCGATAGCCAAGAGAGAATGTTTTTTAGCTAGGGTACATTCTCCCCAGAATCCACTGAGAACAGACTGTATCCAGCCATAATTTCACTACTTGGTGTTTTGGATCCAGTAGATTCTCTTCCCCCTGATATAACATAAGCAGCTGGAGGGTGGGATATCTTTCTGGTGGAAAGTACCATGAGAACAGCTGTTCCTATGACGTTTTCAAGGAAAAACCACGGAAACAGCTGGTTCCCTTGCGTGACAGTGAGAATGAAGGTCAAGTAGCAAGAAGAAACCAAGAACAAATATAGAAAAATTGGCAGACCGTGAAAAGGGAAGAGAAACAGACGGAATGGAGGAGACAAATGAAGCAAACACAGAAATCGAGAAAACGCTGTGAGAATTTAGAGTAAATAAAGGGAAGGGAAATTGAATTGGTCAAGTCCCATAGAAGCCCCAAGGATTGCTCTAGAGATAAGCGTTCTGTGTTCGTGAGTAAAAAACCTAGGTCCCCAGAGGCTGCTTAATGCAGCAAAGGCAGCAGCATGAGTCTGTAGGTAGTAAGAAATTGAGTCCCTTGTACTTCTCGACCACAACTGTTAGCCAGTGAAAGGTATTTAAGTGTGAAATGAGCCCTGTTTGGCTTTCCGTGTCTGTAAGGATGGGGGAAGGGGGGAGGGGAGGGAGGGAGGAAGAAATTAGAAATAGCCCGGGCCAAATTCCAACCTGGTGCAAGCAGCAGAAACTCCAGTGAGGTCAATGGAGTCATTTACATCAGGTGTGCGCTGTGGGGGTAATAAATGTCTGAAGGTGGAGAGTAAATGAGAACCAGAAACAAAAGTAAGAAAAATTATTTATTTACCAATAACAAAAGGAAAGTTGCACTTAGAAAAATTCATGCTATTCTGCAATCAGAAATAATTAGGATCCCAACCTGAGTTAAAGGGTCAGAATCATTTGTCTGCCCACTGCAATGACTATTTAGTTAGGGCTACACCATGAGGATGTACTATATTGCATAGTACTATATTTTGCTACCTTTCGCACATGCGATACACTCAAGGTGCATATATCAAAGCCACTCTGATATTTATTTATGGTAATTACATGTTCAGAAGGGTTCCACCTGCAGTTTTACTGTGTTTTTTGTTGTGGAGTTTTTTTGATTTTGTTTAATGGAAGAAAGTCTTTATTTTAAGCAGTCAAGCAATGATATTTTACCAATCAACACATTGCAATACAATATTGAGAATATTTTATAATGCAGGTACAATCTGATATTCCTTCATTAATTTTAACAGAAGACAAATTAACTATTGGGGAAACTTGTGCTAAGTGCCTCATCTCACAGCTGCTCCAACCTACATTTGAATATATACAACAAGTCATTCAAAGCAGTATTTGCCAGAAATCTTGCAGAAAAACTTTGACCAGAAACAAAGCAAGAAAAGCTTAATATTCTTCTATGTTGCTTGTATGTCTATATTTTGCTACTAGCAATACAGAAAAATAGTAACTTTGTTGCTTTGTTTCTGGTTAAAGGATAATTCTTATGTAACCTACAGTAAACAAGGGAAGTCTCTAAGCCCAGTTATTCATGTATTCATAACTAGAAGAGAGGATTATCATTTAAAACTGTACATGAGTGCTGCTGCTAACTCTCCTAAAAGCTTACACGTTGGGCCACAAATGTGCAAAATAATGTGATAACACAAGAAATATATTAGTATAAATTTTTATCAACAAAGTTAAAATGCAAGGACACTAAAATCCTTCTAATTGCAAGTATGATCAATTAGAAGTAAAATGATTAAAATACTTTAAGCAGCAAAACTCGCAATATACAACATTGCCAGCAACAGTATGCCCTCCAAAAATTTTTTGCTTCCTGTGCCAGCAGGGAACGTGAGCTCTTGAGGATCTTTTTCTTGCTATCTCTTTAAATTTATTACTTAACATTTTTTTTTAAGAATCAGTCAAACTCTCAAAAGCAAATAAGTGCAGAGATCAGGCCTTTTCTCAGAGGGAAATTTGCCCCTCTGTATCCTAATTTGATGGGTTATATGTGACTTAATAACTTACAGGCCTTGCCTTGCCCTCTGTGCAGGGATGAACGTCACCCTCTGTCCTTAAGTTACTCAGTGGCACCTAGCTATGGCAGCATTTTTACAAGCCTTTTCAGGATGTGCTAGAGCTGTGAATAATAATCATCCTGTATGGACTGGAGGACTGAGAGTGAGAAACTAGGCAAAGGGACTTCTTGTGGGACCCTGCACCAAGGGGAGGAAAGGTTTATGCAGGCCCTTGTGATCCAGCAACAGAGAAACTGGGCCAACGAATACTTGTCAGAGAAAAATTGGGCAAAGGAAAGCTTGTTAATGTTTGTTCCTACTGGATTCCTGTCACCTTGGAAGAGGTGGAGTTTTTGGTTTAGCTGAAGAGACAAACTGCTCCCTAGGAAGAGGGAAAATTAGGCATGGCCATCTTCACACAACATAAAGACATTCCACGACAGCAATATGGAATACAAATACCTAGCTACAACTGAGAGGTTAGGACAGTGTGACTGTGCCAGAAATTAAGACCCTTGGTTTCCATAGTGGAAATGACAGCAATTTTTGTTGGGAAACTTCTCATCCATCAAGAAAACAGAAGGCACAAAAAGTGAGGAGTCCGAGATGCCTCTGGAGCTGATTCCATCGCTTTGTTTCCTGATGAATTCATTCACATTGCATATTTCTCTGAAGAACTCCAGTTTCTATAGAAATTGAGATGCCAGACTCTTCGAAGGCAGAGTCAATGAACTAGCAGTTAAAACGCTCAACCTTTCCACTAGAAACTGAATATTACATATTTAATAGGATGAAAATCCCAGGCACAGAAAACAAGTCATTTGAAGGAAACACAAAAATGCTGGCTTGAATAACTTCAGCTTCTCCTTTTTGTGTCCAAGTTTAACTGGCTCAAGTGCAGAAGTACTTAGAGGAGGGGTCAATGGTTCAGATCTCTGCAATAAAATGAAAAGCAAAAAAATTAAGCTCGATTATGTAATAATTACAGTAACTACAAGTTCCCTCTGCAATGGAATCAAAAGCTTCTGCCATGTTGGCCTAACATAGGCAAAGCTGGAAAGTGCCCACTTCCACCCAGCATGGTCCTTCACGGGGAGCATGCCAACACAGTCCTTCGTGAGCAGACCAGTGCCTGTTAGACTCGGGGAGCTGTCCAATGAGGGCCTCACTTCTAGCTGCCACTCTGCGTTTGGCTACCAGGGACTGTATTTTTGCCAAAATCCCAGAGAGGAAAAAGATTTATTTTCAAAGATCTGTAAAGACTGTATATGAGTGAATGGGCCGATTTTTTTTATTTTTAGCAAAAGTTGCATGTGCCAGTGGGCAAATAATTCATAGATTCTGAGGCCAGGAGGTACCACCATGATCATCCAGTTTGATCTTCTGATACAACAGGCCATAGAATTTCCCCAAAATAATTCCTAGAGCAGACCTTTGAGAAAATCATCCAATCTTGATTTAAAAATAGTCAGTGATGGACTGATTGCACAACCTTTGCTAAATTGTTCCAATGGTCAATTACTCACCCTTAAAAAACTTGCACCTTATTTCCAGTCTGAATTTGTCTAGATTCAACTTCTACCCATTGGATCATGTTAGATTTTTCTCAGCTAGATTTAAGAGATTATTATTAAATATCAGTTCCCCATGTAGACACTTACAGACTGTAATGAAGTCACCCCTTAATCTTCTCTTTGTTAAATTAAAATATGAACAAATCCAAAGTGCATTTTTCAGAAACCTCAAACATAGACCAAGTAAGGATAAAAAAGGTAAAGGACCCAGGCACAACTCTGAGTTAGCCATTCAAGTTGAGTGAGTTAGCCTCACGTACAGTTTATAGGACAGAGCATAATGACAGTCTTGTGCAGGTGATAGGGCCTACTTCTCTACCTGACCTCTTACCACCAAGGTAAATTAAATTAGTCGCTGTTTTGTCTTCACTGCAAAATGGGGAAATGAAATCTCTATTACAATTTCAGTCAGACAGCCTTTGTGGTAGGTACGTAACCCTGTGTGCGTACAAATGTTGTGGATGACTAATGAAACATATACCTATGTACACTCTGCTTATAAAGAGAGGCATCCATTGGGCAGAATGCAAGGTGTTAAAGGTTCCCATTGGGATCACAAAGAAGGAATATTCAGACTCTGACTTTTCAGGAAGATGGTTGCTGTGAGCTAGAGACCCCAAATCCCAAACATAATGTAAAGGGAGAAAAAACCCAAAACATTTGGGTCATGTGTTTTTTCTGGCATGTTCACTGCCCAGGGCACTGAAACAAAGAAACTCCTACATAAATGCCACATAGCTGTCTCCATCGGGCATAGAGGATTCTAAGTAACATGATATTTCACAAAACCACAGCAACTGAAAAACAACTGTGTCCACAAAATGCCTACAACTCTCCCACACATGGGGCGGAGGAGTGGTGGGGGAGAGAAGCAAAGTCAATGGGCAGGTGGTAGAAATCGGCAGGAGGAATCACTTATGCATGTTTAGAGGGATGATGTACAATAACTGACACTGAAACCAGCATGGCATGTTAATTCTGCCCAAAGCACAATTGGCTTGTGAAGCTCGGAAACAGATGACTTGTAGATCACATGTAACAGCTGCAACACCCATTAAGATGTTCATTGCTGAGTCCTGCAGCTGTGTGCCTCCATCCTGAGGGAGGGATTTGATGTTTGGCAAAGGTATAGTCCTGGGGCACAAAGTGCCTTTTGCTGTCTCCGTGAAAACTCACCTAGATTTGATGAAGTTACAAGTCCCTGAAAATTGCTATCTGCACACTCTGTATAGCTGATTAGAAGCTAGCTGGTAAAATCTCTGAACGTTTCTTGTGCACAGAGTATGCTCTGGCTACACACAGCTCCCTAACAAAAGCAATTGCCCTGAGCATGCTTCAAGACTCGACTAAGCATCTCATGGTACGCTGCAAAGGGAAAGGTGTGCTGGACTGGGAGGAGGAATCCACGCTTTCTGGTCTCAACTCTCCGCTGACTGGTGTTAATGATTTTATTATGCACTTCATAGCCCTAACTTCTCAGCAAAAGCCCTCAGACCCCCTACCTTAAAAAGCTTGCAACTATTAGTTTGCCCCTCCCTTCACATTCTCCCAGATAAAGGTTCTTCAGGGCTTTGGGGCTTATTTGTTTGGGATGTTTGTTTGAACTTGTTACCCCTGAAAAAGGACTGAACTCAGGGTGACCCAGCTGCACGGGGGAGCCACGTGAACACCTGGAAGGAGGAAATGGAGACAGGGAGTGCCTGCAGTGCTACAGGGCAGTCATGCCCCATGACAATGCCCCTTCAAGTGGCAAGTTCAAAACAAGAAGTGACTCCTTTAGATCCACAGCACAGATCTCTCTCCCTTTAGCTAATAGACTTTGGTTCCAATTCTGCTGGTGACCCTAGCAGACATTAGATATGATTCTAAATGATGGAATTTGGGTTTTTTCTCAATTTTCCTTTTTAAAACCCCAGGAAGCCACGTACAAACACCCTACCTTAAAAGGCAGTTGATGTTGCGGAATGGAGCTCTCAAAAGCTAGGGAAATGTGAGAATTAAAGTTACTTAAGGAACCTTAATTTGGCCCCCTTGTATGTATGCATTATAGTAGAGTAAATACAGAATTACCTAATACTAGTTCAACAGTTCCCTTGCCTCACCATTGCACAGTATGGGGTGTGAATGAGGAAAAGGGTTGTAAGAAGTGAAAGAATGTTTGTAGTGCCTTCGATATGAGAGCTGGGACCTAGTAGTCTCCTCTTGGCTTCCATTGCTGGCTCTTGCACAGGCTTCTTGTGTGAATTTAGGCCAGACTCCTGAGGGCTGAACTAAGATCACACAGGGTTTTGCAATTCCAGAATTCCCTCACTTCCGAGTGCTTGACTTTGCAACCGTAGTGTTCATAGTGGGGGTTTTTTTTGTATGTAATACCAGGGAATGCTACTCTGTAGAAGGGATGAGGCTGACTGAGATGGTTGTTCTGACTTTGTAATTTTGAATAGGGGGCAGGGCACTCAGAGCAAGTATATGGATGCCTTTTTAACGTTACATTCATTTAAAAAAATGTAACTGTCTTTGCTGCTGCTTCTAGAGCTCGCCCATCTGACAGGGGGATGTGTATGAGGCTGTGCAGTGTCATGTGGGATTAGCATAGGGATCTGGCATACTATGGGATTACTACTGGCAGTTCCATGCAATGGTTTCGTCCACAGGTCTTCTTGAAAAGGGATTTGGGATTAAGAGGACATGCCCCCTTGTGCAGAGGGCCAGAGCAAGATACATGGTATATAATTTAAATCCTATGTTGAGGGCATAAGTGTGATGGTAGTGGTACCCTGCTCTTGGGCTTGCCTTCTGCACTGTGGTGAATTTCAGCCAGAATGCAGCCTCTCAATGCTGCTGAGACATACATTTTGATCTTTCACAAGCTCTTCTACTCTTACGTAGAAGGGTAAATCAAAGCCTCTTATTTTCAAGTACCTTCCACATTGAGGAGTAGCCTTACACTGCTTGGGTAGGGGGAATAATACAGTTCTACCACATTTATCCAAGCAACCTGTAGTGCAGAATTGCCTGGGTTGGGCTTCCTACAAACAGGAAGAAGTGCATCCTGGGAAAACCACAGGGCACATTAAATGAAGTCTAACATCTCTGCTACCACCTAACACTGTATTGGGTTAACAATAAACCATACCAAAAGCTTGGCTAAAGTCTTTCATGTATTAATAACTGACTGGCATAGCAGTATACTGCAAATGCAAACCTGCCTAGTAAAAAAGCTTTTGTAGTAGAAGGGTAAAAGTACAGTCTTCAGTCCCCTGACTGGCTTTGTGAGCACTGAGAAGAGGGAGTGGCTTTTCCTGAGGCATGCTCTCTATGACTTCACAGAGGGAACATACAAGGGGCCCCTCTTGGAATACAAAACTGTCTTCTATATGCCTAAATCGTTTTTTGCACTTTGCAGTTAAAATCCAGTATCAAATTCATCAATAATCCCTAATATTTATAATCTGATTCAAGAACAGTGTGAAGAATACACTTGTTCTCTACAGAGCTCATACAGATAATCTTTAAAGGGGGAAATGGTCACTTTCTAAAAAAACATGATTTTCAGGCCCTGATGTGGAGTGGGGAGGCTGTTTGAGTGTGCACTGTCAGTCGGGTGGAAGGCAATAGGAAAAAATTTGAAAGGATCATAACTCACCTTCTTGTTACCTACTGTCTTGAAGCTGTCTCAGCCACTGGTTTCTGCACTCCAAAGGCAGTGATCAAAATATTCACAACTACTATAATGAACACCAGTCCAGTTGCAAGGTTATTGAGGAAATCCAGCCTGGCATGTTTTGCAGGGTCATTAAGGTCATATTTTACTTCAAAGGAAAAGAGAAAAGTGGTATTTTACTATCAAAACACATTTACACACACGGTAAAAAGCTTTTTATTATTTATCTTATGTAAATATATCTCAGAGCTGGAAGGGACCTTGAAAGGTCATTGAGTCCAGCCCCCTGCCTTCACTAGCAGGACCAAGTACTGATTTTGCCCCAGATCCTTAAGTGACCCCCCTCAATGACTGAACTCACAACCCTGGGTTTAGCAGGCCAATGCTCAAACCACTGAGCTATCCCTCCCCCCTGATATGTCTCTTTCCCCCTCGCTAGATGGCAGACACATCCGTCCTGCAAAAAGGGAAGTTAGCATTGCAGCCAATGTTACAAAATCTAAGGGAACAATTTTCATTTGTGATGAATATGTAATATCCTCTTATAGTGTAAGAGCCAAATTCTGCTCTTAGATACATTTGTGCAGCTCCCAGACTTTCTACATGTAGCTAGATGCAGAATGGTGTCCTTCAGAAAAGATATCCCCAACACTTGAAGCAGTAACATTTCTTACAGTACATTTAATTTCTTTCCTTCCAAAAGGAAAACTATCATAATGCAAATTTTAAATATTTATTACTTTACTTCTAGAAAACTTGTCTTTACTCATTTATCAGAAGATCTACCAATGAGAGCCAATAAAGTCTAGCTTCTTATGACCGAATGGGCTGTACATCCTTTCTAGATAGCCTAATCATATCTCTCTCTTCCATCTGATCCAGTATGAGATTTCTGTACCTGCCCTCTTCCCCATACCTAGCCACTGATGGCTATGCCTACAGCTTCTAGTTCTTATTTTTAGAAAGCAGGAGCATTACATCTGTTTAACAGAGAGTGAAATTTCAAAGCATCACAGCTTGCAGTCAGTCTTATTTTGAGCATCAGCTGTGTAAACATTGTTTTCTTTTGTTTGCTTGCACTTTTCCTTGCTTGAACTGCTGAGGGGAGGACAAATAAGAGAAGATAAAATTAGATTGGTGTAGGCCTCATTTCCAGATCTTGTAAAATGTATATATGACTAATATTAAATATGCATATGCTTGTGTAGGATTGTGTGAAATCGGGCAGGACTGTTCAGCATTATGGCAAGCCAAAAATCTCCTCTGACCACTTTCTCTCTAAACGGGGGTTCTGTAATTTATGGCCTGATCCAAATATCATTGAAGTTGGTGGGCAGACAGTCATTGATTTCAGTGGGCTTTGGATCCGGCCCTTAAAGAGAACTAATGAAAGGACATCTTACTCTAACTTTGGTTGGTAGTAAGATACATAAATTATATAATCAAAAGAAAGAAAAATCTGAATAAGATGTTAAGTACCATGCAGGCTGTGGCAGCAACAGTATCATAAACAGTGTTACCAAATTTCAGAGTAACAGCCGTGTTAGTCTGTATCCGCAAAAAGAAGAACAGGAGTACTTGTGGCACCTTAGAGACTAACAAATTTATTAGAGCATAAGCTTTCGTGGACTACAGCCCACTTCTTCGG